>NC_054741.1:27886634-28221946 GCF_018143015.1 Lytechinus variegatus | reverse complement strand
CCAAAGAGGTTAACTTTCTCAATTCCTACGGAGAGATTGACCGTGTTCCATGTTTCCATCTCAGCGATGAGCCACCATCTTTGGAACAGTTGTCGAGTATTGGCGAAGATGTCTTCCTCCCCTCTACTGGAGATATTGATATGCTCAGGTAAATTATTGGTCCTCTCTTTTTCTCCATTAATAGTGAAAACAAAGTTACAGGATTTTGAAGTTAGCATGATATCACGAAATGAGATAAATTGATTGTGCTGTATGTAGTGCTGTAGCTCGGATTGTTTACCGGACTGAATTCTGCAGATGTGGCATTGTCCGGTTCGGAACTTTACGGGTCAGGTTTCACTTTTAGTCCCTCGAACTCTGTAAATAAACCTGGATGGTTTGATAATATTTGAGCTGTCATTTGTCACCGCAATAAGAGTCTTGAAACTGTTTTTAACAAGCAATCCATCCACCTAGTGTGATGGTCGAGGGGACAGGTCAAATGCCAAGCATCCCTACCTTATTTTCATTTTTTCCCCATCATGATTGGACCTCCTGAGTCATGGCCTTGTGTGTGAGGGATCGAGACCATAGCTAGCCGGCTAACGGAGCACATGCACACAGTGCAGTACCTACCATGTGATATCATCTGACTGGTCATGTGATTGGCTGAGAGTAGGCTTAATGGGGTATAATGGTTTCACTGGGTGAGAATGTCCAATTTGTTTACAGGTAAAAGGCCACTTGGTCCATTAGGCATGGTCATAACTAAAGAAGTTTTCCTTTTGATATTATGACTGTGATGACATGCAGAATATTTCTCTTTTTTTAGGTAAAATAATCTGTCTGGTTTATTGAGATATCTTTTATATCATTTTTTTCTCTGCTAACCATAAAAGCCCCCTCCCCCCAAAAAAAACCCTCTGTCGTGTTGACATATTCCACGAAGTCGGTGATCCAAAAATAATAGCTGTGATGACATGCAGAATATTTCAGAATATTTCTCTCTTTTTAGGTAAAATAATCTGTCTGGTTTATTGAGATATCTTTTATATCATTTTTTTTTCTGCTAACCATAAAAGCCCCCTCCCCCCAAAAAAAACCCTCTGTCGTGTTGACATATTCCACGAAGTCGGTGATCCGAAAATAATAGCTCAGCTGGGTGCAAAACATTTTAATTCCCATTTAAAGGATGCATTAATCAGGGTGGACGAGACGGACGAGAAGAGGAGTTTCATGTCACATGACCAAGGTCAAAGGTCATTTAGGGTCAAAGGTCATTTTTTTAGGGTCAATGAACTTAGACTATGTTGGAGGAATCAACATCGAAATCTTAACCTGAGGTTAAGTTTTTGAAATGTCATCATAACTTAGAAAATATATGGACCTAGTTCATGAAACTTGGCCATAAGGTTAATCAAGTATTACTGAACATCCTATTAGAGTTTCATGTCACATGACCAAGGTCAAAGGTCATTTAGGGTCAATGAACTTAGACCATGTTGGAGGGATCAACATCGAAATCTTAACCTGAGGTTAAGTTTTTGAAATGTCATCATAACTTAGAAAATATATGGACCTAGTTCATTAAACTTGGACATAAGGTTAATCAAGTATCACCAAATATCCTGCATGAGTTTCACGTCACATGACCAAGGTCAAAGGTCATTTAGGGTCAATGAACTTTGGCCGATTTGAGGGTATCTGTTGAATTACAATCAAAACTTTAAAAGTTTTTGGATCTGATTCATGAAACTTGGATATAATAGTAATCAAGTATCACTGAACATTCTGTGCAAGTTTCAGGTCACATGATCAAGGTCAAAGGTCATTTAGGGTCAATGAACTTTGGCAGAATTTGGGGTATTTGTTGAATTACCATCATAACTTTGAAAGTATGTTGGTCTAGTTCATAAAACTTGGACATAACAGTAATCAAGTATCACTGAACATCCTGTGCACATTTTAGGTCACATGACCAGGGTCAAAGGTCAATGAACTTTGGCCATAATGGGGTATCTGTTGAATTACTATCATAACTTTGCAAGTTTATTGATCTCACTTTTGAAACTTGGACCTAAGTGTAATCAAGTATCACTGAATATCCTGTGCAAGTTTCAGGTCACATGATCAAGGTCAAAGGTCATGTGAGATCAATGAACTTTGGCCGCATTGGGGGTATTTGTTGAATTACCATCCTATCTCTAAGTGTATTGGTCTAATTCATAAAACGTGGAAATAAGAGTAACCAAGTATCACTGAACATCTTGTGTGAGTTATAGTAGTTTTCAAAGCCAGCACTGCTGCTATGTTGAATCGCGTGATGCAGGTGAGACGGCCAGAGGCATTCCACTTGTTTTTATTAAAAGGGGAATACACCTTTCTTCTAAGAGAGTAATTTTTTCAGATTATTCTTCTTGATCAATAGGCCTATCACAAAAAATTATTATTACCGGTAGCTGAAAGCTAGAATAAGACAGATAAAAATAAATCATACACAAAAAATAGTTTGAGTGAAATATTATATTGCTGCAAAGCAAATATGATGAATTGAATATGCTCAGAAATTATCTCTTTCTGCCACCTCCACCCCTCCGAAAAAAATCTGCCCTATGGTAGACAGAAACAATCTCTGCGAGAGCCTGTTTGAAAATTGAGTCACCAGAAGTCCAGAATGATAACATAATAAACAATGTGGTTTGTAATCTACCTCTCGATTTCTCACACAAAAAAAAAAATTATTGCAAAGCACATGTTTCGTAGTAAATCACTAGCGGTGCACAGACTGTGCTGTTGACCGCTGCACTGGTGATAAGCATGTTAGGGATTGTGAGTTGGCCTTGTATCGTCTCGATCCCCTCTCTACATTACTACTGGATAATATAAACAGTGAATGAAATATTTTGGGGGTTTGTATGGTCTTTTGAGAACAAGGTCAGAAGGTGATGTCGGTCACAGATAAGAGTCAAGTAGGTCGAAACATTGTATTTTTGCATGGACATAAATCATTTTTAGCCGGACCGGGTAACCGGGCCTTTCCGGGTCGAGCTATGATTCTGATAAGATTTACGAGCCGGGTTTGGACCGAGTTGAAGGAACCGAGCTACAGCACCACCTGTATGCTCACCCTTCGTTCTATCATTGAAAATGCAAATGTTTTTTTTAAATGAATGATTTAACTACTCAAAGTGTACCAAATCTTTCTATACAAAGTATTTTGATATAATAGCATTTGAGACAATAAATTACAAAACAAAGTTGCAAGTCTTGACATCATTGCTCAACAGTACACTGTTCTTGTCGTGTATACCACTGACACAAAAAATATTGCAAGCCTCTAGATGCTGCAACTTTGATATTTATGAAGAATAACAGCGTTGAAGCATTTGAAAGTTTTCAGTTTCAACAAAAAATTAAGTTCTTTGATATTTTTCTTGAATTAATTCAGATATATTAATCACATATTTATTTTTCAATTGATTTGGCATTTAGACTTCAGATAACTAGTACTATGTTCATACATTTTTAAATTCAAACTTCTTTTCATATATACACTATGCATGATTTAAGATGAGTTTTTTGCTAATCATCTGGTAATTAAACTTCACAGGTATGAGTATGAAGTGATGATATCCCGAATACTCTGCAATCACATTCCTTGTTTCAAGGACATGTGCATCATGGAACAGATACCACACCCGTATCTTGAAGAGATGAAGAAGAAAAGTATCTTGGTAATTGTTCTTTTCAATTAACATAACGTTAGATAAGGCTTCAACATATTACTATATACAGATATGCATGATTTTGATACTACCCAAACTAAGAATTTTTCCTCGTTATCTGTGAAATATTGAAAATTCATTTATTCCTCAGAAAGAAATAAAAGAAAAATTATTTTGTAAAGTATTTCAGAGTGTTCACAATTAAAGACAATAAATCCCAAATTCCAAATTATTATTCAATGAATTGAGGATTAAAGTTTTAGATTTACATAGGTTCCAAAGTGTGCAAGCTTCTGAATGACAAATTATCAAGTATCAGTCAAGCCAACTCTCTGATAGGAAAACTGAGTGTGACACATACAAACTTAATATATCAATGCAGAAAAAGGGTGTATTTCTCTACAAAAGAAACAAACACTTTTAAGCCCAAATCACAGATTCAAACAGTGACACATGTATGCCCTCTTTGAGTGTGCTTATTGGGAAGGTAATGCACATTTTATCGAGTACCGAAGTGTGACGTCATCAGTTTTCTTTTTCAGGTACTTACTATTTTTTATACCATATTTTTGTTGAGCAAGATGAAATACTCCCACTACCAAAATTTGGTGGTAATTACTAAGTAGTCCATGGGGGCCTTAGATATGACCTCATGAACACATAATCAGCCCCACTGAAGTCAATGTATAATTGGCCTGGTTCTCAAATTTAGGAACCAGGCCTCAATGCATTGACTTCAATTATGTGTTCATGAGGTCATATCTAAGGCCCCCATGGACTAATTTCCACCAAATTTTGGTAGTGGGGGTATTTCATCTTGCTCAACAAAAGTATGGTATCAAAAATTGTAAGTACCTAAAAAAGAAAACTGATGATGTCACACTTCGGTACTCTATAAAATGTGCATTATCTTCCCCATAAGCACACTCAAAGAAGGTATACATGTGTCACTGTTTGAATCTGTGAATTGGGCTTAAAATTGTTTGTTTCTTTGTAGAGAAATACACCCTTTTTTCTGCATTGATATATTAAGTTTGTTTTTCATCACGCCCTGCCGAGGTATGGTATAAAAGATGCTGAAATGCAAAAGAAGTTTTTTGTGACGTTACCACTTCGGTACGTGATATCAATCATAGATGAGAGTTCGATGCAAAAAAAATTGTTTCATCCAAGTGTACACATTCCAATGCATTTTCATTCTGCACATATTCCAATTAGTGATGTGTGTTGTGACTATGAATCAGAGCTGTTACTTTAATAGCTTTCTGCAAAACCTATACACTATGTGGAGAATGACAGATGACATGTTAAGGATGTCATGTGATATCCTTAACGAGTGATATAGTTAGATTACCGTAGAATATAATTGGAATGTTTAGTATTCAGATGGTGAGAAGTTCACAATTAGCATACCATCAAAAGAGGATTCATCTAATCCTGAAAATCACCCCAACCTCACAGGTACCTTTGGGAGTTCTTGAGAAAGATGAAACCAAACTTTCAGAGATGATAGACGCATTGGACCATTGGCACAAATACGTTCCTGGACAGAAGTCACCTATCCCCATGGTTCTCTATGGTAGTGCACAGTCCTGTGACAGAGTCAGAGATGCCATCGGAGCCCGAAGGAATGCGGATACACCTTGGAGTAGACTAAGTGGGTTAATGCCATCCGCACAGGAGTGGCACAAGCGGAAACTGTTGCTTGAGGTAAGTTTTATATTTTCTTCAGTGGTACATTTATGTTTCTACAGTTATGAAGGAAGAGATTCCCATAATTTTAAGCCACTTCAGATCGCTGTTGGTGGAGCATATTCCACTCCAGGCATCTGCATCCAAATCAGGGTACAGATTCATAACAAAAAGGTAAGTGGGTTGTGACATCATCATGAAGACATGCCAAGAACTTTCACCATAATAATGCAAATCTTTAAAATCTAATAACTTTGTTATTTGTTATCCGATTTTGATCAAAATTTTCATCATTTTACTCTATTTAGCTGTAAATATTTTCAGCCTGGAGCATCCCTTTTGAATTACATGTAATTCTCTATAGCTAGTATTCTGCAAATGGCATGATATTAATGGTAGAAGAAGAGTTTACACAAAATGGTATTTTTTCTTTTACCTTGAAGATGGTACATTCAAACCAATTGAAGATTTAAATACTCGGTGAGACCTCAATATTCTATTGCAAACAGTCACTTTTCCAATTACTGATGAAAAGTATTTTCGATTGATTTTTGGTTTTGCAGGACACATACAATCCAAATATTTATTAACAGTATTTTTATATCCTATTTGTTTTTACAGGACACATACAAGCTTCTCTATGATGCAAAGAGTGTCAAATCATGTGGAAGTTTATCCTATGTCCGGGACACCTACATGCGTACTTATGCAACAGCGAAAGTCGATGTGTCTTTCGAGCCCTTGACCAACCTTCTGAGGTTCACAACAGAAGCATACGTGTTGGCTGCAGCATGTGAATACATGGGCATACAGAAGCTGAGTGATACCCCTAAAGATCTGCCAGAAGACCCAGATGAATTGTCATCCTATTTCAGTAACACATGTAAATATGTGCTGGAGATGTCTTTCCATCCTTACCAGATAGGGGATTCTGCCAAGGGAATCAAAACCTTGAACCAAGGGGATGCTATGGAGCTTGATGAGGATGAAGGCCCTTTCTGCGTATGCAAAGAAACAAAAAGAAAAGGGAGAATGATAAGATGTGCATATGAAAGCTGTGAGAAGGGGAAATGGTTCCACCATGAGTGCATGCGGCTGAAGCAATCTAAGATCCCCAAAGGTGACTGGTTTTGCAGCATCAGATGTCGGCGGCAGCATCAACAGAAGGGTGGAGGTGAACAGGAGAGACCGAAGGATGATGTGGACTCAAAATACGAATATTCCAAAGCTCTGCTCCATCTTGGACTCGGTGAGATGGTACGTCATGATGCGATACGAGAAGGAGACGGTAATCGCATGATCCAACATTGGCTTCTTGATCTTCCACACTTCTTTGACAAACACCACTCAAAGTACTTCAGTGAAGGACACCAGCTTCTCATGAATGTTAATGGGGGAGTGTCGGACAGGCTAGCGTACCAAATGAAATGGAATCGGACGGTGAATGTGTATGGTGGTGAAGGAAAAAATGTAGGAAAAGATTATGGAATGGAGAGTATGAATAAAGACTTCATGAGTGTACTGAGAGATACATCATCAAACTTTAGCAAGGATCTTGTAATCTCACGTTATAGTCAAGTAGTTGTTATGGAAGAAACAGTGAATAGGTCTTTCGATATTAAGGTTACAGGAAGACCGACGCCCACTGCACCGGATGCTGCTCACATAAAAGCATCCGATACTGTAGATTTGGCTGAACTCCTAGTCAAGAATAGGTGCTTGGTGAATGTGCCTGGAAGATCACATACAGGATTCGAAGACTTCAAGTTTCAACAAAGAGTTGATCTGGAGAGGTATAGGGCCAAGATATCAGCCTTGAAAGAGAAAAGACTAAAACAGGCTAAATTTGCAAAACTAATGGAATAAGATTTATGACAGATGTTAAGTGTGGTAATACACCTGTAAATACCATCTATCAATATACATCAAACTCTGAATCTTGCAATCTGGCCACATTTGTGTGCTGCCATTCATGTTGTTAGATTTTATCATATGCACATATTTGACCTACAACCTACACACATTTGATTTAATTGCCAAATAAGATTGAGGTTGCTCTATAGCATTTTACGACACCTCAAAAATATCTTATTTTCTTTGTACACAAACATGTTGCCAAGTTTTGTTGCACTATGTACAGACAAGTGTAAGTGATATTTCATTTTACTCACATAAACTTCTTGTCAAATTCACCTATAAAACATGTGTGCATATTTGTTTTTGCGTTTGGTTTGATTTATCATGGCTTGTGAGATCTGGTCGGTGCTTCATAAAGGCGTTACAACTGGTGACCCTTGTGACCCTTTAGAAATGTATGCAAATGGAAATCTGATGTGTATTACAATGTACCAAAAGAAAGGATCACCATGACCAGTCGTTTGTACAGTCTCTCCCCCTTGGGGGGCATTTCATAAAGCTGTTCGTAAGTTAAGAGCGACTTTAAGAATGACTGGCGATCCATTCTTACGTGCGAAACCATAGCCAATGAATACCATTTACCATAAAGGATCACCAGTTGTTCTTGAAGTCGCTCTTAACTTATGAACAGCTTTTTGAAACACCCCCCTGTATTGATCATTATCTGCAAGAACAGCATTGCATCGACTGAATAAACTACTCAATTATGTACTGTATAGTGCGGATCTGCTTTTCATGTTTTCCACGTCTCCTGCAAATAATGGAGCATGCAATGAAGGCCTGTCCTTTCTCTTGCTTTGCCTTGTTCATTTTTAGAAATTTCTTCAATCATTGAAATAGGTCTTCTAGTCTTACCCACTTGCTTGCCACTCATATATCCTGTCTTTTGGTAGATCTGCCTTCACAAGTCATGAAATAATAACATTACTATAAATTCATTGTGCCTTATGTCTGTCCTTGTTGCAGTCTGCTAAAGTTGCTGAACTCTATGCTTTCTTTTTAATCTAGTGGACATGGATGCTGTTAAGATTTGGAAGAATGCTCCGATGTACTAGGGATAGTGAATTGTATTTTCCGTTTCTGAAAATCTGTAATTCCATTTCAACTTGATCTAAAAATGGAAATTTTGTTTTGTCACTGACATTGTACACAGCAAAAACCTGAATTCCGTTTTGCAAAGATGAATTCCATGAATTTTACATGAAAAGTATAAGAACCAAATGGAATTTCCGTGTTATTTACCAGTAAAACAGAAAATAACTGTCCCTACGTAGCACTGTCTCTAGTACTGTTTACACATAATCACTTCTTAATGAGATTCATTGAAATACTTTATCAGTACCTCAAAGAAATTTGATGTTAGATGGGGCATTCCCCAAGGGTCCAGGCTCGGACCTCTCCTTTTTTCCCTTTATTCTAGTAGGCTTTTTTCGGTTATCAAAGCATACTCTGAAAAAATATCTTGTCACTGTTATGCAGATGACACTCAATTATACATTTCCTTCAGCCCAGTCAGGGAACAAGAACAGTCCTGTGTTTTGTCTCTTGAACACTGTCTACAGGAACTTCGTAGATGGATGTTGAGCAGTAAGTTGAAACTCAATGATAGCAAAACTGAGTTTCTTATTATTGGAACACCTAGACAAGTGTCTAAACTAAATATAGATTGCATAACAGTTGGAAATACTGTAGTAAAGCAGACCATGGTTGCAAAAAACCTTGGTGTCTGGTTTGACTCGCAGCTAAACATGGAAACCCACATATCCAAAACATGCAAAACTGCCTTTTATCATCTCTACAACTTACGTCATATCCGAAAATATTTAAGCAGTACATGTATTGATACACTGGTCCATGCATTTGTAACAAGCAAGTTGGATTATTGTAATGGACTACTTTTTGGCTTACCAGATTCTCAGATAAACAAATTACAGCGTGTTCAAAATGCATGTGCCAGACTCATTTGTAATTCGCCCAAATTTTCCCATGTAAGGCCCCTACTCATCCATCTACATTGGCTTCCAGTACGTCAGCGAATCAAATTCAAAATAATGCTCCTAACATATAAGATACTACATGACATGGCCCCCACCTATCTCAGTGAACTCCTTAAATTAAAATCACCCACCCAGTCTTACAGGCTTCGTAGTTCCCATGACACAATGCTCCTCAGTCTCCCAACATGTAAAACAAAGATCACACTAGGTGACCGTGCCTTTATCAGTGCTGCACCCAAACTCTGGAATAGTCTCCCTTCCTCAATAAGAAATGCATCCTCTGTCAACTTATTTAAAACCAAACTGAAATCCCACCTCTTTCAAGATAGTTTTTAATAAGAAGTCACTTTTTCATGTTTTTGATTATGTATTTTGTAGAAATAATTAATCTTTACTTATTTTTCTTCGATTCATTTAGTGAACTAAATTTTTGCGTATCCTGTTAATAATTGTTTTTCTGCTTATCTGTTATGTATTGTAATGCGCAGTTGAGTATATCCAAATAGAAATTGCGCAATATAAATTTACAATTATTATTATTATTATTATTATCAGTCAGAAGTTTAGAAGAGTGCATTTGTCCTTACCTCCATGTGGATCATATATCAATGATCAATAACAAGGTTATGGGGTGATGATATTCAGTATATTGTTGGTAAAGTGACTTTGAAGAGTAAAATTGTCTTGTTTTTTATTTTTATTTTGTTCCTCAACTTTTGTATACAGCTTATACTTACATTCCGTGATTCAAACTATGGAAGTGTTGAAGCTGATAACACTTAGGTTATACGACTAAATATAGTCTTAGACCATAACGATGGAAGAAAAGCCTCAAACGTTGTTAGGGAACAATGGAAAAAATTAAGGCAGAAGTATGGAAATCACTTTATCATACTTCATTTAAATCAACACAAGTTGTACTTCATTTGTGTAGTGTAAAAAGCATATCAGAATGGAAATGACAAACTATGTGATTGCTTGTGTTTTTTAATCTATTGGATTTTTTTGTCATTTCTTTCATTAGAAGTTCAATTTTATTGAAAATGGAGGAAATGATTCAATTATGAAATGGTTTATTGGATAAAATTAACAATAACCAAATGAGCATGATTCATGTTCCAAGATTTTTTTACTCCTTTTTAGGAAGTCATTTAAACAATTTATTTTGATAGCATAAACTAAGATTTACAACCTTTGACAGCTCCTTTTTTTAAGTTTTTTATATTAAATCATTGGTTGCTGGGACATCACAGAGTGGATTTTATAGTCCTCAATTGGAATTTGTAATATTTGAAGTAATTGAGAATAGCTGTTAATGTGCTGTCTCATGGGTGTATACATGACTACATAGTATTTTAAGGGGGGTGAAACAATAGTTCATCCCCCTTGAATAATAGGTTTACTGCTTGAATTTACGCCAATGTATCTCATTCAAGAAAACAGAAATCTTGCTTGAAAATAATTTACCTATACAGTCGAAGGTGATATTGTCAAAGAAAGAAGGAATCTATGTGTTTGTGAAACTTTACTGAATTATGAATCAGTTATGTATTTTTACAGTAACCATGCTCAGATTTCAGGATCAAATTATGCTCAATATAGTTTTGGTGAACCACTGTCTGCTTTGTGTTATTACCCCACCCCCTTCCTTCAGAAGGAAAAGAAAGACTTTTCATTGATCCTAGATGTTTCCAGGGGTGACACGACATTTGCTCCTGCGACATTTGCTCTGGCCTTGATATCTCAAAAGGCACAGGGCTAGAGTTAGGATTGTAATAGAGTTTTTGTTTCAGAATAATGTAAAGATGAATATTAGGGTTTATTTAGTTTTGGAGGTAAGGTTATGTTAGACTTAACATGCAAATTTTCCATCGCAACAATTGTCGCTGGAGCAAGTGTCATCGATTTGTTGTTATAGTGTTTTGAAAGTGTTTGATTATGTCAAGTAATTTTAAGGTCATAATTTTGGCAAGGAGGTTAGAATATCAGTTTAATGACAATTGTTCTGTGATTCTGTCATTGTGTCTTTTTGAAGGTATTCTCGAAACTGTTTCATATGAAATCGATACCAATATATACATGTTTTACTTCACAGAAGTATAATGCCTCAACAAGTTTAAGAAAGTAAAGTTACTCAAGTCTCAAAGATATGTTGGTTTGTTCAGTATACATTATTATGTACTCTCTTTTATGTGTAGCACAACACTCTATAACTGCATGTGCACACATCCACAGTTATCTGTACTTGTTTGTCTGTTTTTTGTCATTTTGTTTTTCTTCTTTACTTGTATAGAATATTACATGTACATGTATGTAAATATGTGTTATCCTGATTTGCTTTAATAAAACATACATAGAAAAGCATTATATTGTGCATTGAAATGCATTTATTTTGAAATTTTGTTTGTATGCAGGGGCATATGATATGGCGTTTAGGATACAAAGTGTAATATTTAGCTTCAAGAGAAATAACAGAATATGTATGAGAGAGATAGTGCCGAAACTGCTGATGGGGGGGGGGGGAATAATATGGAAGGGGTTCTTCTATTTTCCCATCCCAAACTGCTTTCATATCCTGTTCTCAAAATCTTATTAGTTTTCTTAATGTAATACTGCCCCTATATCCTGGAGATTTAAATTAACTCCAAACCCCTAGCTAGCTGCTTCCTCTTGTGAACTGTCAGAATTTATAGACTTGTATTCCTCATCCTTTTCCAATTTCTCTGACTTTGTTTCATCATATTTTCAGCATCTGTGATCGAGTAATACACCCATTCTTTTTGACCTGGTTTAAAAAAAAAAGAGAAAAGTTTGTGATTAACCTTCCTTATCTCTGCTATAAAAAAAAATAGAATGTAATGAACTGTTCAAATATTAATGGGAGTGATGTAAAATATGATGTTTTTGTCATTGACATGAAATTCTTTACAATTTGGATTTCCCTAAATCTGTCTGGAAAAATTGTGAAGGCATTTTTCAGGAAGGTGTGTGTGAGAGGTGCGAATCTACCTTTGTTTTTAAAAAAATTAAACAATTCTAGCGAACTTGCGCATATTTGCCCAAATTGAAGCATTTTTTTTTATTAGTGTAGATTCTAATGTGTTGGCCCTAACAGGCTCTCTACATGTACTGTATTTAGTCATTTTTTTTAAAAGGATAACAGATTTATTATTTCTGTGGTTCCATTATGTAAGACTGAGGCAATGTTATCTGAAAGTAACGGGAATGCGTGGGGCTGAGGGGGAGGGGGTCAATGATTCCATGTCAGCAAACTACATGGTGTAGGCCTGTACATGTTTACTTTTGCAAAATGAAAATGGATTCTGACATCAATTAAGAGATTTTGCTTTCCATTTCTTTTTTCTTTCCTTTTTTTTTTTGGGGGGGGGTGTCCTCCGAAATACCCATATATATATGTATATACATCTATGTCAGTGTGTGCTATTATATATGTAAATATATGTACCATACTTATGAGTGTGTGTCGGGCGGATCCAGGATTTTCCCAAAAGGGGGGTTGGGGGGAGTGTCCTCCAAACCACCCATATATATACAGAGAGGGGGAGGGGCAATTTCCAAAGGAAAATTAGAAGACCCCAAAAAAGAAGGGTCCTTTGCTTTCGAAATGGGTGCACACTTGTGTTAAAACAGCACATCTACATTATAAATTTTGATTATGCCTCTCAAGGGGGGGGGGGCACATATCCGGCCCCCTCCGGATCCATCAGTAGTGTACGTGTCTACATACCATTCTTTTTTTTTTATGTTTGAAAAAATAGAGAGTGAGCAAATTACGTGATCAACGAAATTCAACTTTTTTTACATGACATTTTGGGGGTATTTTTTTTCCATCTTGAAACCTGATTGCACACAGCACCCCCCCCCCCCCCCGTGTGTGTGTGTGGGCGTCATGGGTGTTTTAAGCCTCAAAGGGGAAGTTCACCCTGAAGAAGTAAATTGTAAGAAATATAGCATTAAAATCATGAAAATTGGTGAAAGTGAGGAAAATTAAGAAAGTTGTTAGTATTTTAAATTTTGGATTTTATTACTTTAATGGTTCCTGATGACTTATTTTTGTTTTCCTTTCATGAGCGGATGTGAAAATATATATTTGTCTATTGATATACAAAAGATACAGTAAAAAACATTTTCATTTTACCCCATTTTTCAGAGAAAAATAACATTTCAAATTTTTTACCACTAGCATGTTGCTTCTTGCATATGACGTCACAGATAAAATAGGCCTAATCAAACTTCTAATAACTCAAACCTTCGGCTATTTCATTTTCTACTATTTTCACAATAACATTTTTGTTAGGGTGAACTCTGAAATGTGGAGAAGAGGTTGTGTGTATTTCCACGCTTGATCAGCTGACAGATGGTCACATGATGCCTTCTAGTTCTTATTTCATTGTGATTACAAATCTGGAGGTGGTGTGACGAAGTGTACTGTAAGTTGCGCTCATTCAAGTTTTCCGCATTCTTATTTAACAACTTTAATTACTAGAGGAAGAATACAGCTGTAGAACTAAATGTGTAATTTGTTACTGACTACTGGGCAGGTGCAGGCCGACTACTGGCACTGCACTGGGTCTGGGCAGTTCTACCGGAAAATTGTGGCTGGGGACTGCACAGCGCACAGAATGCCGTGCAGAGTCGGTAGCCAGTACGGTAGGCTCAGCAGCGGGGCGGGGCGGCGCGAACGTGAGGTTCCGGCAGCGCCCGAGGCCGAGTTGTTTTATGGTGGATCAACGTCTCCTATTCTGTTCTTATGTGTCTGCTAGACACAGTACTAGAACGATAAATAGGTCTATTTCTCATTTTCTGTCAGGGATTAGACAGCTGGCAGCCGTCTGTTTCGAGGAGTTTTTTAACATTTTTTTTTTATTTCTCCTCGTACACAGACGGCTCGCTATCGTGCAGCCAGGGACTTGCAATGCAAAATCCCCCCGTCGGGGCTCTTCAATTTTTGTCTTTAACTCTTAACATGCCACGCACACTACTAACCCAATGCCACAGTGCTAATCCGATGCTAATCCCCTGTGCCAGCCACAAAACCCCCCTGTGCCACATTGATTTTGGGATCGCGAGTCGTATTCACTCCTTTCAATAGTCATGATTACAATTGCTTGTAACTCCCTAATGATTAGTTTATCCACAAAATATTGTGTAGTGAAGTTGTAGGAAATTTCCTTATAATGGTGTCCTCATTATATGGATTGGTTATTATCTTTACCGCTAAAATATGAGTTGTATCAAGTAGTTCCATTTTGTGGAGTGTTTTGTATGGATCAAAAAACCGAGGTCTCTTCCCTCTCAGAGGCGGAGCCATATCTTGTAAAAAAATGTAGAAATACTTGAAAAAGTCGAATGTAAACCACATAAGTTGATTTGTCAGAAAGCACTGTTTGCACTGCACACAATAGTGCTAATTATGGCGTGCATGCGATGTGCAATACAATGCAAAACGGCGTAACAATGATTGTAATTCCAAATGTGCGCAGTCATGCACGAAGCAGGCGAGGGTAGGAAACAATGCAAGCACAAAGCAGTCAATAGTAGGCGTGAGAGCACGAGTGTGGCATGTTATAGTAGGATACGTAGTGTGCACGAAGCACTCAATGAGTTAATGAATAAAAAATTGACAATTATTGCGACTAAAATGCAAATTAATATTCCCTCTTGGCATTAATTGCCAAAAAACAGAGAAAAACAAGTTGAAAGGAACAAAAACAGTGACTTACCTCAACTGTCACACAAATTCACTTCCCTGTTTTGTCCAATCTTAAGTACATAAACATATGGCCATTCAGTCCCCTGTACAGATCGCGCTAGAACTTCGGTCTCTGTATTTGGTGAGTGAAGCCAACAGAGTTCAGCTGAACAACCAACATAACAGAGACCGAAGCTTTTTGTCTAGTCAGGGATATGCTCCGCTGAGACTTTGTCTGGCTCTGCGGCACCCCCTCGTTAACACTGACAACAGATTTGGGCTCGTTAATTGGTAACCCAGGGAAAAAGATGACGGATTTCTTCATTTTTAGTGCATTTTCGGGGACCCTGCTTCCTGAATCTGAACTAATCCGTCGCCTGCTTTGGAATATGGCGCAGATAAATCAGTTTTAATGACGTAATTTGTATTTCAGGGTTTTTTTGGGTGAGTGATAGCGCCTGTACTTAGATGTGTGTTACGGTGATTGTCTGTGTGCTTGTGACTAAGCCTGAGTCATATCGATTATTTTGAAAACCGGTGTTCGACAGCTCTAATTCGATCGAACATCGATGCATCGAATATTGAAGGCGGGGAAAATTTAGTCTTTTGTTTTTGCGTCGATGCGATGCGCTTTGCATATGCACTACGCACTGACGGTATGCGCTGGCGTTGGCCGGGCGGGTGAGCGTTGCACAAGCAGATGACAGAGCAAAGTTCGTTTGTATTTTCCATGATCACAAAACACACAAAAAAAGGCCGGGGACCAAAGCAGAATTCTTCCCAAAATATCTTCAACAATGATATTTGCAGATGACAACATATAAGTTTAAAATGAAACAATAATAAAGACATGAATCACGCAGAGTCGATCCGAATGATTTTCGGTCAACTAGCGTTCGCAGTCCATTCACCAGCCCCGTCCGCAGCTCCGTACACTCACTCTCCCGAAACGACAGGCGTGCTTGACGTCAGCGCCAGCAAACAAGTGCAATCAACGGAGAGCGCTGTAACTTGCCTGAGATTGTGTAGTTGGATCCAAAATGAGCTCCAAATAAATTTATGAGAATAAATACGTAATTTTCTCTGGATGGTCATTTGAATTGCTATTCAAAGCTGATATAACGATTGTGAGGAAAGATTGTGGAATATGAGTTATGACGATGTTCGAGAATTAATCCTGATAATGACAATCCAGTTTTTTAATTTTAGACGCAATTGATCATGCGATCAAAATAAATACGAATGTTTCGAATCGAGCCCTAAATTCATCTAAATTATTACGATTTAACAATATTTTATGGTCATACTAAGAATATTGACGATGTCAGCAAAGTATGTTATGTTCATATGGAAGAATTAATACTATAATTCTATTGTTATTCCATCTCTGGACGTCTCCTCCAAGCTCCGAGAAAATAAGCACAATGCGCATGCGTGTTCGATGACGTATGACATATTTTCCCATTCATGAAATCAGAGCCCAAAGTTGGGCACAAACTAGCTTCGAATTGAAGGGAAAAAATCAAACGCAATTTCCTCTGTGTTGTCATGTAAAATGTTATTATATGGTGATATTACAAACTTGAACAGAGTTTTTGCATGTAGACAATGTTCGAGAATCAATCCTGATGTGATGATTATTTTTTTTAGACAAGTGCACTAGCTCGAAGTCAAGTCGATCGTCATGAGATGTCCGCCATTGAAAATTGAAACGAAATACAAACGTTTCACATCAAGCTCTAAATTCATATTAATGATTATCATATGCAAATTATTGTTAAATATTACGATTAAATAATGTTCTATGGTCATGATATTAATATTGTTCATGAAAGCAAGATTTATTTTACGTTGATCGCGTCAATTTCCGGCCATTTTCTGGTTTGTTTAAAGAACAGTACTGCGCATGCACGATCGATGGCCATGACTTCCATTCATGAATTCATCATGCATAAATTATCTCGGCACGAACAGACGAGTAAGACTCGAACTGTGATCGAAATAAACTTCAAATTAATGGTGAATACCATCATAATTACTCAATCGGTTTCATTTCTGGGGCAATAGAAATCAAGTAAGTAGTAGTAAAGTTGGACATTACTGATATTTTGATGATTGATTGTGTAAACCAAACGAATCGGCCGGCCGACATATTTTTTTTTTTTTTCGATGCACCGATTTTGCAAAATCTGCACCGGTGTTCGATGACATCGATCGAACACCGATTTTAAAATCGATTCGACTCAGGCTTACTTGTGACTCTGTTGGGTGAATGCATGTGTGTGCTGGGAGGATGTGATTGACTGTGCTGGTGCGACATGTGAATTTGTGAAATGAATTGAATTTTCTGGCGAGTTTTTTAACATCAGCAGGCAATGCATTGAATATTCAATTATGGATTTAATATTCAATATCAATTTTAAAAAATGAATAAATATTGAACAGTATCAAACATGTAGTAAATGAACAAGCAGCTGGAAACTGCGATGCGAAACCATGCCCAGAGCTCAAAAAGAGATTGGCTCTTGTAAACTGAACATGGCTCCATGGTAATAAAAATGACCCCCCCCTTATGCATTTTTTTTACCCTTACATATATATTAATGTAGAATGTTTAAATTATTTACTTGACATGAACATTCTGTTTTACAACAATACAGTACCAGTATACATCAATAGATTTTTATCGCATAGTACATATTTTCCATACATTTCCAATCAATCGTAGATATTTATATATATATATATATATATATATATATATATATTCTACTCATTTATTATTAATATTGAGCATGCATCAATCACATAATTCGAGCTTGACATGGCCTGACAATCATTTGAATAAAAGATAGTAAATAGTAAGGACCTCCCTCATCACTGATGTCAAAATTTGGGCCGAGAAAATGCCTCCTTGTTTTAAAAAAAAATAGTAAGATACCAAATAGTAAGGACCTCCCTCATCACTGCTCTCAAAAAATCCGGACGATCAACTACTATCTTTTTTTATTTGGCCTTAGATCCAGATCTAAATACATTCAGCTTACTAGAGACAGCTGGCAGCCGTCTGTTTCGGTATTGTGCAGCCACCATATTAGGGGTTTAACAATGCAAATTGCCCCCGACGGGTCTCATCGATTTTGTCTTTATTTCATAAAAATGTACAAAAAGAACTGTACCAAAATAAAGATTATTATTCTGTTTTGGCCTGAAATGCACCAAAACGGAGAGAAATAAACTGAAAAGGGGAAAAAACAGTGACTTACTTCGGCTGTTGTGTAACTTCACTTCCCTGTTTTATCTGAACTTAATACTTAAACATATGGCCATTGAGTCCCCTGTACAGATCAAGCTAGAACTTCGGTCTCTGTATTTGGTGAGTGGAGCCAACAGAGTTCAGCGGAACAGCCAACATAACAGAGACCAAAGCTTTTGGTCTATCAACTTACAACCGTTCCGAAAAATATGCTAGAAAATAGCAAATTTTGATTTTCAATCGCCATCAGCGCAGCTACAGCTGAGCATACGAACGTGCTGGCCAATCCAGTGGCACGTCTGTTTGCTCAGCTGTAGCTGATGGCGATCGAAGAAGAATCTTGCTGATCCGGATCTGTTTGTTATCAAAATTTGCTATTTTCTAGCATATTTTTCAGAAAGGTGGTAAGCTGAATGTATTTGATATTAATTTATCTTTATTATTTCTTTCATTTTTCCCCCCTCAATATGGAAAAATTTTTTTTCTCCATAGACGCTGTAGTTAAGCGGTGGTTGTTTGCTTCACCATTACAATCCCAATGACCGCCATCCATCTGTGTGGGAGGAGGATATAAAAAATCAGAAAATGTTGAAAAACTCTGAAACTGCAGATTTATCAGTCGAATGCCGGATGTGGGCCTCAAGAGTTAAGACTCAGTATTTTAATAGCTGGCTGTTGTTTTTAAATCAGAGTCAAAATTATATTGAATTTTATGACTTGGCATAGAAATGCAACTTTTCTTATCAAAATCCCTGTATTGTGTTTAGATCTAGACTTGAGTGAAAATATCCACAGGCATTGGATTGGGCACCATTGATATTTTTTTTTTCAAGCTGAAAATGACAGGCCACAGTTTTTGAAAGCATTGCATTTATTTTTCTCACGAGATGTTTGGTACCTGCATCTGCTCATAAAATATCAGCAACAATATTAACTAAAATAATTCTGGAAATTTAAAGAAATAAATCTTTAATCTTCATTTCAATTTCTAGGTGTACAGTTACCCCCCTCCTTCATACATAACTCTGTTGACACTGTACATTTTATTTTTTTTCATACAAAACATACAGATGTGCTTCATCATTGCTTGAATCCCATCTGGAGGCTTCAAAATTGAAAATCAAGAAAAATCAAGATCTAGTTACAACTACAAGGTATAAGTGAAACATGGTCATTTGAAGTTGGATACAAGCATCACCACTTTGGTTGAAGTTTTACGGATTCAGGACACAAGTAATACTCTGACCAGCACCTTGATTTGTGATATCAATAAACCACTGATCCATATTTCAAAATGAGTCGGAGCAGCAAGAGACTTTATGCCAACGGACTGAATGACTCGATGGATGCATCGGGTTATGAATCCAGTGAGAGCCAATCCTTGTTGGGCAGTGTCACAGTACGGACTCATCCTGCACCGGGAGGAGAGACGTCTGTTCTTGGAGCGATGTTTATCGTTGTGAATGCTTGCATTGGGGCGGGGCTTCTCAACTTTCCCTTCGCATACCAAACTGCTGGAGGGATTGCCGTTAGTGCTATCATTCAGTTGGTAATAAGTGAAATTATTTGACTTGAAGTATGACTGTTGTCATTATAGTATTATGTTTGACTAAACAGTATCTTTAATACCCTTTTTGTGCTTCTAAGTTAAAATTTCATTCACTTTTAAGCATCATCACTTGTTTCGTCCTTTGTCAGATCACAAGAGTTATTAAAATACATGAATGAATAGATGAAGGGTGACTAATGATATATACTTGAAAAAAAAATATGCATTGATATAGCAAAGAATTGAAATGAAATCAATTTCTTAATTTATGAATGAATAGCTAGATTAAATAGTTTGATAAATTTAAAAATTTATAAATTTGTAATTGAATTTAGATTAATATATTTTTTGCCAAAGAATATTCAAACTTACCAATAAACTTTTCTTGTCTTAATTTTTGCCTTGTTTCTTTAGGTTTCTTTACAAGGTGCCCTGCAAATAAATGAATGTTACATTTGATATATGATCATGTCACATAAAATGAACACCGTATATCAATCACTGGATAATTTTATTCCATTTGACAATTTATCTGTTGCAGGTGCTAGTTTGTATAATCTCCACCACTTTGCTGATTTTAGCATTGTGCTCTGATGTGCGTCAATCCAAATCTTATCAAGGTGTCATCCAGGAGATGTGTGGTCCCATAGGAAGAGTTATCTGTGAGTTGTGTATCATTGCATACTGCTTTGGAACATGCATCACATTCTTCATCATCATAGGAGACCAGACTGATGGAAGTAAGATTCTAATAAGATGTCCTTTGTACATGTATGCAATGAGAACTGCAGTGAATTTTCAAGAAAACAATGAATGCATGAATATACATCACAGCTAGAAAATATTTTGAACAAACATGCATAATAGATGTTGATGTTGCTGGCAGTCCATAGTTGCGATTGATCGGATCAATCGTAGCTCTTTGTAAGACGGGGCCCTGAGCTGATATTCATTATTTTATTAGTATGTGGAATTAATAGCAAAGCATATTTGCTGGAGCAAATGTCATGTAATCATTTCGACCAGACTGGACAAGTTTTTATGGAAAGAAAGAACCATCTCCTTATGATCTTGGATGAGAGAAGAAGATATAGGGATTTATTAAATAAATGATAAAAAGAAAGCTTTATGTGACTTACTTACTTTTATCCTTTGAACAGTATTATCTTATATCTGTGGAGGTGCAGACCACTTGGTTCACTGGTATCAAGATAGACGCTTCACTATAACCTGCTGGGGAGTATTCATTGTCCTACCTCTGTGTCTGCCTAAAACTGTTGACTTCCTCAAATACCCTGGGTGAGTACCCTCTCATCATGATATGCTTACATGTACTGCATTTTGATAGAATCAAACTTATGGTTATATTTCATGTTTGTTATTCCTCAACTTTGGCATCAATACCTTGATTTTGTTTTTAGATTCAAATACATGTGCTGGTCTCTATAAAAAAATGTAATCACTTGCCCTGTCAGGCAAAAAAAAAATGTTTATTTCCGGGTATTTCCGGGGCTACTTTTAAAAACTTACTGCCTATATCTGTAACATTGGATTAACTTTAAACATTGCAATGAATGTGGATTTTGAAGGACTCTTTCATGCGTTTTTTTGTTGGGGGGGGGGGGGAGAATCAGCCCAAGCCCCCTGTCTGTCGGGCAAGTGGTGTTTCAAAATATTAAATAGTAAATTTGATTGCTTTCCGTTCCACAACATGTATATTTCTGCTTCTATTCGCTCCACATTGTCATTAGCTTCAACCGGTTATCCAAAGCACTTTCTTTTATTACAAAATGAAAATGCAGCAGTGAAATGAAATCATTATTGTTAATGTTACCAGTTAACAGAATGATATACCGTATTTATAATTGCATGTACTTCAACTCTGATAAATTAACAAGATTCATGCCGACAAAAAATGAATTTGCTTGGATATCCTCTTTATTCTCACCAGTTCCATTGGAGTATTTGCATCACTGTACATCTGTATCGTAGTCATCATCAATTACTTTCGGAAAGCTGGCAGCCCTAGTCCAGATCTTGTCACTCATCCTTCATCCTGGACCCAAGTCTTTGCTTCAATACCCACTATATGCTTTGGATTCCAGGTAATGATAATGATGCAACTTATCGCGTGCTAATTTCCACTCTGCATAGTGCACAAGGCATTAATTTTCACTATTACCCTGGCTGTAGCCAGTCACCATCTGGGCACAAGAGGAGTGAATAGTCCTGTCTGGTAATGAAATTGAACTCTTTTTTTGACATTTACGTTCAATTTTATTTGCATGTAGCTGTTAACGATGCCTTATTGTTCCATCGCTCATTTGAATTACATTGTGCACTAATATTGTAACAATGTTTCCCTCTCTTTCTACATAGACATGGTTATTATGAATAGGATAAGTAATATGCCAACAATATAGACCAGTTCGTAGTTACTTCATGGGCAATTTTGGTCAAATGACCTTTCATTTCTTTCATCATGATAGGCAGATTTCAAAGCAAGATATTACGTAAGCTTGCCTTACATAGCAGGATGAAGAAATTGAATAGACCAGGTGACTAGAATAGCACACCAATGAACACTTAATGAAGGTATTTGTTGCATTCCTACTTTGAATGCATATCTTAGCATGTTGCACAATGCACTTGACAAACTGTGAAATACCAGTCGTTCGTGGAAGCATTGTTTTTTGTGGATGTAAATGAAAACGACAATTCAAAAGAATATATGAATAATCAAGACATCAAAGTTGGTGCTTATCTCATTAGATTTTAAAGCACCATGTCACTTTAGTACAAATGACCTTCTTCTGATCATGCGTAGAATCTTTTGATCATGCGCAGAAAGGAACTACGAACTGGCTTATTGCATTCTGGCAAGCAAACATAAGGAAAGAAAGTGGCTTATATACATATGTAAAGGTTTTTTCTTATATTTTTTCTTTCAACATTCCAACTTGACAGTGTCACGTCAGTATTGTTCCAGTCTATTCTAGTCTTCACAAGCGCTCTCTACCTCGATTCTCTCGTGTCATAGTCCCTGCACTCCTGATTAGCTGTACAGCATACACACTCTCTGGTATATTTGGATCTCTGACGTTTGGCAGCAAGGTCTGTTCAGACATCTTACTCTCGTATCATGATAAAAACATCACAATCATGATTGCCAGAGTGATGGCTTTAACCAACATGCTCACAACATATCCTATTCTACACTTCTGTGGCAGGTGAGTAAGTTTTTCAGCTAAAATAAAAAACTTGTGTCAAAACTTATTGCATTAAGATTGCAACATTCCACAGAAATATGGTAGGTCTTTGTAATAATTCAGTGATGAAATACATGTAATTCACTTGGTTATGTATGCCATACTTCATCTCATTTCATTTATTTTGCATTGTATTATTTATTAGGTGAAATTTAAGTATTATGGGAATATTCAGCTAAAAGTAATGCACTGATAGTGGTTGCTGCTCATTATCCAGATAGAGATATTTTCATTCCCTTATTTTAGAATAAATCTTTGG
The DNA here is from genome assembly GCF_018143015.1 of Lytechinus variegatus. Lineage (NCBI taxonomy): Eukaryota > Metazoa > Echinodermata > Echinoidea > Temnopleuroida > Toxopneustidae > Lytechinus > Lytechinus variegatus. Next base: position 28,198,590 of record NC_054741.1, on the reverse strand, counting down.
TGAAAAATCAATTCCTATGGATTTAAAGGGATGGTCCGGGCTGAAAATATTTATACTTAATACATAGAGTAGAATTCACTGAGCAATATGCTGAAAATTTCATCAAAATCAGATAACAAATAATAAAGTTATTTAATTTTAAAGTTTAGCAATATTTTGTGAAAACAGTCATCATGAATATTCATTAGGTGGGCTGATGATGTCACATCTCCACTTTCTGTTTTTGTGTTATTACATGAAATCACAATTTTCATATTTCATACTAGTGTGAATAATATGTCTCCCTTATAATGAAATAAGTTGCAGCAATAAATATCTAATGCACTAAATCAGTTGCCAATCTAATTTTTCTAGTTATTGGGGGAAAAAAAATTAATAAACCTAATGTCATATATAATAAAATACAAAAGAACAAGTGGAGATGTGACATCATCAGCCCACCTAATGAATATTCATGATGACTGTTTTCACAAAATATTGCTAAATTTTAAATTCAATAACTTTGTTATTTGCTATCCGATTTTGATGAAATTTTCAGCATTTTGCTCAGTGAATTCTACTCTATTTATTAGGCTATACATATTTTCAGCCCGGACCATCCCTTTAAGAGCAAAAAGCACAGAATTATATACCTTTTTATGATACATATGTACATATTTGTTTGTAAGTATTGCTAAATGGCAATGCTCATAGAGTTGCATTTAATTTCCAACTCTTTATGCAACATAGCCTCGATTGATTATCCAGAGAATTTAAGTGCAAAATAATGTAATAAAAACTACATATACATTTGTTTTTATATTCCAATTTGATATGGATAGTAAGTACTTTAAAAAGCAAACATGTTCTCTTTACAGGTTAGCCATTGAGACAATGTTACAATCTTCTCTTGGTCGGACGGATGAAGAGTGGGCCTTGAGAGAGAAACGGCGCAGGGTCATTGAAACAGTAACATGGTTTAGTATCTCGCTTCTACTGGCACTCTTCATTCCAGATATAGGGGTGGTCATCTCGGTCATTGGAGGGTTGGCTGCTGTATTTATATTTGTATTTCCAGGTGAGTTGATATAATTATGTAGAATGAAAGTCTTAATTTGTTGAAATAGTTCAGTAGCTTGGGAATAAGAAAATATATACAATCATTTTAGAAAAGGGAAAATTAGGATTTTGTGTGAAGTGTTATTTCTCCTTTTCTATATTCCAAATTGTATTTGATATTGAACACAAAAGCAATTTATAGGTCTCTTTTCAAATGTGGGAGCACCATGGGCTAGTGCTAAAGACTCTCGTCTTGGCTTCAATTTCCAATCATGGGGTGCTTTCTGTCAGCAAGAAATTTACCCACACTGTGCTTCACTCAGCCCAGGTGAGGTAAATGGGTACCAGCAGGAAGTAATTCCTCAAGGAGCTCTGAGCACCGGTATCGGTAGACTAGCTTAACCGGGGTAACAATATAGGAGTGCATTGAGCACCTAACATGGTGGATACATGCCCATACAAATCCTGTATTATGTATTATTATTTTTCAGGATTATTTTCTTATCTTTTGTAAGAAAATAGCCTGTTGCCCTGTGGACATAAATGTTTTGAAGAAATAGACCTTATTGTAGTATGTGCTTCCAATTGATCCATCTAGGTTTTGTTTGGATTATGTTCTGATTTTTTCATTATTATTATGCAATTCAAAGAAGCAATTTCAAAGCCAAGGAAAAAAGGATACGGAGGCTAAGGGCAATTTGCCCCAACAAATTAGAGAATACTTGTAGCCTTTGTAAGTAGCAAAAGAGCTCTTATAAACTAACATCAGATTCAATTCAATGTGACAAACTTGGATACATAATGAAGAGAAGTAGCCTGGAAAATAGCTTCATACAGAAAATATAAATTTAACCCTGCATTTTGACCTATAAACTTTATTCTTATCTCTATTGACAAATCCATTAAAAAAAACACTACTAAACTCCCATTGTTGTGTTTTACCGTAGTGATGTATACTGTGACTCAAACACAATAGTCTATTAAATATGAAAGTTTGACACATGTGACAACATGGTTATGTACTGTGAAACAAAAACACCCTTGTAAGCTATCAGTTGTGTTATGTCAATATGAGATAAGTTAATCAAACAAGATAACAATGAAGCATGTGATAGTTATATGACAAGCTCAAGACAAAGGCTAGTGGTATGTAGGTGCTTTGTACGCCTTTTCCAAGATTAATTTTAAAGCTAGTACGTATATTTGATTTCATAGAATTCCGAATTTAAGCACTGAAATAATATAATATGTAAATGTATATGTAAGTTTAAAATGTATACATATATGTAAGCCAGTATTTTCTGCAATATTTTTTTAACCGACCTGCAAATTTTGATATGAGATTTTTATACGATATTTTGAATACTAAAGGAACTGATTAAATCAATTTTCATTAACTATTTTACATGTTGATTTGTCTGAGTTTATAGTGAGCCCAAGAAAATCAGATTATTTCATTTTAAGAGTCAAATACAATTTGAATTACATTCCTGAAAATTCAGTTAATATTTGTGTACATTGCAATCAACTTTTATTGATACAAGATATTCAATACTTTGTTCTTAAGGGATAGTCCACCTAGACATTAAAGGGGAATGAAACCTTTGGAATAAGTAGGCTTGTGTCGAAACAGAAAAATCAAAGAATAAGAACAATGAAAGTTTGAGAAAAATCGGACAAATAATGACAAAGTTATGGCATTTTAATATTGCAATCACTAATGCTATGGAGATCCTCAAATTGGCAATGAGACAAAGATGTGTGATGTCACATGTGAACAACTTTCCCTTTGATGGACTATAAGATACCCTCAAAATGTCTCTTTCTGCTTTTTCTTGTGGTGATACAAACTCTTTATCCATGATGTAGTCTTTAAAAATATGTATTACATGCCCTCCTATGGAAAGAACACATGATATACTGATAAATGTGATAAGAGGCAATTTAAGTGAAATACTAAAGTAATGGGGAGAGTTGTTCACAATTGACATCACACATCTTTGTCGCATTGCCAATTTGAGGATCTCCATAGAATTAGTGATCGCAATATTCAAATGCTCATAACTTTCTCATTATTTGTCAGATTTTCTCAAACTTTCGTTGATCTGTTTCTTTGATTTTTCTGTTTTCACACAAGCTATCTTATTCCAAAGGTTTCATTCTCCTTAAAGGATATTTTAATAAAAAATAAAAAAAGATGGGAGATTACATTAAGGTTTACTGGAAAGCTATCAAAGAAAAACAATTATGAATTTTTTAAAGATTTGATTCTGTGACACAACTCGAGAGTAGCTGCCCCATTTTAGTCGTGAAATCCATAGTTTTTAATGATGACTTGAAATATTTTTCCTGTGAACTGTGTATGAAATTATGTGTTAATATTTTTATTATTAATAGTAGTAATAGTAGTGTTTGATGTTTCATGTTTGATTATTCATGTCAAAATCATCTATTTACACGTCAATCTGGGCAACGGAAGTGTAGTCGATGATGGTATGAGAAATTGCACATTTGAAATTTTCAATCATGAGTGCTCATCAGTTATAAAGGTTTAATAGATTTAAGAATGCATTTTCCTGCACTGTGTATGTGTATAGATTAAAAGCTTTTGTTGCTTTCTAAGATTAATCTGGATAAATTACCACAGTCCAATAGGAATTTGATGCACCGCTGAATTATTACAGTAATGGTCTTACATTTTCATAGAGCTCTGTAGTGCATGGTAATATATCTCAGTTTTATTATCATTTTATTTGGCATAATGAAACATAAAGAACACATGCAAGCTATTATGGAACTTCATGTACAATTATATCTCAAAATCATGCTTATAAATCAAGGTGTTATTTTAAACAATTTGGAATTCTAGATTTTTCCATTGTTGAAGGTTAGTGTATTAAAAAATAGAATTTAGATAAAGACAGATTGAAACAAGACTTTGCTCCAGTCCATAAATAATTATTTTCATATTCAACAGTACATCTTAGAAAAAATCAAGTGAAGAATTGTCCATGTTTAATCATGAGTTAATTTTCATTATACATGTAAATGATAAATGACTTATTATTTTGAAGCTTTTTTTTAATACAGAAAATTTATTTTCAGTAGTGCATCAAATGAATAAGAGGACCTAAACTTTAAAGTACAGTTTCAATTAGCTTGAGAAGAAGAATATTGATTTTCCTCAGTTTATTTTTTCTGAGAAGCAGTGTAAACTTTCCTCCAGTTATCTTGAAGCTGGCTGTGTTTCCCCTTTCGTACATGTATTTGCATGTGCCTGTTTTTAATTTATTGTATTAGTGCACAAGCATGATAGATCTCTGTTTGATCAAATCTATTCTTCATATTGAATTCATCTTACATCAAACCACTTGGCAATGACCTAATTTTGATGTACATACCATCTTGTGAATCGGAACAGCTGTGACAAATCATCATCTTCAAAGTCCTGAGAGATATACTTATTTGATTAGAGATGTTTGTAACATGTGAATTGATGTCACATGCCTGAAAAGAAATAGCTTCAGGTATATGGAAGTAGGTAACCCTAAAAGAATGGGAGGCTGATTCAGCCCCCCATTACATTTTTTGCGATAAATCTGCAGCAAAATTAATATTTTACTTCATCGCTCGCTGATTTTTTACTTTTAAGTCTCGTGTAAGTTTTTATACCAAAATTGCGATCCCCTTGTACGTGGTTCAAAAATTACACATTTTGTGAGTGCATGCAGACCCAAAATTGCTCAAAAATATGAATTTGTGTACAAAACCAATGCAAGTAGTGTTTTTAGCCAAAATGTATTTATTATTTCTCCTTTTACTGATTAAAATCAATTTTTTCATCTTGTTTATGGTCAAAATAAAGTCCCTGACAATTTCCATTGAAAAACAATCAAAAACAAAAACCTTACATCCTACACTAACCCTAACATAAAACCCTATTGCAACCCTAAACCCACCTCCTAGACAAAATTAAGCCCAGAGCAATTGTCACAGGAGCAAATGTTGTTTCACTGATACTATAAGACCCTTCATTTGGTGTCAGAATAGTCTTTGATTAAAACTTTTGGTACGACATGTGCATGTGTCATTCCTATACATGGATTGAAACATTACCCTGTCACTCAGTCATGCATGTATTAGGTGTGATGATTGCAAGAAATATGGTTGGAACTTAGGTTATATAAATCAAAAGTCCAGTAGGCAGTTCTGCAGACATTTATTAGTTGAGATGCAACAACAATGATCACTACTGCGTCATCTTGGTAGCAGCCATAACTTTCTCTATACAAGTAGTCACGTGTAATAACAAAGTATAGTCTACGCTTGCAGACCTTTATCAGTTATCACCACACCTCCATTTCTTTAAAAAGGTTTATATACACATATATAATACTTCTTAAACTACAGAGTGACAGGGTGGACTACCTGTACACTTACAACAGTACTAGGGGATTATTCTGCCCCTTAATTCTGGAGTACTGTCGCTGTCAAATATTTTAACATGCAACATTACAGTTCATATATATTTCATTTTTGCTGTTTGTATGATGCGACAATTCGTTAACCGGTAGAGACATCTGTTGAGTTGAGTTTTGTGATAGCGATAAATTCAATCCCGTATTGCTGATTAACTTTAACATGCAAATTTATATCATGCACATGCAATCATGCAGTTATCATGGGGTTGTATTAGAGTTCAAACCATTTACAGTTTCAAAGTTATTTTTAAACTCATGTGGCTATTTACAAAACGAAACGCGAAAGTTTTTCTGTTTAGTTCGCTTTCCTCTATTTACAAGTTTAAACGATCTGGCGGTTTAACGACTCGTCCGCTTCTGGTTGTTCGGGATGGTGACGAAGATGCGCGAACATCAGATGCTGGTTCCGCTTCTGTGCTGTCATCTAGCTCGAAGTCATCCTGTGTTGGTAATGGAATAGACTCGGCTTGGTGTCTGGGATCTGGCCTGAGGTGACGTCTGTTTCTGCGACGTATCTCGCCTGCAGCTGTTTCAATTTGGTATGATCTGTTATGATTATTGACAGACTTTATGATACCATGTTGTGACCAGGTATTAGTTTTCATGTCTTGGAGTATCACATGATCTCCAGGTTTTAGCTTTGGCAAGTCATGAGCATGTTTATCGAATCGCTCTTTTTGTTTCACCTTCTGCTCATCCTTTCTTCCCCTCACAGATTTAGTATCAATCTGTTGGTTATTGAGCAAAGTGTCAAGCATGGGAAGGTTTGACCTAATCTGACGATTGTACAGAAGTTCTGCTGGAGATTTTCCGCATGCTATTGGTGAACTTCGATAGACTTGTAAAGCTCTGTGGATATCTTGTCCACTGTGTTGTGACTTCAGTATGAGATTTTTGACAATCTTCACAGCATTTTCTGCGAGGCCATTTGATTGTGGATAATGTGGACTCGATGTGGTATGGTGAAAATCCCATTCTTTTGCAAAGCTTTTGAATTCTTGGCTTGCAAATTGAGGACCATTATCCGACATCAGTTCACATGGTGTACCATGACGAGCAAATATTGCTTTCATGTGATTAATCACGGCCTTGCTTGTAGTTGAAGTCAAAGTACATACTTCAATGAATTGTGAGTAGTAGTCAACGACGACCATATATTCTCTTTTGTTCAAAGTGAATAGATCTACTGCAATTTTTTCCCAAGGACGATTAGGCACTGCATGAGGATTTAGGCTTTCAGCCTGTTGTTTTGGTTTGTACATTAGGCATGAAGTACAATTTTGGACCATTTCAGTGATGTCTGCATTGATTCTTGGCCAATAGATTACTTCCCTAGCACGTTTCTTACATTTCTCAATGCCTAAGTGACCTTCGTGTACTTGGTTTAGTATGTATCGTCTCATGGAAGTTGGAATTACTATCTTAGAACCTTTGAATATGATTCCATCTGCTTCAGAGAGTTCACTTCGAATGTTCCAGTACTGTTTTATTCTTGCTGGACATTGTTGCTTACTTTCTGGCCAACCATTTCTGATGGTGGCTAGCAACTCTTGAAGCTCTACATCTTTTTTGGTCTCTTCAACAATTTCTTGTCTTTTGTTTGATGTTACTGGCATTGCTTGTACTATCATATCTACATAGACTCTGATATCTTCTTCAGTTTCAACATTCAATTCTGCTTTTGGATCTACTGCTCGTGACAGTGTATCGGCAGTGAACATGTACTTTCCAGGTGTATATGACACTTTGAGATCATATCTCTGTACTCTGATTAGTAATCTTTGAATGCGTAAAGGACAATCTGCCAATGACTTAACAAACAATGGGATAAGTGGCTTGTGATCTGTTTCAACTTCTATCTTTTGACCATAGATATATTGATGAAATTTTTCACATCCGTAAGTGATAGCTAAGAGTTCTTTTTCTATCTGAGCGTAACGTGTTTCTGCATCAGTCATAGCTCTTGATGCGTAAGCTATTGGATGCCAATTTTGTTCATGTTGTTGTAGGAGAACTGCTCCTAGTCCATTTTTTGAAGCATCAGCTGATATCTTTGTGGGTTTTGTGCAGTCATAGAAATGAAGCACTGGTTGACTCATTAGAGCTTCTTTCAGTTCGCACCATGCTTTTTCTTGTTCATTTTCCCACATCCACTCTACTTTCTTGTCAAGCAAAATACGTAGAGGTGCTGACCTTGTTGATAGGTTTGGAATGAATTTTGCTTGGTAGTTTATCATCCCCAAGAACCTTTGTATGTCCTGTTTACAGGTTGGTCTTGCCATGTTTCTGATGGCAGCCACCTTTTTAGGATCTGGTCTGACTCCATCTTGGCTGATCAAGTCACCAATGAAAGTCATCTGGTTCACATTGAACTCACACTTGTCTCGATTGAGTTTCAGGTTTGATTTTTGTGCGATGTCTAGAACTTTTCTCAGACGATCGTCATGCTCTTCTTGAGTGCTTCCCCATACCACTATGTCATCCATCATGGTATTGACACCAGGTATATCTACGAACAAGTTATGTATTATCTTGTGAAATACTTCAGGAGCACTGCAGATACCAAAAGGTAGTCTCAAGAATCTATATCTTCCGTACGGAGTGATAAATGTACAGAGCTTGGAACTATCTTCATCTAGTTGGATTTGCCAAAAACCACTTGATGCATCTAATTTACTGAAATACTTGGCTCCAGCAAACTGAGAGGTTATTTCAGCTCTAGAAGGCAATTTATAGTGTTCTCGTTTGATTGCTCGATTAAGATCACGTGGATCTAGACAGACTCTGAGTTGACCATTCTTTTTCTTGACTACAACAAGAGAAGACACCCAATCTGTCGGTTCATCAACCTGTTTGATTACATCCATATTTTCCATCTTATCTAGTTCCTCTTTTAGTTTCTTTTGAAGTGGAAATGGAACTTTGCGACATGCATGTTGAACTGGTTGTGCATTGTCTTTCAATGTAATGTGATGTTTGCCTGGAAGACATCCTAATCCTACAAATACATTGTCATAATCTTGCACTACAGTTTTGCCTGTTTTTATCTCTGTTTGTTTATCAACATGATAGACGCGTTTTACTAGATACAACTCTTCACTCGTCCTGAGACCTAGCAATGGTTGACGATTTCCAGGAATGATGAAACATTGAACACTGTGTTTAACTCCTTTGTACTCCATTTGGACATAACAACGACCTTTTACTGGAATGTTAGTCTCATAGTAACCTGTTAACTTCACTTTGGCTTTTTGTAGTTTTGGTTTCGGTTTCAATTTGTGGTAGATTGTTTCAGGGAGAGTGTTAGCTTGAGCTCCAGTATCTATCTTGAACTCAACTAGCTCATTATTGACTCTCAAATTGACTTTCCACTCTTCCTTTGATTCATGTTCCTGTGAATCAACTGAACAAATCATGAAACCATCTGAATCTACCTTCAAGTGTTGCAATTCATTGACTTTTGCTACTGGGGTACGACAACACTTAGCAAAATGATTTTGCTTACCGCACTTTTTACATGTTTTACCTTGTGCAGGACATTTTTCTTTGGTGTGTCTATTACCACATCTTGTACATGTTTTATTGTTAGTACGATCTTGAGGTTTTGTTTGTCTTGTTTGGTTTGACTTTTTACCAGATTTCTTATTCTTGCCGAGAGAATCAACCGGAATTGAGGCATTTTTCCCGGTGGAACTCAACGCTTGGGCCTGCGTTCGAGTTTGTTCAGCAACCCGACAAACTTGCAACGTTTTATCCAATGTGAGATCATCTAGCCTCAACAAATGCTCTCTTAGACCATCATCTAAGATACCACAGATAATTCTGTCCTGTATAAGACTCTCTTTCAACGAAGAAAACTCACACGACTGTGCACGACTTCGCAATTCAGTTGCATACTGATCAACACTCTCATGCTCTAATTGTGATCTTGTGAAAAATCTATGTCTCTCATACGTTAGATTACGTTTTGGCATGCAATATTCCTCAAATTTGTCCAACACTTTCTCAAGCTTCATGCTCTCATCCTCGGCAAATACAAACGTATTATACAATTCCAAGGCAGCATCACCAATTACGTGTAGAAGCATTGATGTTTGTGACTTGTCATCTTTTTCTGACATTCCTGAGGCAACATTGTATAGAGTGAATTTTTGTTTGAATCTTTTCCAATTCTCGGAAATATTTCCCTTTAAGTCAAGTGGAGGAGGTTGACTTAGATTTGTCATTTTGTCTGTTGTTGTCTTTGTTTCTGTGTATCGTTAATGTTAGTAACTTTGTCTTCCTTTTTAGTTTAGTAACTTTAACATACCAATATCACTTGTGCATATACTCATGAACAGTATAATAATTAGCAAGTATTTGTATCTTTCCAACAATTATGTTTGCTCAATTATTACTACTCTCACTGAGATAGAATGTTCATGTCCCATAAACGTCACGCTAACTGTCCGTCATACTGAAATTTGGCCAGGCACATTCATGCACTCCAAATCCATACAACGACATAGCCAACTATATGGACATAACATCACACATACAGCAATGGTCATTCACTGATACACATGAATACAATAAGCTCTTTGTCTTTCACCATCTCTCTCCTCACGGGGGTTAGGGAGAAAATGGAATGAACTGGCCTGATTTCAATGATTCCTCCATCTCAAAGCTCGGTGGGTTACTCAGCATAATAATGCAGGATCTGATGGAAACACTTCTGACACCATGGTTGGAACTTAGGTTATATAAATCAAAAGTCCAGTAGGCAGTTCTTTAAACGTATATACAACAGACATTTATTAGTTGAGATGCAACAACAATGATCACTACTGCGTCATCTTGGTAGCAGCCATAACTTTCTCTATACAAGTAGTCACGTGTAATAACAAAGTATAGTCTACGCTTGCAGACCTTTATCAGTTATCACCACAAAATAAGAATAGTTCATCAGTGATATGATTTAAAACTGATAATGTTGCAACATTTAATTTTTCTCTTTATTTTCTCTCAGGTCTGTGTCTAGTCCAGTTTGTCCTTCAGCACTCGGCTGCATCCCGGAGAAAGAGATGGTGTCTCATTGCATTTGGTGGATTTCTCCTGGCTCTGGGCGTCTTCATCTTCTCTGAGAGTTTCATCCTTTCTATCATGAACGACATCTCTGGTAACAATAAGAGCGGGTGCTGAGAGCTCTTCTGTATGCTCTTTATTTCTATGATATGCAGGGAATCAAACACTTGATAACTCCCTATATGGGTTTTGAAAATCCTACAGTGTACGCAAGTCTTTATTATATGAGGATTCATTCTCTCTATCATGAACGACATCTCCGGTTACAATAAGAGCGGATGCTGAGGGTTTTCCAATTTGCTCTTTATCAAATTTATGATATACAGGAAAGAAAAAAACTTGACAGCTTTCTGTATGAGTTTTGAAAACCCTACGCAAGCGTAAGTCTTTATATATGTGGGTTTATTCTTTTTATCACGAACTTGCCCTTTATCAATCTATGATATACAAGAGTGCAAAAAACCTGATGTCTTCCTGTGTGGACTCGTCATTACATCAGAGGCTTTCACCCTCTCCATCTTGAGGAGTATTTATGGGCCCGGCTTACAAAGACTTAACGATTGATCAAGTTCGACTATGGAAAGCCAGTAATGTCAACATCTAAAATGCATGTTTGTTCAAATGTTTTGTTGATGTGATGTATAATCATACATCCATTATTGTCTTGAATATTCAGTAGGCTTCTCTTTGCTTAAAAATGACATCAATGTGCAAATTTCCTGTCAAAAAAAGCTATAACATTGATGGATTTCCATATAATTGTGGTTGATTGGAACATTCGTGACTCTTTTTAAGATGGGCCCCTGGTAACTCAAAGAGATGGTGCCAAGATCTTCACTTAATCTGTCATTTACAGGAATGGAAAAGCCGATAGTTCCTATATAACCTTGTAAATGCTGTATTGTAATTGAAGCTCACAACATGTTCGTTTTGGATGACTGGTGCTTTATTTTTAAAAATGTCTCTTTGTTGTCCTACATGCAAAAATGAAATTCCTTTTTTTTCTCCTTCTCCAACATTTGGATTTCACTCTGTTGTACTTGTTCGCTATTTCTCTTCAGTGCTCCTCAACCACATTAAGGTAATTTGTCCGATTCATCTTGTCTTTGGTGGTAACACATATTTTAAGTTCTTCACTTCTATCACAAAGAGATATCATAAATATGTTTCCTGCAAGCTTGAATTGATTAAATCTAAAGCTTTTATTTTCTGCTTAATTGGCACAGCTTTCCAATTCTATCTGCATTCAAGTTATGTGTAACAAATTTTCCTGACATAGCAATTTATGCCCAGTGAGAGCCAAACTAAGAATTCACAAAAAATCTAGTGAAGAGTTGTAGGTTTCCATCCATTTGAGCACTGAATAGTTTTCAGTGCAATTTTTTATGCAAAGTGAAATAAAAATGAATTCAGAATCTGAGAAGCAGAAAAATTAACATTTATTTCTGTGTACAAACCAATGGAAGCACAATGCTCCGAACACAACATGACTGCACGGTCTCAAAGCTGGTGAAAGCACGTACAAGAAAGCCCATTTTCAAAGCCCAATAATTGGAGTTATTCTTGAGCAAAACAATCAGCTGGAAAGTAGTGAGAATGCCTAAAGCTTGCAATTATGTGTTAAGTAGATTTGTCATTTCACTTCTGGGTTTGGTCTGGGTCTTAAACATTTCACTTCCATGAAGAGAAATCCACTTGGCGATTATTTTACTTTTGCATTTGCACCCAATATTTTCAAGCTAGGGTCGTCTTCGATACTAGACACCTTTCCCAAGTTTGAGCCCCCTCTTTCCCACGAAGCATCATCTCGCTTCTAATCCACCCATTTCAGTATATAAAAAACAATGGAGCATGTCACTTTGAAAAGTCAAAAATTCTGAATTGGAATCAAATAAATTTTTATCTTTTCACAATTAATATGGTTTTCACCTTGAATGTGAAAAGAAGAAAATTTGTTTGATTTGAGTTCTACCAATCAGGTGAATCTCTTTACGAATATTAACTGAATGTGAATGCTTTTACCTTCAAGAAGACGGGGAACAGACCTTTGGTGGTGACTAAACATTCTTAAGGACTTCACATGGGCCCCGTCTTAAAAAAAAGTAACAATTGATCCAATCAATCATAACTCTATGGAAATCCCTCAGTGTCATTATTTCTTCTACATGAAATTTGCAAAATGTCCTTTGTAAACAAAAACGAACACATCAAATTGTCAAGAAATCAATGAATTTATGGATATTCATTTTTTTGGAAAAAAAACATGCATTTAATATGTTAACTTTGCTGGCTTTCGCAACTCTTTGTAAGACAGGGCATCACAGGAGATACCTCTCTCTCCCCCTCTAGTCTACATGTACCTCTTTCCTGCCTTTCTATCCCATCTCTTTCACTCTGACTCTACCAGTCCTTTTTCAGGGGACCGTTGCAGAAAGAGTTGCAATCAATCTCAACTCTAAAAATCAAGCGCAACTTGATTTTCAACCAATCAATAGTGCGCATTTGGGACTTGCGATTGATTTTTTTACTTGCGTTTGATTTTTTTACTTGCGTTTAAACGCAACCCTTTCTGCAATGGACCCCAGGACTAACAACATGGTGAACTAGAAGCCTCTTCTAGATTCTCTGTACCACGATGTAAACCTTCAAAGATCATTGGATATTCTTGTGTGTTTATATGAATCAATGTACTATAGCTGTTTATGTATAATTATAAGAAATATTTTGGAGTTATGAACTAGCAGATGACAGATGGAAATATGTTCAATTTTATGTATATTTCATTTAGTTGTAATCCAATAGTAGATTGGGGAAAATCCTGTATAGAATTAGCCATCCTGCCCTCTCCTCTACATGTTATTTTGTCTGTTTGTAACATATGTAAATGTTTGTTATCTGTTTCTTCATTTTGTATGAATATATCTTACACTTGAGAAAGTAGAAATCGATTGTATACGATATCAAAGTCACCCCCCCCCCCCTCTACCTCCACCCCCAAAAGGGGTAGTAGACTTGGCAAAACCTGAAGTGCAATGTTCCTTTTAGAAGTAAATATTCTTGAAAATTACTCAATTAATAAAGTGATGTGAACTTAATTTTAGTACTCATTCTAACAAATTAATCTTTTGAATGAGTACAAATCAAATTTGCATACCGATTATGTGATAGAAATACCTATATTATTGCATCTACTTGAATTGTTGTATGTACTTATATAAAGTGTACTTAGAATCTATTTATTAGAATTATTTATGATCCTTTTCAGACATTGAACCAATAAGATGCATACCAGAAATCTGTAGATTTCTGACAAGTTATTTTCATATGTTTTATTTTTGTGAGTTTATGTTTGCAGAGATTTTGTTTGAAAGTTGAAAATTTCAGGGATTGTATAGTACTTTAAGTAGGTAAACCTTTGCTTTGAGATTGCAGAATCCTCATAAAACCATGACAACACTTCTTTATCAAATTCCTTGATCTATCTTGTAAATGTAAATTCACTGCCTTCTAAAACCAGGTGTCATTTTTCTATATTTGTTAGTATCATAAGCATTATAATCTGTGACATATTGATTGATTTTTCTGAGAGATGGCCATCACTTTATACTTTAATAATTTCTGGGGTGAAAGCATGGTAATTTATATAAAGGAAAGATAATAGACACAAGTACTTTGTATCTATCAGTGAATTTGATTATGAAACCCCTTCATCAAATTTTTGAAGTTTAGTTAGATATCTTATACCACTTCTTTTATTTGCGCATAATTAGTGCTTCGGTTTGTGGTGTCATTGGGAATATGTGTTGTTCCTCTACAATATTAAAGGGTATTTCGCCATGGCCTTGAGTGTGCAGTACATAAGAACAAGGTAACAAAAAAAATGCTAAAAATCATGAAAGTTCATCTGTGTTAGTTGAAAATATGGAAATTTTGCACTTATGTTCACAAGGCGCAAAGAAAATTTGAAGAGCTACCTAGAAATTTTTGGCTACTAAATGCAGCATTTCTCAGTGATGCGGAAGGCTGCAGTGAGTAGCCGAAGATTTTGAAGGTAACTCTTTAAATTTTCTTTGTGTGTTGTGAACAAAACTTATGAACTTTTGTTACAAAAGTTCATAAGTTCCTTGAGGATATAAATATAGAATACATATTTGCAAAATGCACCAGCAAGCCTTTGGCTCTACCTAGCCTTTTTTTCTATTACTCAAAAAGAGTGTGACATTCCAAACCATATTGGCGGGCTTACTATATATTTTCATCTTGGGATTTTTCTCCCCTACAGATTTTCTGTAATGCCTTGAGTATCCACTAATCCTAGTGCTCAATATATTACACCTTACTCTGGCTTTGCTCTGTTCAAAGTTTATTTTTAGTTAATGAAAGTTTGAGATGAGCCAGTATGTATGAAATTATGAGTAGTAGTGGATTATTATTTCTAGTCAATTTGCAATGGTATGTATCAGAGGTAGCATATTCAATTGTGTGTTACCTTCATTTTCCACAATGCTATGTTTGTGTGTGAATAAAGCAAAATGAGGTTTATAGAGGGTTATTTTTCTTTTCCAAATGCTCAAGGTTTTTTGTGAATGATGATCATGATAAAAATTGTATAAAAATACATAACATTCTAATATCAAAGACTTCACCTTGTCATTATTTTTGTCATTTCTTAAAATTGTAATTTTCTTCGGAAGAGTGGTAAATTAGACCTCAAGGCAACTCCTTAAATTAGATTTTGTACCCTTTGATACCTAGTTTCACATTCGCGTCAAGATTGCAAATGAGGTCTTAATCACAGAGTGATCATTGAAGATCGTACGAGATCAGTCATGGCGATTGTATTGATCGTAAAAATGTTTTGAAAGGTTCAAAAAATTTTAGCTACAAAAAGCAAATTGTGGTATTTGTAACAAATTGCATGACAATGGGAATGAGGTATTATCAAGAAATTTGTTTATATTTCTGTGTATTTCAAAAACACATAACTGAAATTCATCAAATACAGTATCACTTTTTTTCAAACACCTTTTATAGATGAAACAAATTTCTAGTATAATTTCCCAAAGGGTCTGTGTGAAATTTGTAATGTACACACAATTACAAATTAAAATTGCTTCAGGAGTGATCCTGAAAGGAACTCCAACCTTGGTACCAACCAAATGACTTTGTAAAAGCAAAAACAAAAATATATGGTGAAAATTTTGAACAAATGGCATATGTAATAACTAAGTAACAAATATTTGAAAAATATAGATCATTTTTAAATCTATGTAAATCCCTACTGTATATCTCATGTTAGGAATTTGAAATCCCACTCGGGTGTTAAAAAAGTTTTATCTCTCTCTAAAAAAAGAGAAAATTGGTGCAGCTAAGAAAAAAAGCTGTATTTTAGAATAGTGGGGGCCTCATGTCAGATTTCCCCCTTTATTTTACATATTTCATATTATCTCCTGACCTTGACATATATGGTGTGGATTATATTTTCCCATGACATATGTTGTGCTCAGGAGGAGGCAAGATGCAATTCGAAAGATGAGAAAAATCTGAAAATTTGTGTACAAAACAAATGGAGAGGTTGTCCACAAAATCAGCCATTTTGAAGCACATTTGCCAATTTGAGGATGCCCATAGACAGTACAACAAGAGTTTTCAAACTCCCATAACTTGCTTATTTCATAACCGATTTTGATGAAACTTTTTTTTAATTGTTCCTCCCATTTTACTCTTTCCAATAAGATTACTTCTCTTCTTGGGTTTTGGTTTCCTTTAAACACCCAATTGACAATATGAATAGGGATAACAACTTTCCAAAAAATAATTTACCAACACCAATTATACATGTATGTTTTATGTTGGTCAAACTTTGCTTAACAGGCCTGATATTTACTAAATCTGGTAGATTGGTGCACAAAAGGGAGGGATACATTGAGTACAAAGCACTTTAAGATACAAGTGACTTCAAATTCAACAAAATTTTAATTTTTATAACTTTCAATAAACATGAGTATTTACAGACATATTTTATATATCAAACAGAGAACATAAAATCTATTCTTAAGCCTGCGAAAATCAGAGTAGCATTTTGACAAATTTGGTTCATAAGGATTTTGTGCAAGGTTAGCCTTACTTTTCCAGCAAAGGCAAAAACTGAAAATTGGTTTCATATCAAAATCATGTTAAAACTGCTATGATTACATGTATCTAATCAGGCCTTTTCTCAATTAAGAAGGCATAAGAAGCCATAATTTTGATTAAACTATCTTTTGATGGCTACTCAGAACCTCAACAAACCCATTTTAAGAGTTTTAATGGACAATTAATTTCTTTTCATGCCTCAGAGTAAATAGTATCGTGTGAGGCAGGCTTTTGATAGAGAAATGAACATAAAAATAAATAACAATTTGCAGAGTGAGCTTCAATCAATTAATGCATAATGTGCTGCTCATGTTTATGGTCAATGAAGACAAAAGGTGAATACTCACACTTCTTTTGCTTTCTAACCAAGATAATAAAACTTGTCACAAATTTTATACACTTGGGGAGTTTCACAAGACAAGTGTGACTCAGGGTGTGTTCCTAGTTGATAATCAAATAATAAACAGTAACATGAATCACGATTGAAAACACAATTACAGAACATGGATACATTGAGAAACAAATGTGTTTAATGTACATAATATCTTGTCGAAAAAGTAAATGTTCTTCAGATCGTGATTCACAGGAAAATTTTAACTTAAAAAGGTATGCTCAGAAATCCGATCGGCTCAGATTTTACTGCCTTCAGCATTGCAAATGCAATATTGAACATGATTGTTTTGGAAACATCTTTAAATTTGCTCTCGTAGTGGAAACCTATACAAGCACATGCCAGAATTCCCCTTTCTTTTGATGGGTAAAGCTGTGCAGTAAGCTGCACTAATGGGTGAAGGCAATTAAAGACATGTTTATGAATAGTGTGCTTATGATAAATTGCTCCATCAATTTGGAAATGAACTTTGAGCTGCTATTATCAATTTTACATTACACATTGACAAAGCCAATTAAGCCTCATTCAATTTTCTCTTTAACACAAATTCGACATATTTTTCATAATAAATATCATTACCCCATGATAAAAATCATTGCATGAAAATATTAAAACCTCACAATATTATTGAATTATTAACATTTCATAGAACTAATGACACTCTAATAAATTGGACTGAGTTTAACATTGCACACACAAATACAAAATAATAATAATTATGCTCTATGTTCAAGGTGATTCAAATTCTTTATACACTATGTACACTATAAATCCTATAATGCACTATATATCTATGGGCCTTTCGCACAAAAGTAAATTGGTACAAAGAAATTTAGCCAGAAAAATCTCAATCATAGATGAGTCAAAATATAAATAATTTGATTTTCTGGAAACATGTAGACGGACTCATTGTCCTCGCATACCAGTCATATAAAAGACACAAGTGGAATGCCTCTGGCCGTCTCACCTGCATCATGCGATTCAACATAGCAGCAGTGCTGACTTTGAAAACTACTATAACTCGCACAAGAAGTTCAGTGATACTTGGTTACTCTTATTTCCACGTTTTATGAATTAGACCAATACACTTACAGAGATAGGATGGCAATTCAACAAATACCCCCAATGTTGCCAAAATTCATTGACCTCACATGACCTTTGACCTTGATCATGTGACCTGAAACTTGCACAGGATATTCAGTGATACTTGATTACTCTTATGTCCAAGTTTCAAAAGTCAGATCAATAAACTTGCAAAGTTATGATGGGAATTCAACAGATACCCCCATTATGGCCAAAGTTCATTGACCTTTGACCTTGGTCATGTGACCTAAAATGCGCAAAGGATGTACAGTGATACTTGATTACTCTTATGTCCAAGTTTTATGAACTAGACCAACATACTTTCAAAGTTATGATGGTATTTCAACAAATACCCCCAATTCGGCAAAAGTTTATTGACCCTAAATGACCTTTGACCTTGATCATGTTACCTGAAACTTGCACAGGATGTTGAGTGATACTTAATTACTATTATGTCCAAGTTTCATGAATCAGATCCAAAAACCTTTAAAGTTTTGATTGTAATTCAATAGATTCCACCAAATCGGCCAAAGTTCATTGACCCCAAGTGACCTTTGACCTTGGTCATGTGACGTGAAACTCATGCAGGATGTTTGGTGATACTTGATTAAACCTATGTCCAAGTTTAATGATCTAGGTCCATATATTTCTTAAGTTATGATGACATTTCAAAAACTTAACCTCGGGTTAAGATTTTGATGTTGATTCCCCCAACATGGTCTAAGTTCATTGACCCTAAATGACCTTTGACCTTGGTCATGTGACATGAAACTCCAATAGGATGTTCAGTAATACTTGATTAACCTTATGGCCAAGTTTCATGAACTAGGTCCATACACTTTTTAAGTTATGATGTCATTTCAAAAACTTAACCTCAGGTTAAGATTTGATGTTGACGCCGCCGCCGTCGGAAAAGCGGCGCCTATAGTCTCACTCTGCTATGCAGGTGAGACAAAAACTGCATGGATGAGAAAGGTATCATTTTTACTGAAAATCAAATGGGAAATAGGGGCCCCAATTGAGTTACGATTGATCAGATCAATCGCAACTATGGACTGCCAGCAACGTCATTAATGAACATCTATTATGCCTGATTGTTCAAAATGTTTTCTAGCTGTGATGTATATTCATGCATTCATTGTTTTCTTGAAAAAGTCACTGCGCTTCTCTTTGCATAAAAAGAATATTGTGCAAATTTTTCAAAGAAAATTTTTTGACACTGATGGATTTCCAGAGTTATGATTGATCGGTTCAATCGCAACTCTTTGTGAGACGGGGTCCTGACCACTTATAAAACACAATGCCTATACTTTTGTTGTCCTATATGAAGTAAGTATCAGAGGACTAAGATCCACAAAGAGCTGAAAGCCATCTTTCAAATGTGTTAACACTGCTACACTACATGTCCCAGGAAAAGTGGAAAGCCGCACTGAAGCACTTTGACTTACCGGTAAACAGAATACTTCACCAAATTAAAAAATCTTTACCTTGTTTGAATTAGTTTTAAGAAACCACGCAAATTAAAATGAGACATTTTAAAGGCAAAGGAATAGAATCAACCATTCCGCTTGTTCTTTAAACACCTCAATGTATTAATGCAGAAAATTAATATTCATTATTATTGTTGTTATGAAGTTCTGATAATTGATCCACAGAGCAACATCTGAGAAAGCTGAACATCAAAGAGTTCTAACCAGTAAATAAGTTCAAGTACAAACATATTTAGAAAGCAGTGTCACTACAAATGAGTATAAACATCATACAATGCTTTCTAATCTACAAAGAAATCCACTGTATTTCATACATCCTCTGATGAGTGCAAGGCAGTCCATGCAGACACTGTCCTCTAATTAACCATGATCCATCACAGCCGAATGTCTACTGTGCAAGTTCTTTTCTTCTCTGCTGTCGATTGGCGGCTTCGGGATCTACTGCTGAATAAGGCGGTGGAGCGTTCTGTAACGCCGCCATCAATGCTGCATCAGAGTTTGCTGCTGCAGCCTGTGTTGACTGTTGTGGTGGTGGATTGCTACTCATTGGTTGTTGTTGCCTGTTGTTGGATTGGTCTTTCCATACCAGATTTTCACCCACTTGGAGGGCTGGTCCCAGCTTGCCAGCCGTCTCTGTCAACTGTGAAAGAGATATATCATATCATCAATTATAATAAGAGTGCTTAAATGTCCACTGTTCCCTTTTTTTTGTAATCCTTATTCACAAAAGAGAGATGAGAGAGAGAGGTGTTGGTGGACTGGGCAAACGGAATATACATCCGACTATAAAAATGAATTTGAAAGAATTTGGAAAACATAAACCTTGCCATGTCCAAACTCACATTGGATTCATCATATTCAAGTGTTGCTTTCATCAAGTGCAGTCACAATACCTGCCCTTTTATTTGATAACTTCTTCATGTGAACTAAATTTTTATGATTTTTGGACAAATTTTAAAGTAGATTTTACTACAACATAAACTAGTTGATTGTATTTGCAAAACAGATTACTGCTTCATCTTTATTTGCTATAGAAAGTATAAGAATCATTTGCAACACATAACAGAGTGTCGCTAGGATAAGCACATATGTAAAGTGGAAATAGAGTTATTGGTCAAGCTAGAAAAGTGGAAGGTGGTGACTTCACCTTTTGACCTAAAATTCAATAGGTTTCTTGGGATCCATGCTAGTATTGTACACACCAAATTATACGAGCCTAGGTAAGTCAAACTAAAGTTATTGCGTTAACAAGGACTTTAGAAGGGTAAGATGAAAGCATGTCACCGTGACCTTGACCGTTTGACCTCACAAACAATACGCTTCGTGGGATCCATGCTATTATCATACACACTAAATTATATAAGCCTCAGTTAAGTTGAACTGAAGTTTACAAAGAAAAGTTAACGGACACCGAGCATGATACCATAATACCATAATATCGATTAAGATCATTTTCAAACTGCTTGTAAGTTTGTAGACTAGGTATCAACATGATCAATGACACATATAAAGGACACAACACTACAGACTGGAAATGAATACTCCTTCATACAATCAATTCCAATGAAACATCAAACTGTAGTCCTGCATTTTATTCAATTCTAAAATAGAGTATCGCACCTCATTTCTTATCCTGTTATTAGTCAATGCAAAATTTACCTCTTGGTCAATTTCTTGAGTTCCTGCTTCTTTCAGTTTCTGTAGTTTGTGTTCAAAGGTTGTGAAGTGCTTGGCCGCATTCTTCCTATCTCCTCTATTGTAGAGAAACACTGCATAGTTCAGCCACACTGATGGATCTTTTCTAAAATAATGAATTAATAACAAAGCATTTAGTGGGATTCTTTTTATACTGGTGCTTGCTTAAATTAAGACACATCACAAACTACACTTTTAAGATAGTGGTCTTTTCTCTTTATTGGTATAAAATGGGCATAGATTTCAAAGGTACAAAGGTTAAGGGAATTAAGTTTCCACTATCCTTTCCTGGTAGTCATGTTTTGCATCCCTAGAATTGCTTTTTGGTTCATGTCCAGGGAATAATTTTCCTGGTGGGTGTTTCATAAAGCTGTTCGTAAGTTAAG
Source organism: Lytechinus variegatus (assembly GCF_018143015.1). Classification (NCBI taxonomy): domain Eukaryota; kingdom Metazoa; phylum Echinodermata; class Echinoidea; order Temnopleuroida; family Toxopneustidae; genus Lytechinus; species Lytechinus variegatus. The sequence goes on along the minus strand of NC_054741.1, from coordinate 28,176,827 downwards.
AGCATCTTTAAGAACCACCGGTGATACTTTCTTGCGGTAAATGGTATTGAATTGACAATTGTTTAGAGCGTAAGAGAAGGGTTCACCAGTCGTTCTTAAAGTCGCTCTTAACTTAAGAACAGCTTTATGAAACAGCCCCCAGGTTTCGCATCGTAATTTTTTCCATATTTTTTAAAGACTGCAATGCATTAAGTCTTTTTTATAGCATATTTTTACATAGGACTGTACATTACTTAATTGAGAGCTTTTCTCTTACAACCAAAATTGCTATTCAAATTTGAAAAAGCAAAATTATTCCCTGATATCTAATTCTTGTACCTCTTAGCATTATATAATAAATGTATTTTCAGTATGAAATAACCAAATAAATAAATGATAATGACAATGACATGAACTGTCACATGCTTTCAGAATTGTCATAGCCATGTGTTAGAAATATTAGAATGAAATAAGGTAAGATACGGAATGTGGTCATATTGGCTACTGAAATGAACCAAGGATGATTGAAGCAGACTGCACTGAATCGTTACTTAAAACTATCTGCTTCAAATGAAACCGATTTCCATCAGAAAAGTATTGACTTACTCTTCCAATTCCACAGCCTGCTCATATGCATTATTAGCATTCTCTTCATCATCTAGATGAGTCAAAGCAACTATTGAAGAGAAAGAGAGAGAGAGATTTATTGGTTATCATTCATTAATCAGTCAAAAAATAAAAATCCATCATGAGGTGTTGTTGCGCTCAAGGTATCCAGGAGGCCGTTTCATAAAACTGTTTGTAAGTTAAGAGCGACTTTAAGAACGATTGGTGATCCTTTCTTGTGGTAAATGATGTTCACCATTATATGTTCATCGGTGATTATTTAGCGCGTAAGAAAGGTTCACCAGTCGTTTTTAAAGCCGCTCTTAAATTACGAACAGCTTTATGAAACACTCAAGAGGGGTGTTTTAAACATAAATGCAAGATTAGTGAATGAGTCAATGAATCTATGAACAATATGAAGTGGGTAAATGGACAATCAAAATTGATATTTTACAAACAAATTTTCAATAATTACTCTAAGCAAGTGGCTTGTCATTGATGTTTTATGTAATAATATAACTGGAAAGTACTATATTAAAGACACTACTCAAAAGTGTTTAGCGCTATACAAAAGCAGAATTTTCATTATTGTTATCACCATATTCAAAGATTGTAAGAGATGTAGTTGCATTACAAATAATCTACGATTAATAACAACAAAATATATCTATGAATCATAGTAGAAGATGTGCAGTACGGCTTACATAGTCAATTGCAGAAAGGCATTCCTAATCAATCTGTTAATGGTGTTTATATTGTATTTCTGATTTATTTACCCTTGCATGTAGCTGTTAAACAAGTTCCACTTGGAATATAACTTATACAACCATACAAATGTGTGCAAGAGATTTCAACCTATTTGAATTTGAATACAAAGTTGATGAATTTGAATCAGATGTTTGATTTGAACAATCAAGAGGATTCCACTCACCGGCCAACAGCATGTAGAGCTGTCCCATCTTTGGTCTGAGGTTGATGGCTGCACTGATGAAATGAAAGGCTGATGCATACTGCTGCATGGTGAGATGAACTAGGCCTAGGTTATACATGATCTTCCAGTCAAACGGAGACAGGTAGGACGCCCTCTTGAGACAGCTGATTGCCTGTGTATGGTCAAACAAAGCTCTCAATTATCATGCTCATGTATGCCTCAGCTATCTGTACCATTCTGGTAATATGCTCCTTCTAATGGCATACATACTGTATGAATGGGGAAGATCAAATGTTAAGATATTAGCTTCCTCCTTTTACATGATTATTTTGTGACTTTTTACGGATAGGACAGGACAAGAGACATGATATCGCAAAACAGCTAAGTAAAATTACACCTGCAAAAGCCGCAAATGTTGGACTGCGGGTATTTTGCAGACACTTACTTTACTGTGCAACCATTCAATTGTTCATTTACCTTTTTTGATATATATAAAGAAAGCTTTTCCATTGGTAGGAGATATTCAATGGATGTGTAGATCACAAAAATCTGAAAGCCCCCACACATGTATATATCTCACAAAATATCAACATTCACTGTAAACCAAGTCGCAGCAAAGCCGAGTTCTACATAACTTGTGACTTACGGCAACGTATTTCTTCTTGCCAAAGAAGCACATGCCAATGTTGTTCCAGAGTGATGTGCTCTCAGGGACAGCTGCAGCAGCGATACGGTACTTGGTAAGAGCTACGTCAAAGTCACCATGCTGCTGCATCATACTACCCGCAGCTAGAATAGCCTGATAGAATAATAGCAATAGGAGGTGTTACACAACAAGAGAGATGATATGAATAGACTGAATATGGACTAATCGACCGATTGTCCTTTTGTTTGTTGGTTGGTTCATTGGTTCATTTATTTTTACTCACTCTCACTTAAAAAACCAAAGATAAGTTTATTAGTACCCAATATACATATGGAATTATTACAGACCAACAGAAATTACTGTATAATGTTCATCCAACTTTCCTATTTATATTTGACAATTTTTGTAACATGAACTTGATCCATTATTCAGATGTTGCCAGCACAAGGCCAAAAAAGTTACAACCATGATGTACTTGTTCACAATTTTTTTTTGTCTTCTTATTGTTTTTCCCTTCCTATGTTTAGGACGATGAAAAGGAATATTCACATAGTTATATAATATCATGACATAATTCTTATTGTAAATGATTGATATCAAATTCTTCATATCTCTTCATTGCATGATCATTATTAAAAGGAGAAAGAGATCATACAAATGTATTAGTCCATTTAAATTAAATTCACTACATAAATATCATTATACATACTTTTACATGACTGGGGTCATATGTCAATGCATTCCCAAGCTGCTCAAAGGCACGTTGATTCTGACCACTCTGCAATGATAACACACAAATTATCAAAAAGGATATCCTTAACATCCACTTTGAGAGTTGTAAATACAAACAATTTTCTAGTGAACAGAAATATTTCTGAAATAAATCATTCCTAAGTTCAGTCAGATCCAATTAAGAAATTAATGTTCAGTAGCTAACCTGTAAACTTGGTCAACATAATATTGTTTGCATTCAACTAAGGTTAATGCATTGTCATCTGAAATACTTAAAGGGCCAATGATTCCACCTCATTTCATGACATATATCTAAAATTCAGTGAAAAAAGTTGAGGCAGGCTTTCATATTCTCATGACATAAAGTTAAAATGAATTAATATTGAATTACAGATGATAAATGTTCAATATTATGTAAAATTATAACACTTAATTAGAAAAATTGTTTGAATATACCTGGAGGTACAGAAGACCAAGAGTTGTCAAAAGTTCAGGGTTTTCAGGAAAAGACCTAAAAATAAAACAAAGAAAGATTATGTTTTATAATGACTGTGTTAACCACCCCCCCAAAAAAAAAATGATAATAGAATAAAAATGAAATGACCCAAACCTTAAAAAAAATCTGTATTCATTTTATTCCCCTAAATTCCTAAAAAATAAAAAAAAAAGAGATGCATCGAGGTATAAGGCAGGGTATTACCCTCTTTTGAAATCATAGATGTTCTGTGATACATAATGTTTATGGTATCTTTCTGAATCAATGTATTGTATGTATCAGTCTGACTGCATTCATCAAGTTTATCCAATCAAGCTATTACTTCATCTACAGGCCAGAATCTTTTAAGACTCACAAAAATAAATTGTTACATATTTGTATGAATTAATTAAAGAAAATCAGATTAACATGTTATCTTTTACCCTATGATAAAGTTTAAAATAAGATTACATATATATGTTTTTTTTTAATTAATGTAACTAACATAACTAGCATCGAAATACTTCAACTTTTTCACTCAACCAAAAAATATTTTGATTGATCCCAGTAACTTCCAATATCCAAAATGCCCAGAAGGTTTGTAGAGGGACCAGCATGCTTCAGTAGGCAAGGGGTATAAACATAGGCGGCAGAAGTGGGGGGTCCTGTCCCCCCCCCCTAAATTTTAGGTGGGGGACAGACTCCCCCCCTAAAACTTCTGTTGATCACCTTTTTTTTTCTTTGCTTGTTTTGTTTCCTGCGTTCTCCCTTAAATTCAGGTGGACCCCCCCCCTAAAATTTTTGTTATCCTTTTTTTTTTTTGCTTTTCCAATTTTTTACCTGTGTCTATCCCAAAATTTCAGGTGGACCCCCCCCCTAACTTTTTTGGCTTCCACCGCCAATGGGTATAAATACTTTTCAGATGATAGACTTACTCAACAGCTCTTTTATAAACATCAGTAGCCATTTGAATGTCTCCTTCCATCAAGTATATCTTAGCAAGCATTACATATGATAAATCGTGTCTGTTATACTGGATGGCTTGCTTTAGGTACTCCTTGGCCTGAAATACATAAGAGATAAAGTCAAATTAGTGCTTTCAAGCATCTCCTTTTAGAATATTACCATTTTTACTTGGGAATCACTGCATAAGCTGTTGATAATATAGATAATGATAAGAGTAAAAAAAATGATGTAGGGCACACATAAATACAATTTTGTTTACATATTACATATTTGTGTATCTTTCTGTCTGAAATACATTCCTGAATGATTGCGTTACATGGAGCTTCTCAAATACATTCATATGGCATCTCATACATGACAGAAGAATAAAATTTTAAGTACTACTAAAATTGGGAGGTTAAAATCCTATTCTGTTATAAATTTCAGGTCTTTCAATAATTCTTTCATTCCATGGTGGATACCAACATTTTTTTTTTTTTTGGGGGGGGGGTTAACTACATTTTTATTACCTTGAGATACTCTTTTAAATACATGTAGCAGACTCCAAGATTATGAGCGATCTCCCAGTCTCTCTCTGTCATCCGAGATGCTTCAGAATAAACATCTATGGCTGCCTTGTGCCTTCCTAATAGGAATCTAAGGTGAAAAGAAAAATGACCTCATCGGAACCAATGGGATAAAATCTTTTCAAGTGGCATGGCACAACCTTCAAACTTTTCTCTCTTGTTTTAAAGAGGAAATAAATGAAGAATCAAAGCTGTATTGGGAGTGGATAGCTCTTCCCATTTCCCTGTTTTTACTTTTGAATTAAAAGGATTCCAATAATCATGCTTCAAAGTAAATATATTCTGTTCCTAAAGATGTGAAACATGACAACATCCCTAACTATGCCTTACAATGCATAAGGCGATTAGTGTGCATATGATGAAGATAATAAAAATAATAAAAACAATTAAAAAATGAATCAAAATAGGTGAACTTGTTCATATGGAAAGTTACTTACAGAGAGCGAGCAACTTGCTTCAGGTTGTCTGGATTTTGAGCATTAATCAAGGCACAAGTCTGAAAGCACTCTAATGATTCCTGAATCCTGCCTTCTTGTCGGAGGATAAGGGCTTGGACATAGAGGGCGTACTCACACAGGCCATTTGATTCCTGAAGCTGGTCCTTAATTAGAGCCTGGTTGTTGAAATAATAAAAACAATAACAAATAACAATAATCTCTGAAATACACTGAAAGCAGTAAGCTAAAGACAAATATGTTAATAAAAAAGGGGACAAAAGGAAAATAATTACAGAAGTAAATTTAAGTAATGAAGCATGAGGGTAATATGAAATTTCATACAAAATATAAAATTTGTATGAACACAAGAAAACAGAAAGCATTACATACTTTGATTTTCCTGAATCAGGATTTCAAAAACCCAACAGTATCCTAATGCAATGTGGAATTGAAATAGATGTATCTTACTTCTTAAATTCTAAAATGCGTCCCTACTTCGATAAAATCCACACTATGCATACATTATTATAGACATATGCATCATATCTATCTTTCTTCAAAGCGTCATACAATTGTGATTCATATATGCATTTGTCGAGAATGACATAAAAGATTAACAGGAAAAACATCTGGCTTGATAATTTGGTCCCTGGAAATAAAATGTATGAAAGTCTTTACGTAATCACTCTTAGTTACCTTATTACATAATCTGTTATATTCATTTATTTAGAAAAAAAGACCTCTTGTGAACGGATAGATATTTTACCTATTTTCATTTACTCTAAAATGCATGTATTTGTAAATTATTCAATACCACAATGATTTCATATAACAAACAAACATTTTAGGGCTCCCAACATAAGTCCCTAATGATCATTACAAAATGAAAATGAAAGCTACACAAGAATAAGTCCTTACGCCATAACATATCAGCAAAACTGAGAATTAACCCATTTTACCTTGCAGTTCTCGAATTCTTTCTTGACATAGTGAAGATGAATTAACCAGTTTCTCCTTTCAAATACTGGAAGTTCAGGAGCTTCAGAAAAATAAAAAGGAGAATTGTAAATTATGACAAATAAATAACTTCTTTCTTATCTATTTAATGTTACAAAATATACTTTAAAAATATATACAAGATGAACACTCATTTCCATGTCCAATGTCTATTTTGGAGTGGAAAGGGTAAGGGATGGTCATTTATTCCCTCTGCTCCAGCAGGCATTCAAACTCAAATTATGTGTATTTTGTTTTCAGGTTTATGCTTAGAATTTAGACAACTAAAGAATGGACAATCCATCTTTATACGCCACTGAATAAGAATTGTCTTTTGCAACCTTTTACTCTCTGTCTGTGGTCAAAAAGGGGTATAACTTCAGAAAAAAGCAAAAAAAAAAGGTTTACTGTAACTGAAATGACCCTTTAAAAATTGTCTAGTTTTATTTTCCATTTAAAATTGACTCCCCCCCCCAAAAAAAATGAAATATATATCAGGGCTCGACACTAGTGGCGGTGCGACGGTCCCAGACCGGTAAAAATCGCTGTCAGGCCAGTAGATTTTCAGAAATTGGAAGATTTACTGGTCCGACATGACCAGTAAAAATATCATTGTCGGGCCAGTAATTTTTCCAAAAATAGCAAGATTTAAGGGTCCGACATGACCAGTAATAAAAACCATTGTTGGGCCAATAACTTTTCCAGAAATGGTCAAATTCACAGCAAACCATTTCCCCCCGTTAAATTCTGCCATTCACACACAGAATACACACAGAATGAATCGCACGTAAGTGTTACTAGAGTACTATACAGCATGCATACAGTGTACATGTAGTCAGCCACACAATCCACATGGTAAATTCTCCACTGGCCGCACGAACGAAGCCTGGCTAAACTCTGGCAGAAATCTCTCACAGAACTGTCAAAATTCAAGGTTCATACTCATGAAAGGCTCTTATAATGTCCATATTTCCTAAAAATTGGAGCAACTCTGTCATTTGTAAGCAGTAAAAGGAGAAATTTTCACTTCTGTTTTGGTTCAAACAGATCGGGTTTCGGGTGATATCGTCTGAATACATAATAGCCCCACATATGCATTTATGTGTGTGTTGATACACTTGGTATCTGACTTTCTTTCGTAGCTATTTTAATTGAGCCAAAAAGAAACTGATAAATTATTTATAATAGTTTGAGCTTTCTTCCTATCTTTCTTTCCTTCTTAATCTTTCTTTGTTTCTTCCCTCCATTTTTTTTGTTACATGTTTTTCTTTTTTGATTTCCCTTTTTTCTTTAATTCATTTTTTCTTTCTATCCTTTTATAAAATATTTTCTCTATTTCCTTTTTCTCTCTCTTTCTTTCTGATATTTTCTTTCTTTAGTTTTTGAGTCCATCCATCCTATATTCATCTCTTCTCTTCTTCCTTTCTTTCCTTCCTTCATTTTACTCCTTTCTTCATTCTTTGTTACTTTCTTTGTTTCTTTCTTCCATCCATCATTTATTTACCCTTTCTTTTTTTATTTCTTTTCTCAGCCCTTTCTTTCTTACATTTATTCCTTCCTTTCTTCTATCTGCCTTGTTCTCTCCTTTTACCCTTTCTTTTTTATTGCTTCTTCTTTCTTTCCTTTACTACTTTCTGGATTTGTTCTTTCATTCTGTATTGCTTGCTTCATTTCCTTCATTTCTTTTTTTCTTTTCTTTCTTTCTTCTTTCTTTCTTATTTTTGTTCCTTCTTTATTCCTTCCTTTCCTTCTTTAGTTCTTCTTTTTTTTCTTCCTTCACATCTATCCTTTCTTTACCTGTTTTCTTCCTTCCTTTCTTTCATTCTTTCTTTCTTTTCCTTCCTTCCTTCCTTTCTTTCTTTCTTTGTTTCTGTCTTTCTTCGTTTCTGTCTTGCTTTCTTTTTGTCCTTCATTTTTTTTTTGGGGGGGTAACGAAAGGCTAGAAAAATAAACTTGTGCCTTTTCTTAAACATGTTTTCTTTATTTTTTTGGACCAGTAGATTTTAGGTTCGGACCAGTAAAAATTTGAAAAACTGGGTATCTACTGGTCCGACATGAATAGGTTGGACTAGTAGAAAAAATGGGTTAGTGTGGAGCCCTGTATAATATATTTTCAAATATATAAATTTAATAAAACTTAGAAATAAAAATATGTAGTGGGAAAATGCATTAGTGACATAATGAATTAAATGAGTACCACATTGCCATAACATTTTGCACTTGGCCCTGTGATATGCAGGTTTGTAGATATTTGAGACAACAAAACTGGATGAATGGATGGACAAAAAAAAATGCTTACAGTAAGGATATATGAGTGGAAGCAGCAAAAATAAATCTAAGTGGTAGAACTTTCAGTCTCTTAGCTTAGATGCTGGTTGACCATTACCAAAATCATTGAAAGACTTTCATGTCACTGGACCCAAATGCCTGACAAGGGAAGCGTCTTACCTTTCTTACCTCTGACCCTTGCCTGAGGTTTTGGTGGAGGGTTGTCAGAGTATGGAGTACTTGCTTCAGGGACTAAATCTGAAGGTTTCTTTGGCTCAGGCTCCATTCTCATTGGCGTGACATACTCCTCTTGAGCTAGCTGTAGAAAGGAAAGATTACAATCCTCAATTAAACCACAGGAAGGAACATTTGCACATTGTTTATATCCTTTTTTCGGTAGAGGAGTATCATTTATTCACCTTGTGCTAATCAAGCAGGCTTAACTTGCTCATGTGGAAGCGCCATGGTGTAGCGGTTCTGACTCTCAGAGGGTCGTGTGTTTGAATCCCACCATGGCCTAGCGCCGTTTGGTAAGGCGTCAATCCACCCATTGCCACTCTCACAGAGGCGTGAAATGGATGGTACCGGTAGTGAAGTGTAGTGGAGCCTATCCGAACCCTTGCCTGAGGTACATAATTACCAACCCTCAAGAAATTTACGATCCTCATCATCTAATCTCTTATAAATTCCAGTTGCTTAGAAATCATGAGGGGAACAGGCCTTTTCTCATACTTGCCAACATTTGAAATCTAAAAAGAGGGACAAATTTGGCCGGGGGTCCAGGGGGCCGCTTAGGCTCCCGACTTGGTTCAGGGGCAGCGCCCCAATTGGGGTCTCAAGGGGGCGTTGCCCCCTTGAAGCTGAAAGAAAAATAGCACTATGGAGGGCCATTAGATGCTTAAAATGATACCAGAATCACATAATATATATATTAATAGACACTCTACACACATGCCCCAGTTCTGTAGTTCAGTATCCATGATCTTGAAAATATTCTCCCCTGTTGATCTGTCAGAGCACTGTTGCAGTGACAAAAGTTCACATGCTACCTGACCAATATTATCGTCATAAGTTTTCAGGAGTATTGGGTACAGTTTCACGGCTCCTTGATCGGTACTGCCATCTGTAGCGATACTGTAAGGCTGATGCTTGACTTTACTGACCAAAGCTTTCGCATCGCTGTCCGCTAGGGTACAAAGGATGTTACTTGTTTTTGTCCGAGCAGCACTGTAACCCTTAGCAATTTTTGAGTCGGGAAACTACGAGAGAGTCTGCACAAATCACCAGCATGGTCAGAAACATCAATTGCAATGTTATGTTCCACCAAAAAATCAGTAAATCTTACCTCGGCTCCAATGACAGAGGTATCCTCTTTGGGCATAAAGGAAGATATTTTGGACATGCGAGTCGCATCGAGATCCGCCTTTTCATTGTCGATGTGTTTTTTCTTCTCGGCGTGCCTGCCATATCATTAGCTCCTCCACTTGAGATTTTTATGTCCTGCCGGCAACACATGCAAAATGCAAATTCAACGCCTTTCGTGCTTGGCTTTATGAAATGAAATCGTTGTTTGTACTCCCCTTTAAATTTCTGCAACCGTTTTCCACTCATTTTGATCAAATCCTCTCTAGTTTTGCGAAATAATCCCGTTAAATCCACGATCGTCACATACCCTGTGCACAGCTCAGCAAGCGTTAATACATGTCCCACATGTAGAGATCGGTGCTGTGCATACATGCGTTGTGCACAAGTACATGGGCACTCCGCATCGCATGCAAACAAACCACGTTTTCGCAGTCTAGTCAGTCGCATGTGTACACGGTCACACAGCGGAAAATCGACTTGGGAGAGCGATCGAAACTTGACATACCGTACACATGACCGTACATGTACCATCGGTCAGTTTCGTTGGTGGGACTGTAACATTACGTGTATCGATAGCTCAAACCCGGAAGTCATAGACAATACTGTACATTTCGTATACCGGGTACATTGAACACGCGCAAACACTTTTTTCTCTTGTTTTCTTTATTGATTTTTTTTTGTCTAGGGCTAGGCTCAAAAATCGGAACATTCAGATTTTTCTGCTCTAAAAAATTTTAAAAACGGGACAATTCCGATAAAAACGGGACAGTTGGCAAGTAGGAGGGGAACAGGCCTTTTCTCATGCAGGGCCTAGCCTGTGGAATTCTCTCCCACAGATTTTGAAAACCCCAACCGAGTCCAGACTTCAGTGACCACCTTCAAGGGCAACCCAAAAACATACCTGTGTAAGAGTGCTTTTTTATAGACATTGACATATTGTTCAGATATATGTGTAATGTAAATACCAAGGGATACCTAGGGAAGTTTCTGAATGTAGGCATGTTATGCCTCTGTATTAAGTTCTAGGTTTTTCCTCCTCAAGATGGCTGGCTCACTTTCGGGAACAGGGCTTTCATAGTCATATTTCATTAACTCATTTTTCCAGCATCTATCCAGGGCAGCTTCAAAACTGTGCACACTTGGGGCAGTGACAACTTCATTATTTAGGCTATTCCATGTCTTACGTATTCTAACATAAAAAGATATATTCCTATATTTCTGGGTCTTTGTCCTTGGTATGAACAATTTTTTAATTGTGACCTCTGGTATGTTCACTATATTTTTCTTCTACATGTAGATTGAGTTTTGTACATTGATCACATGAACTTTGTGTATCTAGATAAAAATAACTTTGCATTGTTGTATAAGTCACTTGTCCGACCACAAGTTGAGTATGCCCATGCTGTGTGGAACCCTGTACTGAAGAAACATATACATGCATTAGAGAATGTACAAAGAAGGGCAACAAAATTAGTCCCTGAATTAAGGAAGCTTTCCTATCCACAACGACTTCAACAGTTAAAAATCCCAACTCTGGCGTATCAAAGAGTTAGGGGTGTTATGATTGAAACATATAAACACTTTAATAATTATGATCAAGCCCATAAGCCTGTAAATGAATATTTATTAGCTGATGCAAGTATTATACAATTCACAATATTCATCAGCCAATTGATTTTTTTTTTAAATTGGCACTGCTCATGATATCGTCGCCCGATCTTATATGCGTCTTGTAACTAGGCTACGAACAAAGAAGGAAAATGGCAACAAGATCATCAGTGAATATCTGCTTATCTTCTTACATAATTTTTTGTAAAATATCCAATATTTATTGTTTTTAAGTATAAATAAATGTACGTAATGGGGGGATTTGAACTTGTTGTCCATGGACATAAGTAGGTGGCTAGCAAGTTAAACAAATCAAGTATTTTGGAGCAACATTGTTTTCTCCAAAAAGTCTACTTCGTGTGTCCCTATGCCTTGCCGCGCCAGGCGTCAGTGGGGAGTAAGCCTACATAGAGTAGATGACTTTTACTCCCCAGACGTCTCCAGGCTAAAAGAAGTCACCGCAGCTGATGAAATGAACGGCAGTGAATTGAGTGTTGACTTAAACCAGGATAATGCCGCACCGAAAGCAAATAAAGGACAGGCGCCTTCTTTACTGACCTTATTCAACTTGCCATAATAATCAACTCTTGTGATTAAATGTGGGCAACAACTACATGTCAGAAAAGACAAATACTTTTATTACTTGACCTCCCTCAAAAACGCTTCGAATATCGCACCTTTCTTCATGCCATCTCCATGCAAACGGTCACAATCAGAGCCTGGCAAACTATCCTTGTGAAGTATAACCTACCAGATCTTCAGTCACTCACACTGGACCCAATTCCTTACTGCCAATGGAAGAAAAGTCATACTTGAAACCATGGAGGCAATCCAAGCAAAGAAATCACTCTCATTCTGCACCTCCATCAACATACGGAACCCCTACCACTTGTATCCCCGCTGTGGCAGCTCGAGATTTCTCAGGCAAGCAGTAATTGTCAGAGCACAGCTACTAAGCCAGACATATCCAGTGCAAACAAGACTTGTTAAAATAAAGAAGACCACAATAGTCGAATGCAGGCTCTGCAAGAAAGAAGCAGAAGATGTTGTCCACTTTACATCATCATGTGTTCACCTAGACACTCACAGACAAGATTTCTGCAATAAGCTTAGAAGCAAACGCCTTCCAGATGAAATCTACTAGATACAACCAAAGGAGATGCATTCACAACAGCCGTGTTACTCCCATGGCCATGCTCTCTTTACGTCACCTCCCAACATAATGATGTGCTTATTTTGCTTACATTGACTTTCCTTTATAAACTTCATATCAGCGGTATTACATCTCTCTCCTCTCTGTAAATATTAACTACTGATGGAATTCTTTGTGCAGCACCTTGCTGTTGATCTCCGATATAAGTGGAGGAAGAAGATGAAGCCAATAGACTTACAGTTAATTAACTGCACTTCAGTAGTCAGCTTCAAGGCTGAGGTGCAGAAAAACCAATTGCGCTAAGACTGGGCTGATTCTAATGATGGGGGGACCTGGCTAAAGGCAAAGCTGCGCACTTGGTTTGCAATTCAAACAATAACAAGTGGAATGCCTCTGGCCGTCTCACCTGCATCACGCGGTTCAATATAGCAGCAGTGCTGACTTTGAATACTACTCTAACTCGCACAAGATGTTCAGTGATACATGGTTACTCTTATGTCCACTTTTTATGAACTAGACCAATAAACTTACAGAGATATGATGGTTATTTAACAAAAAAACCCAACATGGCCAAAGTTCATTGACCTTACATGACCTTTGACCTTGATCATGTGACCTGAAACTCGAACAGGATGTTCAGTGATACTTGATTACTCTTATGTACAAGTTTCATGAATCAGATCCATAAACTTTCAAAGTTATGATGGTAATTCAACAGATACACCCGATTCGGCCAAAGTTCATTGACCTTTGACCTTGGTCATGTGACCTGAAACGTGCACAGGATGTTCAGTGATACTTGATTACTCTAGTGTCCAAGTTTAATGAACTAGACCAATAAACTTTCAAAGTTATGATGGTAATTCAACAGATACCCCGATTCGGCCAAAATTCATTGACCCTAATTGACCTTTGACCTTAATCATGAGACCTGAAACTTGCACAAAATGTTCAGTGATGCTTGATTACTATCATGTCATTCATATCATACATTCAATGAAATGAGCACAAAATTTGTATTTAGTGAGAAATATAAAAAAATACTTGGGTTCAGGAAACAGTAACCGTTTCTAACACCTATTTTATTATTGTCGCCTATATCATGAGGTCCATACATGTTAATGTTGGACCTCATAGTCATTGACATTGGTACTAGGATTGATAAAAACAGCATGCGCGCGATGAGTGGTGCGTAGCTTTAGGACCAGCGCAGCTTTAGGACACCCTACCATACATGTACGGTGATAGTTGATACACCAACCTGGTGGACTGGGGTGGTATTCTCCATGTTCTCAGGTCATTTTATCTTTAAAATATTTTATTTTATCTCTTAAAATGAAATTGGTATTCTGAGAAGAGATTTTATCTCTCAGATAAAATTTAAAATTTTATCTTGCGTATCTACAGATGATACGCAGCAGAACAATGCCTGCGTACACATACCCATCGCGTATTTGGCCAATGCAACGCAGATGATGTGCTTGCACCCATGTTACTTTGAAGAAAAAATTAAATAAACTTAAAAGAGGGTAGGCCTAGAGGCTATTTCATCTCTGCGACGTTGATTTCACCAATATTTCTAGGTGAATTAACCCCAAATGGTGACATGAAAATGAAGAAAACTTATATATTTATTGAGAATAACACCTTAACGTTGTTCCTCTACAATCAGGGAGTATTTCATAAGACTTTTCTTGACTAATATTGTCTTTGAAATGATGCTTGAAAAGATGCGATAAAGTCTAGACTTCGAAAAAAGATGAGAGTATTGTCCTTTTTGTTAAAACGAAATCTCCGTAAAGACGCGTAAGCGTATAGTGCAAGAGTATTTGAAGTCAATAAATTGACGCAATCTCACCCCTTTGCCACACCTCCTGGCGGAATGGATTTTAATTGGTTGAGTGATATGAGAGAGCTATAAAAGCACGTTTCTAATTGGATATTGATTAAAAAATAGGACTAGGTGTGTCTTACAGAGATAAAATGAAGACAAAATGGTTCTCAGAATAGGCCTACCAATTCGGAGAGATTTTAAGCAGAGCTACCAAGTCTCACACATTGTGCGTGAGACTCATTCAGGGTCCGTCTCACGATCTCACGCATGGCACCCATTTTTCTCATGCATCGGGACCCGACAGAAAAAAAAGAGAAAAGGTAGCATTATTCGCCAGATTATACGACTGGTCGACCGCCTTCGCGTCTAGCCCGGCACGCGAGACGAATCAAAAGTGCAGTCAGCGCACAGCTAGTACGTGATACGATGAATAGCTTGCATGCATCGCATGGTTTTGAAGCTCATATCTCATGCGCGCGCACCTTTTCATAATGTACGAGTGTCACTTGTTCACTGCTACCATCCTGCCTGTGGAGAATCTACAGGTAGGACTATGGCATGCCAATGCTGTATTGAGCACACACTTTAAAAAATCATTAAAATATCACTTTTGTGACCAAAATTACTAATTTCCATACAGTTGCAATTTATTTTTCATTAGTAACTTGGGAATAATTATTGTATTCACCAGAGCGCTCAAAAACTTGAATTTTGGGCATATTTTTGTGTACGCCCTCTATTGGTGGAAAGTAATATGGCAAGAAAATTTTCATTTTTTGATCTCTATTTTTAATTAAGAAAAAAATGATTTAAAGAATCAAATTTACTTAAAGGGGAAGTTCACCCTGACAAAAAGTTTATTGTAAAAATAGCAGAAAAAATAATAAAAAATATTGCCGAAGGTTTGAGAAAAATTCATCAAATAATTAAAAAGTTATTAGAATTTCAATTATTTGATTTGTGACGTCATATGCGAGCAGCATTCATACATAGCGAATGGTAAAAAATCAAATAAATGTCATTTTCTCAGAAAATTGAAAATGGTTTTCACTGTACCTTTTGTATATCAATAGACAAATCATTTCTCACCCGATCATGAGTAGAAAACAAAATTAAGTCATCAGGAACCATACAAAATTTGAACTTCATGCATTTTATATTACATAACACATGGGGCAGCTGCTCGTCTATGACGTCACAAATCCAAAACTTTGAACTCTAATAACTTTCTTACTTTTTAACGGATTTTCCTGAAACCTTCACCAATTTTTTTTTTTTTCTGCTATTTTTACAACAAAGTTTTCTTCAGGGTGAACTTCCCCTTTAAGAGCCAAGTTGTATGACGAATAGGTGTAATGGAAACTGTCAGTGTAAAAAAATTCAAGCATTTGTCCCAAAGAAAAAGAGAAAATAAGCCAAACAATGCCACCCTTATTTTGCCACACATGGATATATAACTGAGAACAAGGTTATCATAACCTTGTTCATTGAATGAGTGACGAGTGTAAGTATGGTTGGAACTACCCCTTATCGACCACCTAATCTTCTAAGCATTGTATCTGCGAAAATATTCATCAATTTTACCCAGTTTTCATCTCATTTGTGCAGAAAATTGAGCAGATCAGATTCCCATGATTCTCACGGCGACTCCGATTCAATCAGCGTATATATCTACGAACAACGAATGCGGCGAATTTACATTTGCTCATATGCACCCATCTTTTGAAACCGACCACCCGCGATACACTAAGTTTACGGCCTATTATTCTTGTCACTGTGGCGAAATATTTTGACTCTTCCAAATCAGTTCTACGATGTCAACATGCTAAATGATCGTGTCACTACTTCCATTGCGAGCTCCGGCGCATGATTCGACGATTGACGACGGATATTTGTTCTAAAGCCATTTCCTATCAGATTTATTGGGTTTTCAGCGGGGTTTGGGTCTGGTCAATACAATTTTGATTAATTCTACTAAATTTTTAGTTACTTTTTGTTGCTTCTTTTTTCCCTGTAAAATTGATTCTTACCGTTTATGGACACTGCGCCTACGATCTCTCACGCGTATCGTTTGTAATACGCAATATTTTTAACGCGTGCAAGGTGGTCGGTTTCAAAAGAGTTGGTCGATATGTGGGAGTCTCACCATACTGGCCGCGCGCGCACAGAGACGTGGAATCATCAGTAGAGGCGCACGGCCAATATGGGAGACTCTCTCCAATAGGGGAGACAATCTCCCACATTGGAGACTTGCTTTGCAAAAGGACAAAAGAAACAACACCAACAAAAGCATGATTTTTTCCACCAAAAATTTTGTCTCACTGAGGTCAGAAGCCCATTTGTTTTGTGTGTGATTGACAACAAAAATCCTTATCAAAACAAAAGTAGACGGTGAATTTATAAAGTAGACGGTGAAAAGGGGTAATTTTTCATGAGGAATCTGCTTATCACATTTTTATTTGCCGCCAAGATAATCCTTTTGCCGCAAATGTAAACAAAGGAAATTGGTCTCCAAAACTGGAGACTGTCTCTGAAATTGGATACCCAAATTCTTCACAAAAGTCTCTGATATAGGAGATAATCTCCCACATTGGAGACAGTCTCCAATATTGGCCATGCGCCTCTACTGGTTATGAAAATCTCACGCATTACACTTTTTTGAACTTGGCATCTCTGTTTAAGGGTATTTTATCTCACTGATTTTAACGGAGATTTTAAATGTTTTATTTTATCTGAGATAAAATGGATCTCAGAATACCACCCCTGTACTTTAACGGATGATGAAGAAATAACAATTCATGAAATTGAAAACGGTTGTTCGGTAATACGATCCACTTCCATACCATACACAATCATGAGCATGTGGGACCGTGCAAAAATAATCGCCAATTTTTATTTGACCGACGCTTTCTCGATAGAAAATACTTTCTTTAGGAAAGTCATGAATTTAGACAATTGTTTATCATTTCATGGTTATTCCTAAAACGCTAAAATGTAAATAAATGCCACACAAGATTAGGAAGGAGAAGAAAACATCAAAATATGGCGTACCCTTTCCTTGGCAACAGCAGTTTCGTCGGCCATTTCGCTCATAACAATTAACCTCATCTCCAATTATTTATTTACTATAGGGGCGCGGCCTACTCTGAAAGTAACAGAAGTGTACCCCCCCCCTTTGAAAGTGAAAACCTTTTTTACTTTCTTTTTTCTTTTTCTTTGCTTGTCAAACTTTTCCTCGGGGAAAATGTGCCCGCCCCCTCCCCTTTACAGATATTTTCAGTATAAGATATTAAATAGAATAAGCTTCTAAACAAACTTACATAAGATAAAGTATGTTAATAATGTTCATTTAGTAATAGGGAGTTAGAAGATATTGTACTTTTTTTATGAAATGATGTAAATTTGGAAGAAAACAGAAATTGGAATGAATATTCTCAGGCACCAGAGAAGTCGATCCTGGGGGGATGCAGGGGGCGATCGCCCCACCAATGAAAATATTGGGGGCAAACATCGTTTTCAATTCATTCAATTATTTAATTTCCATTCAAAACATAATACAAAGTAATATAAAACAATACAAATCAAGTACAATTTTACAGAAGGGCATTCTTACTTCGTAAAAAAACAACAGTATAATATAGAGCATACATGGAAATGAGGGGGGGGGGCCGGTCCACTAAAAAGCAAAGCTTGTAAAATTGTGGATCCCCCTTGGAAATGAAATTATAGTCGACTTACTATATGCGTTCACATGCATATATTACAGGAAAGAAAAAGAGAAAAAGAAATCATATTGATGGAAACATAATTACTGAACAAATGCAAAGCTTTTCACACAAAGAGGTCTTCGTTGTAAAGGATATGTTGCGCAAGACAGAAGAAAAAAAACAGAGAGAGGGGATGACAAGACGTAGAAGACAAGACAAAACAAGAGACATGACAGTACAAGACAACTATTTTTAAAAAGGAGTAAAACTAAGAATGGGAAAGGGCTGACCATGAACCAGCTTCATCTGGTGAAATAACAAAAGATATGACTGGACAATATAGATGAAAAAAAATAAAATAAAATAAAAGTGAAGAATGTAAGGTTTATAATCAAGATAATGAAGTGTTAGTTCCGTTGCGAAGAATTATAGGAATTAAGCAGGATAAGTTTGAGTTAACGTTTGAATGAATTTAAGGAGACAATGTCTTTAACATCATTAGCGAGTGAGTTTTGCCCCCCCCCCCCATAATTCTGGATGTGCAAAAATATAATAAGATTGTAATCAGAAAGCGAGATTGAGATACACAACTCGTTCTTTATTTCAAATCGTGCTCAAAATGTCCGCTTTTTGGATTGGAATATGAAAATTTTCAGCTCGCGCTTCACGCTCGCATCATTTCTGTAGCAAAAACCCATACTTTTCACGTTTAAATAGATGAAAAGAATGTCCCGTTTTCAGTTCTAAACCTCAAAAGAACTCCTGCTTCGATTTGCAATAATCTTTTGTTGGATATAAAAAAAACGTCCATTATTAAACTGTCATTTTTTCAGATCGAAATATAAAAATTTTCACGTTCGCATCTATTGTTCTTTTAGATACCAATCTTGATTATTGGTACCAAAAATGCGAATATCAAGCTTTCAGGTAAAAATATAAACATATAGCTCTATGATATAAAGAAATTTCAGCTTGCTCTCGGCACTCGCATTATCTGTGTATATGTAGTGAGATATGTATCCTGCATCCTCCTCATGAGTTACTACATACAGTCCTAAACAGGTACACTTTTCCTGTTTTAAGGTACTACCAGTATGCTAAAAAAAATTCAGCTCGCGCTTCGTGCTCGCATTAATTCACGTGTCTGTATCTCATGAGTCATATATATATATATATATATATATGTGTGTGTGTGTGTGGGTGGGTGCTTTGTACGATCGAGCGCCTCTGGAGCATGATTTTGCCCCCACCCCCCCCCCCCCCTCTGAAAAATGGATCGACGCCCCTGTCAGGCACACGTTAAGTTTAGTAATCTTTGGTTTTGATGAGAAAAGAAGTGATGCATTGAAGTGTTTGGTATGTATAATCAAACAGCATTTATTTTTTTCAAAAGTCAATAGTATAAACCAATGTTTACATATGCAAAGAAATTTAAGAAGACGAGAGATATATTAGTTCTATATCGGGTTTATTTAACACATTTAATACCAAATGGATGTCACTTCATTTACTTGAGAAAAATGTTTAAATATTATTATTGTTTGAGTTCATTTATTGATTGTCTAAAAAAATTTACTTGTGTATATTTTGATATTATTTGACTCAATAAAAGGCCTTTGGAGGGCTAAAAAGTTTGAAAAAAAATATTATAATTAATGAACACCATTTTCAATCATTTCTTTTACGTTTTTCAAAACCCTATATACTAGTAAATAAGAATTCTTAATTAAAACCTTTTCATGATGATTTCTTTTAAGAAATCAAAGAAAAATCTTAATTAAAATGGCATCAAATATGTTCTAGAAAGGTCATAATAAAATATTTTGACAATATCAGGCCTATAGGGATATTTTCATTAAAAAAACCGTTGGAAATTATCATGTCGAGGAAAACCGGTGTTTTCATTACATCATTATTACGTTATAGAGTTCTAATATAATTGTTGGAAAAACATCATGCCAACGTTGGGAAAACGTTTGGCCATCTGAACATGATGTAGCAGTCATGAATCAGTGATACCTGCCGATCTCCGAACAGCGGAAGAACTGAAACGAGAGAGAATATTCTGAGAACCGCGAATGACCAAAATTTCAGCTTAAATAGATTTAACAATTAACGTGATTATGTTTAAATTTACTTACTTGTTTCACCATCAAATTTTTTTTTAATTATGAAACTTGACTACCATATCGTTTGCATAAAATAAATGATTCGTATATATAGGTGAAATTTTCAAGGTTAAATATAGGAAAAAATTATTAACCGTAATTAATCTGCCAAGTATTGGAAAGTCGTCACATATGGAATCAATGGGAATCAATGACATGATTCAGATGATAGGTGTAGGATATAGAGTGATAGGTTCAAGATTAGGATAGGATATAATTATGATTAGGATAAGATGATATGGGTTCAAGGTGACCCGAGATTTCACAAAATGAAATACGGGACAATCGACAAAAAAGATCAACAAAGAAGGCTACCTAGTGTTAGACCTGTGAAAATTATAAAGTATTGGAAGGGAGGGTGAACAAAAGAATGAAGAAGAGAAAGAAAAGACGAAAGAAAAGAGATAAATTGAGAAGAAAGAAAGAAGAATTAAAGGGGAAAAAAAGAATAAAAGAAAGTTAGAATAAAAGGATTAAAGAAAGAATAAAAGGCAGAAAAGGGTTTCCGTCATTCACTGAATACAGAAAGAAAAAGAGAAAGGGAAGAAGAATACATGTGTGAATGACATTTTTTAAACAACACGTGCCCCCCATGCCCCCCCCCCCGTAGTTACGCCACTGTTGCGATGTATTGGGTTAGCGATAAAAATCACCGCAGAACTTGCAAAAGTTTATTTATCGATTTCATTGTTGTCTCTACTTCGTTATCTGTTTGTTATTTTGATGAAAATTCGTCACTTTTGAATACATTTTGTTCAATAATCTCAAATACGGGACAATAGGTGTCACGGGAATGGTTTGTCGGGACGCCGGGACAAAGAATCAAAATACGGGACAATCCCGGGAAATATACGCCGGAAATACGGGACGTCTGATCACCCTGTATGGGTTGTGTGATATAGAGCTGTAAAGATGTTCATGTATTAAATAAAGTCTCAGGGGCGTAGATAGCGGGGGGGATGGGGGGATGCATTCCCGGCCAGAATTTTAGGTGGGGGGGGGGTGGTGTGTACAATCATCCCCCAGGTTTCTGGGGGAAGAAGCAAAACTATACAGTAATAAAGCAATGAATGCTAGTTAAAATCAATCAATAATAATAGCAGTAATAATCATAACGTACAGCAATGACAAACATGATCAAAATTGGACTTTTATTCAGAGTCAATCATCTTATGCATTTACAACTTGCAAGTTTTAAGTAATAACAACTGTCTTGCGTCGTCATATACATTTAAGGATCGTTATTCAGAGTTTCACCAAGTACATTTCCTTATAATAATTATGTATTTGCAAAGGAGATAAGTTCAAAATATTTCATTACAGATTTAAGAAAGTGTCGCTTAATCACTCCCTTTCAGAGCAATTGCTTTCATAACACATTAACACTGTTCAAACGAATTAATAAGAAATTACCTATATATACACATACACTGACCCTTTTCCCTGCTGGCCATGTCCTCAACCCCTACTATGCAAAGGCAAGGTGAAATTTTTCAGTCTCTAAATTAAGGAGCGAATTAGTAAATGAATGATTTTGGAATGAAAGTGCAAATTTTGGATGGCCTCAGTGATATCCGACGGGTTTTTTTCACTCAATATTCACTCTTTCATATATTCACTCCTTAAAGAGTGAACTATTTCACTAATTTTTTCAGAGTACTTTGCGCTTTTCAAAGAAGGTAGAATCATCCAATATATAGACATGCCTTAATTCACGATGGCAGATCATCAATCCATGGATAAGATGAATTTATGGTCTAAGATCACAGAACAAGCCTAACTCGACCCTCAGCGTGTTCATTGTCGGACCTTTGACAAAAAACAT
The DNA here is from genome assembly GCF_018143015.1 of Lytechinus variegatus. NCBI lineage: Eukaryota > Metazoa > Echinodermata > Echinoidea > Temnopleuroida > Toxopneustidae > Lytechinus > Lytechinus variegatus. The sequence goes on along the minus strand of NC_054741.1, from coordinate 28,154,565 downwards.
AGGCCTACTCATCTCGCGCATTTACGCGATAAAAATTTGACTAATTTCTAGACAAGATTCAATTCAACCTTGTGAATTTCGGTCAATGTAATGACGTGAAATTGTCCAAGCATGTCGCAAGCAAAGCGTTTGAAAACGTCTTATATATATATATATATATATATATATATATATATATATATATAAAGTATGACCCAGCTATAGGGATCATCCCCCCAGGTCTAAGGACCTGTCTACGCCACTGTAATATTTTGACGAAAAAATGAAAACATTCACTTGAAACATCAAAAGATATCTTCTTTGCGACACTTTATTAAAATAACATTTTTAAAACATTAAACGTAAACAACATTATAATGTTTTATAAATTTTGTTTTATTATTTCAAAATGTATGGCTTGAGCAGAAATGATTAAAAACGTTTTTAGAACATTAAAACATCATAAAGATAATTGCAACTAGACATTTTATTAATATAACATTGGGAAAATATAATGGCATTGGGAAAAACATGTTTAAATGTTTTTTTTTTAATGTTGCAGCTTAACGTTATGGAAATGTTTTATAGCAATGAGAAACCCTACATTTTCATGATTTTAACATTTCTGTAAAATATTTTTAAGATGTTTGATATGGCTTTGACCAAATATTTTTATGATATTTTGTCAATGTTTTTTTTTGTTATAGCTATCCAGAATAGCCGATGGATATAGGCATAATACCGAATCTGCCGCGGAACCAAATCTGAGGTGCGCCTTTAAAACCGGTACCGGTAGGATGGGGGTCGGGTGTCCGGACACTTTATATTTTTAAAGCCTTCTTTTTTGTCTTTGGATTAAACTAAAAATATGAATTAAATAATTGCAATCATCTTCTATTTTGTTCTCTATAATATTTTCTAACATTTTGCACTAAAAATTGATGAAACTTTGCTTGTATTTTTTTTCCAAATGCCCCGACTTTCTAAAATTGATCTTCCGGACACACATCCTGTCCGGACATAGCCGGCCAATAACGATCATATCAGTGCAATAACAAAAAAACGAGTAGGCCGGGCCTAACTTAGATCTGACTACCGGTACCTTAATTGTTCTTTCTGGAGGAATCTGGGTCTATTTAAGGTTGGAATTGTGAGTTTTTTCTCCATTGAATAATGTCATATTGAAGTCATAAACTAACAAGCCGTATAATATCCTAGTTATTTTCGTGAAAAACTTAAGCGGCGAGGAGCGGTACGGTACCGTCGCTGAGGCCTGAGCTGACCGCGCCAGGGTGCTAGCTATAGCTCGGCCAGGCTAGGCCTGTGTTCGCAATGAGGTCCAAACATTAACATGTATGCGGGGGTCTAACACAGGGAGCCCGACCATGCGCCCAGGACTCGCCCGTGTAATTATTTTAGGCAGAGGGTACTCTCCAAAATGGGGTAGAATGGGGTTGCAATAGCACCCCAAATAAAAGGGGAAAAATAAACTATGAGTATGCACTTACCTCAATTATTATGGTATTTATTATGGATGAAGGTCAGTGACGAATCCTGACATCAATGCACTGGATTTGGACCCTTTTTTTAATTGAGACTCATTGAGTCGAGGAAAAGTTGTGTCTCGTTCGTTCTCCTTTCAAAATTGTAAACAAAATGTCTGATCGATACTCAGAACAAACGCGACAAATAGAGGTCTAACTTTTCTCTTATTTGAGGGTCAAGTTTGTGCCTCGATGTCGGGATTCTGTGTCACGATAGACCTTCAATTTCATCCATATGATACAGATCTAATGGAGGTATTTTTAACTCTTCACAAGATATTTAATACTAAAATTCTAAATTCATTAAATTTGTTATTTATGACAAATTGTTAATTAATCTTTTTATCATGTGCTATTGTGCGACTTATAAACTCGATGAGCTATTCAAAAGAGAAAAACTAGTAGCCAACATTTTACTTCTATTCTTAAACATTTGTAGATTTAACTTCTACCCCATCACAGGTAGGAGTATTATGGATCCTGAAGTCGTCCAGCAAAGGGAACTCTGAAGAGGATCTTTGTCTCAAATCTCTACTCTAGTCATGCAGAGAAGGCCATACGAAAAAGAAGGGCAACATGGAACTATATTTTGTATTGAGAAGATGTGATGTTTCATATCATATGCTCTGTAAAGAATGCAGAGATTGTATACTGTAACCAGAGATAGGAGAATGATGTAGGATTGCATCAGTCCAGAAGTTGAGAACAGTGCTCCCAATTCCTGTTCAGTCATGGAAATGATACCATCAGTTCCCATCAATATTTTTATCAAGGAAGAAAAAGAAGAGACCTTGTTGGACACCGAGGGGAATGAAGATGAGACCAAACATATTATTTCTGGGTACACCATCAAGAAAGAACTTGAAGAAGACGGGGAAGAAGAGGAAGGTGGCGTCTTGTCAACAAATCAAGAAGGGTGTAAGTTTTGTTGATTTACATTTCAACTGCACTGCGAGACTGCTTTAAAAACATTTTAGTAGTCTTTGATGTTCATTAACAGTCATTGAAAAACCTATTTATGTTTGCATTCATTCTTCAAAATAAGGATTTTGTTTTGAATAGTTCACTGATTCTGACCTTGACTTTCATGAAACGAAAAGTGATTTTCACTTATGAATTTGCTCTGAACAATCTGATACAAAGATTTTGATAGCATAGTATTTCAAAATCAGTCTCACTCTTTGTTTGATTTAATGCTCCTCAGATTGTGAAATAAAATCACTCAGATCACATACGGTATCATTTTACTTTGAGAAAACCAAACACTATTGTACAACATTTTTATATGAGGTAAATTGGGAAGTAGGAGTTTATTTCAACAAAATGCATTATGACATACCCTCAAAAAGCATCTGGAAGTGTTATCTATTTAACTCTTAACATGCCACGCACACTACTAAGCCAATGCCACAGTGCTAATCCGATGCTAATCCCCTGTGCCAGCCACAAAACCCCCCTTTGCCACATTGATTTTGGGATCGCGAGTCGTATTCACTCCTTCCAATAGTCATGATTACAATTGCTTGTAACTCTCTAACGATTAGTTTATCCACAAAATATTGTGTAGTAAAGTTGTAGGAAATTTCATACCCCTTATAATGATGTCCTCATTATGTGGATTGGTTATTATCTTTACCGCTAAAATATGAGTTTTATCAAGTAGTTCCATTTTGTGGAGTGTTTTGTATGGATCAAAAACCTAGGTCTCTTCTCTCTCAGAGGCGGAGCCATATCTTGTAAAAAATGTAGAAATACTCGAAAAAGTCGAAAGTCGAATGTAAACCGCGTGAGTAAGTTTATCTGTCAGAAAGCAGAGTTCACACTGCACACAATAGTGCTAATTACGGCGTGCATGCGATGCGCAATACAATGCAAAACGGCGTAACAATGATTGTTATTCCGAATGTGCGCAGTCATGCACGAAGCAGGCGAGGGTAGGAAACAATGCAAGCACAAAGCAATCAATAGTAGGCGTGCGAGCACGAGTGTGGCATGTTATAGTAGGATACGTAGCGTGCACGAAGCACTCAATGAGTTAAAGTCATGAGATTTGGTTATTTGGTTTGCAGTAGGACTGATCCAGTGAGTGAATCTGTAAATTGCTTTCAGAAAATGCAGGTGAAGGATAGTGTGCCTAACCAGAGAATTTTCATTTATTTCAGGGGAAAGCCATGGCAGTTTAGAGTCGGGTTCAGATGGAGATGAAGTGGGAAGCACAGCCCATAGTCCTGAGTCAGGTTCTGATGGAGATAAAGCAGAGTCTAAACGGCTTACATCAGAAGGTAATTTTTAATTTACATTAAGACAATGTGACTAGCCATCCCAAAACCTACAATAAGTCACCTGGGTCCCGTAACATAAAGGTTAGCGATTGATCGAACACTTGATTTTCACAATTGATCATATGCTTGATTTTCACGATTGATTGTACACTGTAGTCAATGGAATCAATCGTAGAAAAATTCCCATGATCATAGCTAAGTTTCTTGTTACGGGCACCAGGTGGGTGTTTCACAAAGCCGTTCCTATTAAAGTTAAGAGAGACTTTACAAACGACTGGAGATCCATTCTTTTGGTAAGTAAGAAAGGATCACCAATTGTTCTCAAAGTCACTCTTAACTTACGAACAGCTTTATGAAACGGCTCCCTGGGAAGGTTCTCTATAAATAGCTTAAACAATGATATGGTCTCCAAAAAGTGAAAATTAGAAAATTAGCTACCGGTACTTGAAAGAGTAAGGGTTTTCTCTTTAGTTAAGAACTTGCATGATTCAGTTTTGCCAAGTTGTACATAAAGCTTATTAAAAAATCATGCGCAACTTGATTTTCAGCCAATCAACAGCGCGCATTTGAGACTTGCGATTGATTTTTTGACTTGCGTTGAAACGCAACTCTTGCTGCAACGGGCCCCAGGAAGACTTATTTGTCTGGTGCAACACTAACACTCATTTGGCTCTATGAGGGCATGAATATTGTAAATATATAGCTTGCAATTTATGGTGTACACATGGATAGTCTTTTATGTATGTACATGTAGATAGTAATTATTGCAGTCTCATATAAGAATTATGAGAAAAGGATGAAAAAAAATTGAGAGCTCTATATGGAAGTGACACAAGTTTTGAAAACTTCTGTGTGAAGTACACATACTTTTGACTGTAACATGGATGGAGATTCAATGAAGCTAGGCATTTGGAATGTGTGATACACATTTACATATGCCATTTACATGTATAGAAGGGCACTGTAATCTAACATCTACTTTTCACCTGTTCTGCTGCAAGTTCATGCCCACCTTTTTGGCATGCAAAGTAAGATTTGTTCAATGCTTTTTGAGAAGACATCTCTCATTTAGTTTGCATGTGAACGTAGACAATTATAATAGATTTTCGCCTGTTTCTGTTCTGTATTTATATCTTGTAAATGAAAACTATACAGATTTTCACCATTTTGTGTCTTTTTTTCCACTGTACTGTGTACTATGATTTTAACTAAAACATATGTACCAAAACTATAGTTTAAATAAGGACATATACAAAAGATGTACACAGGCTCCTGACAGGATTGCTCATACAGAGTCAGATGCTCACTATCCAACCTCTGTAATTTCTGCCACTTTCCTTCTACCTTAATAGCAGCAAGGTTGGGTCGTTAGCCTTATGGATTTGTGTATTTTCTGGTCATCCTTCCATTATTCTTGACAGGATGTGCCATTTGCATGCTCAATGTTGATTGGTTATCACTTTATTTTTAAGCAATGATTGTAATTTTGGATGAGAAATTACAGTTAGATTGGTATGACTCAAGCTGAGATGCATGCTCACTTAATATGTGACCGACGCATTTCAGCATTAATTACCAAAAGATTCTTTGGTTATTTCTCTTTCTTATGCCACCATCAGATATCATTGACACTGGACATGGATCGGTAGGACATACATGTAGTTCTTCAAACAGAAGTGGAGCTATATCCAATCTAGGCATACATTTTGGAGAAAGGCAGAGTCAGTGTTCTAGTTTCAGTGAAAGTTTATGCGAGGCTAACCTTTCCAACCCTGATATTATAACATCACACACAGAAGAAAAGTCATTTAAATGTGACCTATGTAAGAGAGAATTTTCAGCGAAAGGCTCTCTAAAACGTCACCTCCTATTCCACACAGGAAAAAAGCCTTTTGAGTGCTGCTACTGTAGCAAGAGATTTCCTCAGAGCTGTGATCTTAAACGCCATCTCTTGACCCACACAGGAGAAAAGCCGTATGAATGCCTTTATTGTAAGAAACGATTTTCACAGAAGGGTGACCTCAAGCGCCATATTCGAACGCACACCGGAGAAAAACCACACAAGTGTTTAGAGTGTGGCAAAGGGTATGCTAATAAACGCGATCTAAATCGTCATCTCATCAACCACACTGGAGAGAAGCCATATGAATGTACAGTGTGCAAGAAGGGATTCTTTATGGAGGATTCTCTCAATTGCCATCTCTTAACCCACGGCTCTCGGGAAAGACCATATGAATGTTCATTCTGTAAAAAGCGATATTCTTACCAAAAGCGTTACAATCTTCATCTCTTGACTCACACTAGTGAAATGCAGTATCAATGTAGCTATTGCCAGAAAGGATTTTCGAAGAAGCAGCATCTTAAGCGCCACCTACTGATTCACAATCAAGAAAAGCCTTATGCATGCCGCCATTGTCGGGAAAGCTTTGCTCAGTGTGCTGATCTTGAATCCCATGTCATGACTCATACTGGAGAAAATCGCTTCAAATGTTTAGATTGTGGGAAAGAGTTTTCTCATAAAGGCAATTTAAACCGCCATGTTCTCACCCACTCCGAAGAAAAACCATTTAAGTGTTCAGACTGTGGCAAAGGATTTTCTCAGAAAGATAAACTAAAGTGTCATCTTCTATCCCACACAGGAGAGATGCCATATAAATGTTCTTACTGTGTAAAAGGATTCACCCAGAAAAATCATCTAGATCGCCATGTTCTCACCCACTCTGGGGAAAAACCTTATGAATGTTCTTACTGTAACAAAGGATTTATTCAGAAACATCATTTAAATCGCCATCTCTTACGACACTCAGGAGCAAGGACAGTGAATGTTTAGGATGTGAAAATTGATCTCCTAAAAGATGATATCTGAATTGTGCTGGCTCTGTGATTTGCTCATGGTTATGTATTAGAGAATAAATCCCCTTTAAAACCATTGACTGTTGCCATTGTTTCCATGCTATAGCTCTAGGGATTATCACACAGTGATATAAAATCTACCTTAAGTTTTCCAGGGAAAAGTTTTATGAATATTGATGATTTGAAGTACACCTAACCAACACAGTCTAGAAAGAATTTCGATGTCAGCCTAATAAGGAAATCCAGAACTTGGATTCAAAAGTTTATAAGTAAGTCCATATAAATCGTCTATCACCCAAATTGTAAATTGTCCTTTATTTTCGGAAATATTTTTCCTCTTGTATGTAACAAATTTTAAACAAAAAAGTTGATCATGCTATTTTCTCTAATTGTGTTTTTGTATTAAAAGTTCAACATTGTAATCCATTTTAATTTCCTAAAAGCCTGATGTGTTTATGCATAGTTTTCTCCTTAACCTCTAGAAAACCTCCAGTTCAATATTGAAGAGTAAATTCAAATGAATGATGAGATAACATTATTTTGTTTTTTAAAAGAAATAATGATCAAAAGTGTTAACTCTTTTTAGGCTTATTGGACATTTATTTTTGCCTAATCTTATCTACAATATTTTGAAAAGAAAAATCCTATTTAAATATATATCTTAATGTAAGTGGTCCCATGGTCTCTGTCATGCCTCAGTTAGTGAAGGTGAGTCAAGTACAGTCAAAGTGGTCCAAGTCAGAATCTCCAAAGTGAAATATTGTATGTCAACATGGCATATTATACAAATAATGCATTGCGTGCGCGATGTGCAAGAAGATCTGATCCAATGTCTGAAGGATAGAGTGTGCGTGGTACATGTGTTTTCAAGTGGATTGTCGAGCAAAGAGTTTTTTTAATTTTATTTATTTATTTTTTTTTGGGGGGGGGTTACTATAGGCTAAATGTACAAACATGTGCGTACAAGTTCCTTTTATCCTGCCACCCAGTTGACCCAGTGAGCTCCCCAAAGATCCTACCTTGATACTGTTTGAGCATCATTGCACATACCATCCCCCCAAACATCCACCTCCGTACACCATGCCACATAATGCTGTGCACAACAACTGCACATAAGGGATTCCAGGCAAAAATAATATTTTATTTTGGGGGCTACTTTTTACAACCTACTGCCTAAATCTGCAACATTGGATGTCGACGAGCTTATGACCCGTCAGTGAATGGGTAATTCAGGGGCCCTTTTGTATTTCCCAGGGCTTGTTTGAGCATTTTGGGGGGCATACATTTGTAGGCGGATCCAGGGGGGCCGAGGGGTCCGGGCCCCCCACTGGCGGAACAAAAAAAAAAAGGGAGAGAAAGAAAAAAAGGGGAAAAAGAAGGGAAAAAAGAAGAGGAGGAAGGTGAGTGAATAAAATAAGATAAGGGGAAGCCTTAAAAGAATAACTTAAAAGAATCTTTCATGTTACTACACTTGTATATAAAATTTTCGCTCGCATTGCCTGTTTGGTGATTTTAATATCTGGTTCAATATGGAGTTTAAATATCAAGTTTGGACGTCGATATACAAAACGTATTTCACCTCGGAAATCGAACTTTCATCATTTTTGTGATTTACAAATTGATTTTTAAAAAGTGCTCTTTAAAAATTGTTAGTTTAATGGTTTGAATATTAACAGTTTGATTTATCAAGTACTTATTTTTGTCATGTATTCCATATCGTTTTCAAAATATCCCTTTTCAGGTCCGATTGTCAATACGAATCAGCTAGCGCTGCATGCTCGCATTTTGATCGGCGATTTATGTATGTCACAATTATAAAAGAAACTACTTAAAATCCCCTTTTTCATGACAGTTTATAAAAGAATTTGGCTAGCAATTAGCGCTCGCATTAATGGTTAAAATATATAAACTGATGCATCATATTTATAAGAACAAAAGTGATTGAAATGTCAAATTTTCAGGCCACAATATCATCAGATTTCGCGCCCTCATTAGGCATTAATGAATAAGATATTAATTTAATAATCATATTGTCCCTTTTGTTTCATCTCGCGCTTAGCAAGTGGAATAGGAAGATAGTCATCATTTTCATATGAAGACATGACCTAAGGATGTCCCAGTCCTATGTCAAATCTCAAAATAGTAATAATGAAAAATCAGCTCTTTATTAAGTGCCATCCATATCCACCTCACAATTTTCCTACAAAGTGCTTGAAATCTAGGTCTGAAATTGACTATTTTCTTTCAAATCGGAATATCAAATATTTAAGTTCGTGCTCGCATTGATTTTCATGATTAAAAAATATTTAGTATGCCTCAGATTCTAGGTCTAAATAATGAACACGCGCATGCATGTTTATTCGGATACTCATTTTTTTCTCTATTTAAATCATTATCCAGTTTCAGATCACAATATAAAAAAATTCTGCTCTGGCTCTGTGCTCGCATTATTAATGTAGATTTTACAGAACTTGAATAGAGTGTCCAGTTCTTATGTCTACATCTCGATTTTTTCCGCTCGCGCTTTGAGCTCTCATCAATAGTTTAGTTATATAGCTATCCTGTTCACCATTACAAAAATTGATTAAAATTTTCCATTCTTTATGTAGAAATGTCGAAAATTTTCAGCTCGCGCTTAGTGCTCGCTTATTTGATTGTTGAATGTAACGTCTTCATGGCTAATTGCAAGCAGTCCTTAACAGGTACCCTTTTGATCAGTTCAAAACGTATATAAAAATTTTCCGCTCGCATTATTAATAACAAAACATTCCCCAGAATGTTCAAATTTTTAGGAAAAAATGACACGAATTCCCCCAAAAAAATTTAGCTTGCGCTTTGCGCTCGCATTATATAAACGAGGATTATGATATTATATATTTATGTTCATCTAAAAGAACATGGACCTACAAGTAGGTCTATGATAAGAATAAAGCTAAAAAGTAACTATTAGGACTACCCCTTCAAAGAAACCAAAAATCTTCTTCGAGCGGCCGATCGGGGAAAATATGGTTGAAAATAAATTCTGGGCCCCCCTACTGGCGAAGGCTGGATTCCCCCTGGGGGGGGGGCAAAATCGCCCTGAGCCTCTGTGTCTCAAACTATAGCTATATCAGTAAGCAAAATATACTATATTTACAAGAACATTGATACTATTCGACTCTGTTTGGACTGTATTAATCGTTTAAAATGAAAGGGTCTAGGCACGGAAACTGAAACTATCATACATGCCAGTCATGTGATGTACACCAAAATACTGCTCGATCTCAGAGTTCAAGAGCAAAATGAAATGTAGCCATCGGACCTGTAACATGACATTATACTTTTATTCAAAGTCACCCCTTTTCCGTATTTTGTCAATTATGGGAAAATCTGTTGATTTAGAGCCCCTAAAGAGGGAAGGCGTCAGTTTTTGTCTCACCTGCGAAGCAGAGTGAGACTATAGGCGCCGCTTTTCCGACGGCGGCGGCGGCGTCAACATCAAATCTTAACCTGAGGTTAAGTTTTTGAAATGACGTCATAACTTAGAAAGTATATGGACCTAGTTAATAAAACTTGGCCATAAGGTTTATCAAGTATTACTGAACATCCTTTTAGAGTTTCATGTCACATGACCAAGGTCAAAGGTCATTTAGGGTCAATGAACTTAGACCATGTTGGAGGGATCAACATCGAAATCTTAACCTGAGGTTAAGTTTTTGAAATGTCATCATAACTTAGAAAATATATGGACCTAGTTCATGAAACTTGGACATAAGGTTAATCAAGTATCACTGAACATCCTGCATGAGTTTCACGTCACATGTCCAAGGTCAAAGGTCATTTAGGGTCAATGAACTTTGGCCGAATTGCGGATATCTGTTGAATTCCCATCATAACTTTGAAAGTTTATGGATCTGATTCATGAAACTTGGACATAATAGTAATCAAGCATCACTGAACATTTTGTGCAAGTTTCAGGTCTCATGATTAAGGTCAAAGGTCATTTAGGGTCAATGAACTTTGGCCGAATTGGGGGTATCTGTTGAATTACCATCATAACTTTGAAAGTTTATTGGTCTAGTTCATTAAACTTGGATATTATAGTAATCAAGTATCTCTGAACATCCTGTGCGCATTTCAGGTCACATGACCAAGGTCAAAGGTCAATGAACTTTGGCCGAACTGGGTGTATCTGTTGAATTACCATCATAACTTTGAAAGTTTATGGATCTGATTCATGAAACTTGTACATAAGAGTAATCAAGTATCACTGAACATCCTGTGCGAGTTTCAGGTCACATGATCAAGGTCACAGGTCATGTAAGGTCAATGAACTTTGGCCATGTTGGGGTTTTTTGTTGAATAACCATCATATCTCTGTAAGTTTATTGGTCTAGTTCATAAAAAGTGGACATAAGAGTAACCATGTATCACTGAACATCTTGTGCGAGTTAGAGTAGTATTCAAAGTCAGCACTGCTGCTATATTGAACCGCGTGGTGCAGGTGAGACGGCCAGAGGCATTCCACTTGTTTTCTTTCTATGTAGCTGATGGAAAATAAAGTGACTTTACTCTATACAGTGCGTATCAAAAACGGGACAGTTTTGAAAAGCCTCTAATTTTTTTCAAATTATCATATCTATATTTTGATGTTAATAGAAGCTCTGTGATCTTATCTTTCAAATGCCATTTAGAAAAATAAATTTCATTCATACTTGAGCGAACACTGGATGTTTTTTTGTCGGGGGTTCAAAAGGAGTCTTGCGCAAAAAAATTGCAGAAATAAAAAAAAATGATTATTAGAGTTTTGGCTAATCAGCAGACTTCCTCTTAATCTTTTCACCATCTTTGCCATCATTTTCGAATTATGCTGTCATTTACAAATCTATATACCTGAATTATTTTGTTTTTCATTTAAACTTCTTTTACCTTGGAATTTTCCTTCATAAGTAAGAAAAGATTTTTGTCAATGTAAGTAGATTTGCATTATTAATTGGGAGAATTTGTACTTATTCAAATCCTTTTATTATGTGAAATAAATTATGTTATGGTATACGTAAAAGACATGAATTATATTTTCAAGGGGTTATTGAATCTTTCACCAACTTTAATTATGTATTGTGCTTGACAGGACAATAGGAAAGGATTCATGTCTTTAAATGGCAATGGTGTATTGAGTAAATTTTGAAGGAGCAAAATATGGCAGATCGGGTAAAATGTATTAAAAAGTTGTGAAGCGAGCAAGCAAACATTTCCATTTTTTATAAAATATCCAACTTTGTAATTTTGACGTAATATTCAGAAAATATCATATTTCACTTTCTATGTTCTCTTATTTTCTTTCCATTTTTTTTTCTTGGTCATAATTTTTTTTATTTATTTATTATTTTTTTTAATTTGGGGGAGCACCCGAGCCCCATCCATCAGTATGTCACTGTTCAAAGGCACCATGACCTTTGTAGCACACAATGAAAGGATTTGAATAAAAAAAAACACGCTCTCCCATACTTCGGTTTAAAAAAATATTCTTGCCTAAAGAAGGAATATTCAAAGCTAAGAGAACATATTAAAACCGAACAACAACATAATTATTCAAGCAAATAAGTAGATTTGGAAATGGATTTTGACCGCATAATTCGAAAATTATGGCAAAGATAATGAAAGTCTGCTTATTCGCAAGAAGTCCGATCATCGTATATTATCATTTCATGTCATTTTGGAGCAAGCCTCCTTTTTAACCCCAGACAAAAACATTCCGTGTTCGCTCAAGCATGAACGAAACTAAATTATTTTAATGGCATTTGAAGGATAACTCTTCAGAGCACCTATTGACACCAAAATATAGAGATAATTTGAAACAAAATTTTTATAGACTTCAAATCTGGCCCTTTTTTATACGCACTGTAGTGGAAACGCCTTTTGCCTCAGTGGTGACTCAACCTTTACCCTTTTTGCGCCAGCTGGATTTGAGGACATAACTGAATGTGAACAACTCTATAGTGGGAATATTTTTCGACATTTACTTCGTCATTTGCTTAAATGGATCTTTACCAATGTTAAAATGTGGAAAATCTTAAGGATATTACAAATGTATCATTTTACAGGATTTTTTTTACATGTGTAAACTTTTTTTTGATTAGCACTGTGAAGCAGAAACACCGTTTTGCCTCAATTTAGACTCCAAATTGGCAGGTTTTCCCCATAAATTAGCAAAATACGGAAAGGAGTGGGTGACTTCAGCAGCCCCTTGAGGGGGTAGGATTCGATTCGCCAGCACTCCTTTAAATGAAGCAGATAGAGGAAAGTCTGCACTTTCGTCTCCAGGTGGTTTTAAGACATTGAAAGTGGCTTACTATACATCAGAAACACATTTTTCATCAATGAGGACTCCGAATCGGTAGATTTTTGCATAATTGTCAAAATATGGGGAAAGGGGTGGATGACTTCAGAAAAACCCTGAGGGATATGCTTTGCTGTGTCAGCACTTCTTTATAAATTATTTAGCTGATAGAGGATTTTTGTTATCTTCAAATGGATATGAATCCATTGCTTAGCGCTGAGAGGCAGCTTGCACAACCTTCTCTGAATTCATCTGAATTTTACTATATTTCTTCTATACGGATGAGTGTTCTTTTTTTAAGTGTCAAGTTATTATGTGCCATAGATTCAACTAGACCAAGATTGAGCATTGCTGGTGCTGTTTTGATGATCTTTTTTCAAATTTGATTTTTGGCTTTCTTGCTGTGTGCACTATTAAGTATGGTAGACATCTTATCATGTACTTCATTCAAGGTATGTAGTTATTCAAGTAGTATTTAAGATCCAGACATGAATGGAATGTTGGAGCAGCTAAATGGCTACAATGAAGCTGCACAGTCATCTATTGTTGGTTATATTGTTATTCAGTGTCTGTCCACCAGATCCTAATTCTAAAGAGATTAGGTTCAGTCTTTGTGGGAGGACTGAATGGTTGTCAGGAGGGCATGTGAAGTGCAAGTATATTGGAAAGTCAATTAATTACTATAGTAATTCTTGTGCTTCTTTTAGAATATCCCTATTGCTCCTTGCAGGTGATATTCACCCAAATCCAGGCCCTGATCCTCTTTCCAGTAGTAACAAGGGTGGTGAAAATAACACAGAAATAAATCTGAATTTGATTCCTAATAAGTGTCAGTATGTGTATACTAGGGACAATCTTTTAGAGTTGAATTGTGCTTATCGACTCCCCAATGATGTCTGGGCAAACATTCGTTCCCTTGGTTTGGGGCGTTCTTGTAACTATACAAGGCGTGGAAGAAAAGATGGGACCAAGGCAAAACAGAAAAGAGAAGCTCCAACCTTAGGGGTTGTTGACACTGGTTCCCTTAAAGAATGTAAGTTATGCTTAGTTAATACTAGATCAGTGTGTAACAAGACAGATATTGTTATTGATCACCTAATTGAACATGACATCGACATTATGTGTTTAACAGAGACCTGGTTATCAGACACAGAAAAACATAAAAAGACAATCGGTGAATTAACACCACCTGGATTTAATCTAATTCATGTACCTCGCTCCATTCGTAGCGGTGGAGGAGTTGCCATTATACACCATTCTTCAATCAAGAGTACATTTATGCAAATGGAACACACTGCATCCAGTTTTGAGTGTATGAGTGTTACTATGAAGTTTGATGGAACAAAATTTCCCATTATGCTTGTTGTTATCTATAGACCACCGTATAGTCAAAAGAATAAAGTGGGGTTTAATGTCTTTTTTGATGAATTTTCTGATTTTCTAACGTCCTTATTGTCAACTTCAAGTAAGTTGATTGTTGTTGGTGATTTTAATATTCACTGGGATAATCCTGCTAATCAAGAGAACAAAAAGTTTTCTGACTTGAGTCTTTCAACTTAAAACAGCACGTAAATGAATCTACTCATGAAACTGGTCACATTATAGATTTTGTGATTACGCGTACCGATGACGAGCTTATCAGAGCTCTGGAGGTGTCATCTTTTCTTACTGATCATGCTGCAATACACTGTAATTTGAAATTAACTAAACCTATGAGAAACAGAAAGGTCATTTCATACAGGAAGTTCAAAGCCATTGATCATGAAAAGTTGGCTGTTGATATTCTTACCTCAGATCTTCTCTTACATCCTACTTCTGATGTCAATACTCTTGTCAATCAATATGATTCTAGTCTTCAGTCTATCTTGGACAAACATGCTCCATTAACAAAAAGTAAAGTAACAATCCGACCGAGGAATGTCTGGTATACATCTGACATAGCGGAAGCAAAACGTTTACGTAAACGACTTGAGCGTCGTTGGCGAGCTGAGAGAACAGACATAAATATAGAAAAATTTACTAAACAGCGCCTCTTAATTTGGCATATGATAAAAGATGCCAAAGCAAAGTACTTGAAGGAACAGCTGTCCAATTGTAAATATAGTGGACAGTTTTACAGAGTTATTGATAGTGCTCTTCATCAAAAGAACAAACCAAAACTGCCGGAACATATATCTCAATTAGACCTAGCAGAACGTTTCAGTAATTTCTTCGTATCAAAAATATCCACTATCCGGGATAATTTAGACTCAATGCATGGTACCTTATCTCATAGTGTTGAAGAATGTGATTCCTCACATACAGCTACTCCTATAATGAAAACATTTGAAATGACAACCGATAAAGAAGTTAAGAATATTGTGACCTCTTATCCTGCTAAATCGTGCTCATTAGATCCAGTTCCAACCTGGGTTCTTAAGAAACATATGAATCTGTTGCTTCCAATAATCACAAAAATTATCAACATTTCTCTTGAAACTGGTAAGTTTCCTCATGATTTCAAGCAAGCACTTGTCACTCCTCTCTTGAAAAATCCATCGTTAGACTCAGAGGAATTAAAAAACTATAGACCTGTCTCAAATTTAAAGTTTGTGTCAAAGATATTAGAAAAGGTTGTTGCTGTGCGTCTCACCAACTATTTCTTGGATAATGAATTGTTTGAACCTTTCCAATCTGCATATAGGAAATGTCATGGGGTAGAAACTGCTTTGGTTCGTGTATCAAATGATATTCTTCGTGCTGTTGATGACAAGAAGGCTGTTTTCCTCCTGCTTGATCTTTCGTCAGCATTTGATACTGTTGACCATGATTTGCTATTGGATCGGTTGAAATATTGTGGCATAGAAGGAGTTGTTCTTGATTGGTTTTCATCTTATCTTCATGATAGATCACAGGTTGTCAAGATTGGTGAAAATATGTCGTCTCCTGTTAAACTTCCTTTTGGAGTGCCCCAAGGTTCAGTTCTCGGGCCGTTGTTTTTTGCCATCTATTCCAGTCCTCTTGCAAAAATTGCGCATAAACATGGCATAGACATTCATATGTATGCGGATGATACACAGTTGTATACAACCCTGCTAGTGAGTTGTCTGCCAGGCTTCGTTTACAAAATACAATAGATGATATGCGGTCATGGATGCTAAACAATAAGTTGAAATTAAATGAAAGTAAAACAGACTTGTTGATTATTAGTTCTAAATCACAAAGTCATTTGATTAAGGACCGGACTATACAGGTTGGGGACTCCTTGATTAAAGCCTTGTCATCAGTTCGAAATCTCGGTGTCGTATTTGACGAACATAATCTATGGATGCACAAGTAAAGAAAATATGTCAATCGGTATACTATAATATTCATAATGTTAACAGCATGAGGAAAGTCCTTGACCATAAGTCTGCTGCTATGCTTATACACTCATTTGTACTATCTCGATTAGATGTTGGAAATGCTCTTCTTTTTAATATAACCTCACGCAATGTTAATAAACTTCAGTATGCTCAGAATACAGCTGCCAGGGTTTTAACTGGTACATCAAAATATCAACACATCTCACCAATTCTCCAAAAGTTATGATTGGTTGCCAATCCGGAAGCGTATAGAATTTAAAATACTTCTTCTCACTTGGAAAGTGTTTAATGGTTTGGCACCAAAATATCTACAAGACCTTGTCACGCCTTATGCACCAGCTAGAAGCCTGAGATCATCACACCAGCAACTTCTTAAGACTCCCAAGACACGTGTAGCATATGGTGCACGAGCTTTCTCTGCCTCAGCACCTTCTCTCTGGAATAATTTGCCATTAAATTTAAGAATTATACAATCACTGGAGACCTTTAAATCCAAACTGAAATCTTATCTTTTCTAACAGTATTAGTTATTGGCACTTTGACACTCATCCAAACTTTCTCATTCTTTCTTTTCTTGTGCGCCTCGGAATAGAATATTTCTAGATAGATGGCGCTATATAAATGCCTATATTATTATTATTGTTATTATTATTATTATTAAGTGGTTAAAAAACAAAAGTGGTATACTGAAAAGGGGAAAAACGCCATTTCCCTCAACGGGGCTCCCAAATGGCGAATTTTCCAAGAAATTTGCAAAATACGCAAACAGTGAAGATATTCCAGCACTTCTTTATATGAAGAAGATATAGAAAAGGCTACTTTTTCGTTTCCAAGTGGTTTTTAAAACGAAAGTGGCTTTCTATAAAGCAGAAACACCTTTTTGCCTTTATGAGAGCTCCGAATTTACAGATTTTCCCATAAATTGGCAAAATATGGAAAAGGGGTGGGTGTCTTTGGCAAACCACTGAGGGGATAGGCTTTGCTGTGCCAGCAGTGCCAGTGCTTGTAGGGGAAAATCTATTTTTTTTCATCCCCAAGTGCTTATAAATCAATGATAGTGGTTTACTGCAAAGAGGAAACGCCTTTTGCCTCAATGGGGCTAAAAAGGGCGAAGTTTCCAAGAAATGGGCAAAATAAAATAGAGGGGTTGGTGACTTCGGCAGCCCCTGAGGGGAAAGGATTTGCTTTGCCATCACTTTTTTATATGTAACTGTTAGCAAAAAGACGACTCTTGCCTCCAAGTGGTTTCAAGACCACAAAAGTTTTTATTTCTCTAGCAAAAACACCATTTTGTCACATTTGGGGCTCAGAAAAGCACGGTATTTTAATAGTTAAGCTATGGATAATACTGTCATGAAGCAATGCACTATCCTTGTTAATCTATCCCCTTTCGTGTCGAATGAGGATATTTTGAATTAGTTTTTGCTGTTAATGACAAAACAGAAAACTTTCAACGCACATGCAAATTTTTGACTCCAAAACATGGACATTTTGGAATAAATTATCACATATTTTGAAAAAAATATTAACCAATCAGTCCAAAAAAACGATTGCAAATCGATTTTTAACTCCTAGGTGATAGTATTCACTTAAAAATGTTCTATTGTGCACAAAATATGAAAACCATTAAGGATAATTTTGATAGCCATCTTGGGTTCATGCAAATTAGATGCATTTCCCCTATTTTTGATAGTTTGGGACTTTTAGTATGTTGTACTAGGGACCTCACATAAATGCATTGTGGTGAAGAAAAAAAAAGCTGTTGCAATTTGTTCCAAGTTTGGCCAATTTTTGTGCTAAAATGTATTCTTCAATTCATGGAAACAGAAAATCTGCGACAGATGCATGTCCGTAATCATGAGCCCTGTTGCTATTGTAGTTGCCATATTTTTTTTTATCTTTGCAGTTTTTATTCGTCTAAAAAACAATCAAAATATACAAAGCATATATCGTTGCACTTTAATAGAACATTGATACACACTGTGTAAGTACATGAAAAATATCCTAGATAAATTGTTCTGTACTCAGAATAATTTAACCTTTTACCCCAGTCCTGCCGACAGGACGAAAAGGGTGCGGTGTATTACCCAACGGTCCACGGTCTTTTGTAGTTGTCATAATTGGCAAAGTTACAACAGTTGTAACTCTTTATGAAGCGGGCCCCTGGTAAACTGTATTATCGTCATACCCTACATGTTCTACATTAAAGCAAAACCAGGACGTGTTTTATGATCTTGGACGTCGTTATATTCGTCGGTAGTGCCTATACGGTAAAACCATTAGGATAATCGAGTGATAATTGCTAATTTTCAGCAAAATAATCTATGTCCATGCAGGCCAATTATTGGCAAATAAGTAGTGAAAAAAGAATAATAATAAAAAAGACCAGCATTATCCTTCCGAATCGACATCCATTCATCGTTTACAAATATAGTACAAGATGTCGAGTTTAAAAAACATCGTTTCGCAGTTGAATGTATGGAGGATGGCGTGTTTGTTCCATCTATGCCTTGCTTTCCGTGCTGTACCGCTTTCCACTCCGGTGATCATCGACGATATCGCAAAGGGTTTGCAAACGACCACGGCTGAGGTCGGAATGATGTTCGCAAGTTTCTCAATAACTTTTGGTATTTCAGGTAAGGCTCGGATCGTTTGAGAACAAAATATATATGTTATTATGATATCTCTTTATAATTATGTGCACGGGAAAAACTTTTTTTTCAGTCCGATACCGCATTTCAGATATTTACCTTGAGATACCTATAGAGGGAAGATGAGTCCGAGCATGGTGTGACGGTGACTATCATTGCATGTAATATACGTGTTTAGGGTCCAATTTGCGAGGGTATAAGGCTATAATTTTTGCCCAAAAAGACAACACCGCAGGTTAAGAGCCCGATTTGCGAGACTGAGGTGTGGATTAGTCTACAAATGTAGACCCACATCTGCAGTGTATACCTCAGCTGATTCAACGAGTCTGCATAGCAGACTAGGTCTACTGACATGACTGAGGCAAACCAGTAGCAGATCCCACCTCACGAGCCATTCAGAGTCTGCATAGCAGACTAGGTGTGGATGGTGCAGGGTGTCATACTAAAAAAATAAAATAAAATAAAAAAACCAATGATGAAGGTAAAGATAAAAAAAACGACGCCCGTGACATAAAACAAAATATCTCTGTACTTGTTCAGGGGTTAATTCAGGGAATACTTGACAAGGGTATCGCTATACTTAATGGGTAGGGTTTCACACGCCAGTACTTGTTGAGGGGTGCATTTTCAGAATTTTCAATTCATTTATTTCCTCTTTAAATCTGTTTACATTTACAATGATGACAAATTATAACATTTAAATCAATTTTTATGATACAATAATACCATGAAATGGAAGGAGACCAACTAAAAAGCACAACTAGTAGAGTAAAAAAAATGAATATATAAATAAAAATATAATATAAAATAAAGAAATAAACAATATATATTTAATAAATAAAAAATAAAAATAAATAATGAAAATAAACAAATGTCTTCTGTGCAAACGATGTTCTATTCAGAGGTAAATGAAAGGAACTCGCCTGGCGAGTGAAGTGCTTATGAATCGTATCATTTTTTTTTACAAACATATCATTAAGAGGTAATGGTAAATTGTTTATTGATAAACATGTACATTAACTGTCCGAGTTGAAAAGAATACTACCTTCAATACTTTATTTCTTAAAAACAGAATATTTGTATGTGCCCTGAATTCTGCATGAAAAAAAGTCTATTAATTTGAGAATCCTGCACTTTTAATCAAATTTTAGGCAAGATAATTATCTCCTTTGCGTTCGTAGGAGAGAAAGACATAGAACTTTGATTTCTATACCCCAGATATTGATGAAATGGGAGTGCGTTGGAAAATACTTGATTAGAAGTGCCCCCCCCCCCCGGGGGGGGGGTCTGGAGGTGTCTTTCTCTTCGGATCGCCCAAATCGGCTTTGTGAAACAGTTGAACGATATCTCGTTCTTCCGAAGAGCGGTTCTACCAAAGACCATTTTAGGAAAACCTAAAGAGGCGTAACATGCTCGTATCCCTGATTGAGGGTTTACTTCAATGACATTGCTCGATCCGGCGACAATTGCTCCGATGGAAAATCTGTACGTTAAGCCAAATTAAGCCTCTAACGTTTCATGCCCACTAGTCCAATGGAGTTCCATTTCTGGATGACTATACCCTTACACGCTTCAAAAGATATCCTAAAAATACGGGGGTTTTCATTCAAAAGATAGTTTTTGTCAAACGCTCTGGCTGATGTGGGTATCGGGGTTTGGCTCATGAAAGAACAATCTTTAAAAAAGTCGGTATGTCTAATGAAGCGCAACACTGTTCTGAAGCTCACGCTTCATGTTGTGTTGTATTTCTATCCTTGGAAGGCTCCCGTCTGTAATATTCAGTGTCATTTTGTTGTCAATCTCTCTTTGACCTGTAAGTTGTCAAGGAAGCTGTAGCCAGGGCCTAGCACTTTTCAGCAAGCCGACGGCATTCAACGATCTGATCTCGATCGAACGACGATGTCGAAATTAAAAGGTTGTGCTTCACTCGGGGCTTCACTGCTGCACGTATGGTGGATGGCATTCTTGTTCCATATTTGTCTTGGCATCGGTCGTGGCGTACCGAATTCAGCACCCGTGATCATCGACGATATCGCCAAGGACCTTCAAACGACCACAGCTGTTGTTGGGATGTTGCTCGCTTCGTACACAGTTCCATTTGGTATTTCAGGTATAATCCTCTTCTTGATGATGCATCCAGGGGCGCCGCCTCAAATGGTGTGGGGGTAAGGGGGCGACCCGCGATGCAACCTGGCCAATTAAGTTGTGATTTTCAAAGAGGTCAGAAAAGAGTAAGGAGAAACGTATTCAATAATGTCCCACGTTAATATCCCTATTATTAATTGAGAATGTGACGTCACCATTATAGTCGTCATGCGCCCCACCCCTCCTTATGCCCCTGGCTGCTTCGTCCCTTTATGTTATGTTCATGCCTGTTAATGTGTGAGGGTGTGCGTGTGTGTGTGTGAAATAAAAAATAATATTTTAGCTTGGTGATCAGGGCCCTCATAAAGCTGTAATCTATAATTTCTATTTGACTTAAACTTGGAGAGGGGCGTCATTGTTCGTTAACCGTTCCCCTAAGTATCTCAGACTAGATCGAAGACAACTCAGTCAAATAGTTATGACATGTCCGTCCCTATCATATACTTTTTTTTATTCGCAGTGCAGTGCCAACTAAAAGTTGAATAGATATGACATGTAAAAGGGCTACCATCTTTTTTTAATCATTATTTTTTTGTAACCAATCATAACAGTTAAAAGTCCATTTTCAAAACAAGAATTACAAATAATTCACAGAAACTAACAAATGAGATCGATACATCTGCTAATTTGGAAATGATGAAATATTAATTTTCAAAGTGAGAAAAACCTACCACATCAGGCAATACTTAGTCGACATATAGAGTTGAGAACGTTCTACTGCTATCTCACATGGATGAATTATGTTATCGAACATTCGAAGCCTTCCAAAAGGCAACGTACTGATATTATTACCCAAGGTTCAGGGAGTAACTATTCAAATTTAGACCTTTTGACAAACAAAGTGTAAATGCATGCCTCGATCGGGGCCTCGATCTGCCTTGGATTGATGATAATAGCAGAGAAAATAATGGGGAGTGAGGTATTTTCATCAAAAAAATGAATTGTATTAGCCGTTATTATGTTATCTTTTATTATTAAGTTATGCCAAAAAAGGTCGTTACCACGTTCTTCCCTTGTATTGGCCTCCGGAACCGCCCCTTTCAGGTTCGAAATTTAATTCGATGTTGTAGGCCATTATGTTCGGGGTTTATTAATTGCATATCAATTCAGGACTTTAATTCGATGATTCAGGACTTTAATTCGATGATGCATTATGACCAACAAGTATATTGGGGGCGTCGCATAAAGCTGCTCCAATGCAGGGGCGGGCCCAGAATATACAAAGGATGTTGAGCACTTTGCTGGAAAAAAAACATGACAAGCAATAAAAAACCCTGGAGAATTTGCTTTTGTGCTTTTGACAGTCATAAAAAGGGGTCCTAAACTGCTAAATTGTCATGAAAGGAAATTTTCTGCAATTTAAAAGCACAGGTCTGCTTTGAAAAAAAAGAAGTTCTAATGGTTAGTTTGTAATGCTCCATTCACCAACTACACATTTTATTTAATTTCACACAATGCAGGAATTTATGGTGAAATTTTCTAACAGTGTGCAAATATAAATTGATATGCTTTTGTTAAATTGATCTATCTCGGATCTATCTGTCGTAAATCTGCATCAAAATTTGCAATAGATTGCAAATATTTTCTTGCAATACACATGGCCACTGTGAACCATGTTTTTTTTTTAAATGATAAATAAAGTCTTTTTGGAGCAATAACCTTTTGGGGGGTGTTTCATAAAGCTGTTCGTAAGATACGAATGACTTTACGCACGACTGGTGAACCTTTCGCGCGTAACCATCTCCAATGAATATACCATTTACCGCAAGAAAGGATCACCAGTCGTTCTTAAAGTCGCCCTTAACTTACGAACAGCTTTATGAAACGGTCACCTGGGCCCCGTCTTACAATGAGTTACGATTGGTCCGATCAATCGCAATTCTATGGAAATCCAGTATTGTCATAATATTATCTACAAGAAATTTAAAAGATGTCCTTTGTAAACAAAAAGAAGCACACTGAATTTTCAAGAAAACCATGGATGTGTGAATACATCATAGTTCAAAAATATTTTGAACAAACATGCATTTCAGGTGTTGACATTCCTGGCTATCCATAGCTGTGATTGGTTGGATCAATTGCAACTATTATAAGACGGAGCCCTGATCTTTCATATTAGTTTGCCGGTTTGCGAAGGGTAAAAACTTGCTCGGTAGGCTATATTGAAGAGTTACTCTGCCATAAGCCAGAACTGTTAACTAGAATGTACTGGTTTCATGGCACCGGGTGTTATTGTGCCTGGGTGATGACAAAAATTATTATCTTAGGAAGAATGATAATGAAAATATCATGTCGTTAATACGATTAAATCTTTTTATTACACAATGGCTTTATGATCAGTTTCCTTCAAAACAGACCGATGAATATGGCTTTCAATGGCCCATGATAAAATGTGCCAACTTCCTTTAATTGTTTGTGTGGGTGGATGAGGGTGGGTATATGTTGAAAAAAAAAGTGTGTGTGTGTGTGTGATTTAACAGTGACATTGAGGAAGTCACTGCATTATGGAGGAATTACTAAAACATAGATTATATTGCGGGTTCATTGTTACAAAAGTCATAATGACCGGCTCATTAATGTTCCAGCATAGAGCTATTACAGATAGCTCTATGGTTCCAGGGTCTGTGTTTGGTTCAGAATGATGTGAATGATAAGTATGCTAAAAGGCGGAATAAATCTTAATTGGAGAAAGGAAAAGTTGAGATAGAGAGATACGGGAGAGATAGCTATAATGATAATTTTTAAAAAGAAAAATAAATCAGTTCACTTTCTTTAGCGATCCTCAAATTGGCAGTGTTGCTTCAAAGTGATATGCACAACTATCTTTATATTTTGTGTACAAGAAAAATCGCCACTATCTCGAGGTGCAGATTGTCTCCTTCTTGTCTCATGATATTTCTTGGGAAAATGTATTCAACACAACATGTTGAGTTCCCGGATTGAGTTATAGGTAATATAGGTTTTCCCGTCCAATTTCGTCAAAATTTCAACTGATTTAATGATGTAATAATTCAGTTTGAAATAAATTTGAATGACCTCTGAGATCAGCATTTGATTAGCCAAATACCTCGTTCAATTTAATTCTATTGGCACGCGATTTCATGGTTATCTCATTTAAACATGTATAAAGAACGATCAAATTAAAATAGCTGACGAAGTGTTTTCAAATTCGCACCTGTACCCTCCTTGCGAACGTGTAGGAATTCAAAATCATTCATATGCAATCACTTATAGGATATGGACAGTGTTTTTCGTTGGTTTTTTTTTCACTTCTTTCGAATCACTATAGAAAATGTGGTTACTTCTAAATTGGATGTTCATAATTTTACTGAAATTTATCATCCATCTGACAAATCATCATCGGAACAACAACTCGTTTTTTCCATTTTCATAACTATAAACTGTGGTCAATACCATGTTTCTTATCCCTTCCCCAAAACGATATAAATTACAATGTAAAATAATAAAAAAAGAACAAGATGGTGAATAAAAAAATACATACCATTTGGTATAAGTCATCCACCAACTCACTGGCTGATTCAGGGGAGGGGCACAGCCGGCTCGTGCCCCCCTATTTTTGAGAGGCACAGTTATTTTTTTCGTGGACGAAATACCCTTATTCTTTGGTTAAACCCCCTTTTTTGCTCGTTAAATTCCTCGGGAAATGTGCCCCCCCCCCTTTTGGGAATCCTGGATCGGCCCCTGCACCCACTCATCAATCACCACAAGAATAACCGTTTACAACCTTGTGTTACATGAATTACGTCTTTATCAAACATAATGGAATACTGATTCTAACTGAAAAGATCAGAAAAATTGAAAGATAGGGTAAAGTTTGGAGAAAAAAAAACATTGTATAACATAGAAAAAAATGAGCACAGAAACATATTATCTGAATTTGGACGTTTAAAGTGCAAATATGCATGCGAGCCGACAAATGAAATTGAAAATGGTATTTTAGGCGAAATTAACCGATTAGTTCGTAGTCGCGATATTAAATGACACCTTGGGCCTTTAATTTGAACGAATTTCTCTCTAAATTGAATTTCTACAAAATTCAAAGGAATGATATACAACAGAATTGAATGCTGAATAAATGAAAATGAACCATGTGTGCAGAATGTGGGTGAAATATTTCGAATTTGAACGTCCTTTCACTAATTTAACTGCAACTCTGATGAAATTGGACGGGAAAACCTATAATAACATGAATAAGAGAAAGTAAGAAAATCGTTTTCGTGTTCTTTTCATCTTCCAATACACATACCAACGATTGCTTATCTGTTCTCTTCCAACTACAATTCCTCTGAAAATGGTCTCAGAAAATGAGCGATATGGACACATCCATATCAATTTCCACTCGTTTTTCCGTCTGGTAACGTCAATTAATTTTCTGCTGGCATTTTTCTATTCCGATTTTTAACCTCACTTTCGATCTTTGAGTTCTCGTATCTATCGTAAGATAAACTTTAAGGTCAAGTCCACCCCAGAAAATGGTTTATTTGAATCGATACTATAGAGAAAAATCAAACAAGCACAACGCTGAAAATTTCATCAAAATCCAATGCAAAATAAAGTTATGACATAAAGTTTCGCTTATTTCTCACAAAATAGTTATATGCACAGTAATATTAAAGGGGAAGTTCACCCTGAAGAAAAGTTTGTTGTAAAAATAGCAGAAAAATTAATAAAAAATATTGGTGAAGGTTTGAGGAAAATCCGTTAAAGATTAAGAAAGTTATTAGAATTCAAAGTTTTGGATTTGTGACGTCATATGCGAGCAGCATTCCTACATAGCGAATGGTAAAAAATCAATGAATTTCAAATTTTGTATGGTTCCTGATGACTTTATTTTGTTTTCTATCTATGATCGGGTGTGAAATGATTTGTCTATTGATATACAAAAGGCACTGTAGAAACCATTTTCAATTTTGTGAGAAAATGACATTTCTTTGATTTTTTTACCATTCGCTATGTAGGAATGCTGCTCGCATATGACGTCACAAATCCAAAACTTTGAATTCTAATAACTTTCTTAATCTTTGACGGATTATCCTCAAACCTTCACCAATATTTTTTATTAATTTTTCTGCTATTTTTACAATAAACTTTTCTTCAGGGTGAACTTCCCCTTTAAGTAACATGCAAATGTTAGAATGGATGATGTCCCTCACTCACTATCTCTTTTGTTATTTATTGCTTGAGTAATACAATATTTCATTTTTTATTTACAGAGTTGACAATAAGGGCCAACTTGACTGAAAATGCTAATTCCATGTGTTCAGGAAGAATTAAATTTTGTTCCACTTAACAATGAGGAGAAAATTAGAATATTTCATATTGTCTCATCTGCATAGCAGAGTGAGACAAAAGGCGCCACTTTTCCGACGGCGACGGCGGCGTCAACATCAAATCTTAACCTGAGGTTAAGTTTTTGAAATGACATCATAACTTAGAAAGTATATGGACCTAGTTCATGAAACTTGGCCATAAGGTTAATCAAGTATTACTGAACATCCTATTAGAGTTTCATGTCACATGACCAAGGTCAAAGGTCATTTAGGGTCAATGAACTTAGACCATGTTGGAAGAATCAACATCAAAATCTTAACCTGAGGTTAAGTTTTTGAAATGACGTCATAACTTAGAAAGTATATAGACCTAGTTCATGAAACTTGGACATAAGGTTAATCAAGTATCACTGAACATCATGCATGAGTTTTATGTCACATGACCAAGGTCAAAGGTCATTTAGGGTCAATGAACTTTGGCCGAATTGGGGGTATCTGTTGAATTCCCATCATAACTCTGAAAGTTTATGGATCTGATTCATGAAACTTGGACATAATAGTAATCAAGCATCACTGAAAATTTTGTGCAAGTTTCAGGTCTCATGATTAAGGTCAAAGGTCATTTAGGGTCAATGAACTTTGGCCCAATCGGGGGTATCTGTTGAATTACCATCATAACTTTGAAAGTTTATGGATCTGATTCATGAAACTTGGACATAAGAGTAATCAAGTATCACTGAACATCCTGTGCGAGTTTCAGGTCACATGATCAAGGTCAAAGGTCATGTAAGGTCAATGAACTTTGGCCAAATTGGGGGTATTTGTTGAATAACCATCATATCTCTGTAAGTTTATTGGTCTAGTTCATAAAAAGTGGACATAAGAGTAACCATGTATCACTGAACATCTTGTGCGAGTTAGAGTAGTATTCAAAGTCAGCACTGCTGCTATATTGAACTGCGTGATGCAGGTGAGACGGCCAGAGGCATTCCACTTGTATTGAAATACAAAAGAAATAGTGGATGACGCCATCGGTCTCCTCATTTGCATACCGACCAGAAGGTGCATTTAACTGTTTTGTGAAATAAAAGCGAAACTTTTAAATGTCATAACTTTCTATATATTCATCTGATCTATTGTACTTTGTATGAAAGTTTTTTTCCCCCAGTCCTTTTTAAATTAAATTCATTTTGTCTTTATTGTGTTTACCAGTATGTCACGGTGCACTCATTACAAGTTGTTACCTCCATTGTAATATAGCTTTTAGAGAATGTATTAATGCTTGAACCTTTGAAAATAAAGTAATGTTGAATTGAATTATCGTTTTGAAGTTTCGGACGTATACATTATGAACGGCGACACGACATTCGGTCCGGCAACAATTGCTCCAGACTCTATATTTGTTGCGTCTAAGAATTTAGTCTAAATCCAGGGTTGAAGTTGGTCATTCCATTATCAATGTGTGGAATTTACAGCGGAGCAATTGTGCAGGGGCCCGTTGCAGAAAGAGTTGCGTTTAAACGCAAGCCAAGAAATCAATCGCAAGTCCCAAATGCGCGCTGTTGATTGGTTGAAAATCAAGTTGCGCATGATTTTTAGAGTTGCGTTTGATTGCAACTCTTTCTGCAACAGGCCCCAGGTCCAGGAAAAAAACTGCAATTGAGACAACTCGGCTCCACTGAAAAGCCTAATTTTCTACAAGTTCTGCTTTTTATTCAAGCTCCTCACTTTTTTTTTACATTCTGCAGTTTACCTTGTATTAAATACTTATGTTAGATAGTTAATTTGATCATTGATACATTGTTTATGTATATTATGTTATCTGTTTTAAAAGTGGAATAAATAAATGAATACACAATAATGAAGTTAGGTCCCGAGTTGTCCGCTGTTTATGTATACTATGTTATCTGTTTTAAAAGTGGAATAAATAAATGAATACACAATAATGAAGTTAGGTCCCGAGTTGTCCGCTGTTTATGTATACTATGTTATCTGTTTTAAAAGTGGAATAAATAAATGAATAAACAATAATGAAGTTAGGTCCCGAGTTGTCCGCTGCAAACCTAATCCCAACCCTAACCTAGGTAAGATTGTTACCAATATACAGACATCAATTGAAATCATAGAAGAAAACAAATTTTGTCAACAAAATATAGCGATCTGAGGTTGAAGAACACGGCACCCAATTTTTCGGCGCCGCCGAGTTGTGCAGAATTAGCTGGCACCTCGTTGTTTTTCAAGTAGGGCCTGAGTAGTGTATGATATACACCTGAATTCAATTGGGTATACCCCCCCCCCCCACTATCAATATACCCTGGCAGCGCTATTGCGTATATGGATTGAGTGGTAATCAAAAACTTTTTGTGTCTGAATTAACACGGTCGGTTAATTCCAGAGTTGTATATACGTCATGATGGTAGGTCTGAAAGCGGGATAAGTTATGGTTGACTGTCATAAGAGCAGGAAGTCGATGGAATATTGAGTACTACTAGAAGAGCTATACCGTCGAGACCAGTAAAATTTGGGACCTGCATATTTTTTATGTCTAATTTGATCAACGATACTCGGTTAAGGGACGTCAAAGAAACGTGAAATCAACGTCGATTTCGACTACGAAAATAATATTGTCGCCTTCATCGAGGAATGATGTGTTTAAAACATTTCTTTTCGCTCTGGTGGGTGGCGATGGCGTTTTTCATCTGCACGATGTTTTCGGGTGTTCATACAAGCCTATCGGTGTTCATAGATGATGTTTCGATAGACCTTCATATGACCACTGCTGTGATCGGAATTACATTGGCGACATATGTAGTTCCTTTTGGTATCTCAGGTGAGACTCAAATGGACTCCACCCCCCTGGATCCTAATTCTATTTCAGTGCACTATATCAGTCAAAAATGACTAGTTAATAGGGTCGGCTGGGTGCCTGTTATTCTAGTCATATTTGACTATTTTCTAGTCATATTTTACTAGAACATAGTTATTTCTGACTAGAATGTCAGAAATGTGAATATCAGTGATTGCCATATCAGTTGCTCCCAGCTGACTACTGGTCTAGTCAATTTGACTGATTTGTTTTAAAGGCATCCAACAATACGACGCGAGGGTCTTTTAATATATAAAAGCCTATAGACTTGAGTTTTGATGATATACATTCCATTCAAAGTTACTTGTATACCTTGCGTTATCAAACTGTAGATATCTTGTCAATGATCTTGTATATTTTTTGTTCTACTTTGTATTTTTGTTTTGAACAGAATAGTGGCAGATGCCAATGATCGATGTTCCAATCAATTTACTACCAGTTGCAATTCTTTTACTCACTACTATACACCGGATAAAAACAGAGATCAACAGTTGAATATTAAAAATCAAACTTTGTGTTTAAGATTTTAAACCCTTGTCGGGACCCTTGTTAGAAATTATTAAACAACTACTGTAATGTTCATACTAAGCAGCGTTGAATATGACTCTCGAAAAGCAGTTTGAGGTACTGCAGAGACCAACCTGTCTAAAGAAAACAGAATTAAATGAATAAATAAATATATTTCAAACAGCGCGTTTAATGTACGTGTAGCAGACATCCATTCTCCAGAAGAAACAAAACAAAATGATGAGAGAAATTCGGTGGAAGACAATGAAAATTAAAGTTATAAAACGTTAGGAATTATAGGTCTGTATATACCTAATTTTTTGGCGAGGCCGAGTTGTCTCGTGTACCGAGTTGAGCTGGACCCGTCTGCACTTGATCTATCAAGCGCAGCAGTATTAAGTCAACCATCCATTTGATGGCCATGCAGATCCCTCTTATAGTAAAATCCTCATTGATTTATCGATTTAATCTCATCCAATTAAATCGTATAGCTGTTCATAGTTTGAGAGAGCCCCTAAACACAGAACATCGAACCCCCTTCCCAGTAATTAAACCCCCTTGGCCCATATTCTGAAGTCGGGTTTAACTTAAACTCAGGTTTGAAGTTGTGGTTTAAGTATGGGAGGCCAAAAGTATAAAAAAAAAATTAAGCTGTATGTTTCTTATATAATGTGCTCTTTCCTGATTCATTTATGGTGAAAACAATCTCTATATATATGTCCTAGGCAATTATGAATTATTTGAGAGCCAAATGAGCTGAAATATGATATCTCTACCGTTTGTGATTTATGTAACAATTGGCTTCCCATACTTAAACCACAACTTTAAACCCGAGTGTAAGGTAAACACGACTTCAGAATACGGGTCAATTTGTCCTATAACCCAACACCATTAGATTATAATTTGCATTGAGGAAATTAATGTAATGAAACAAGGTTGGGAGTTCACGCAAAGCTATAGGCAGAGACAAGTCCAAGGTCCCGTTGCTTAATAGTTACCATTATGGTAACTTTGACATCCAATGGTATAACTATACCATGGCAATGCTGATCAACAGCCATATTAAAGGAGAATGAAACCATTGGAACAAGATAGCTTTTGTGAAAACAGAAAAATCAAAGAAACAGATCAACAAAAGTTTGAGAAAAATCGGACAAATAATGAGAAAGTTATGAGCATTTGAATATTGCGATCACTATTGCTATGGAGATAGCAAATTGGCAATGCGACAAAGATGTGTGATGTCACTGATGAACAACTCTCCCTATTACTTTAGTATATATTTCACTTGAATTGCCTCTTTTATCACATCTATCCATAGATCATGTGTTCTTTCTACATGAGGGCATGTAATACATATTTTTTAAGAATACATAATGGATAAAGAGTTTGTATCATCGTAAGAAAAAGCAAAAAGAGACATTTTGAGGGTATTTTATAGTCCACCAAAGGGAAAGTTGTTCATCAGTGACATCACACATCCTTGTCGCTTTGCCAATGGGAGGATCTCCATAGCATTAGTGATTGCAATATTCAAATGCTCATAACTTTCTCATTATTTGTCCGATTTTTCTCAAACTTTCTTTATTCTTATTCTTTGATTTTTCTGTTTCTACACAAGCCTATTTGTTCCAAAGGTTTCATTCCCCTTTAAGATCAAGGATTTCAGGAAAGCTACCACTGACAGTCAGAGTTACCATGATGGTAACTTTTATGCAACGGGACCTAGAATCACGAAGAAATACATCGAGCCTGCTGTTGCGTATATTTTCCAACCCAAGTTGTTAGAATGCGGTTATACTGCTGAATATTGACACATAATATTTTCCTGATTTGTTTATGAATTTTTCTTATTGTGATGCTCCCTAATATCTAGATAAAAGATCCCATAACACAACGATTGTCTATACATATCGGGGGCCTTTTGCATAAAGTCTAATCATGACTGTGGTAACTTTGTCATTATTGTAACCACGTTAAAACTTTATTGTGAGTGGCTGCTGAGCCATGTTATTTATACATGTTATAGTAGTTGCCTTAGATGTAACTCGTTATGAAACAGGACACTATGTCCTGTACAAAATTATGTTTTTATTACAATAAACAAATACCTTATTTCAGTAAAATTAAACGCATTCAGATGATTTGAAGTGTTATCCCTTTATTTTGCTGCTATTGACAGTTTTGCACATGCTGTTAAGGCCAAGTAAAATAAGAAAGTAGTTGATCGTCCTCGCGCGCATCACTTTTGGCCGCCGCATGAAATTTTTTGCTATTTACTATTTTCTAAAAAAAAAAAAAAAAAAAAAAAAAAAAAAAATTGTGTTGTTTCTCGTCCGCGCCATCTTCCCTTTTTGATTGCAGCATCAATTTTCTTGTTATTAACTATTTTTATGGCTGCTGAATAACAAAAAAATTCACAAGATTACTTTGGGATCCGTCTCTCGCAACTTCAAAAACAATTGCAACGTCCGATATCGCCGTAATTGCAAGAAAGAAAAAAATTCTGATTTGGTTTTTTATTGGATTTTGAAGATACCTTCATAAATTAGCGAGGAAATAAAGTTTGCAAACTCGGATAAGATCACGGATTTCTTCATTTTTAGTGCATTTTCGGGGACCACGCTTACTGAATCTGAACTAATCCGTCGCGTGCTCTGGAAATATGGCGCAGATAAATCAATTCTAATGACGTAATTTGTATTTCAGCGGGGTTTTTTGGTAAGTGATAGCGCCTGTACTTAGATGTGTGTTACGGTGATTGTGTGCTTGTGACTCTGTTGGGTGAACTGCATGTGTGCTGGGATGATGTGATTGACTGTGCTGGCGTGACATGTGAATTTGTGAAATGCATTTAATTTTCTGGCGAGTTTTCTAATGTCAGGAGGCAATGCATCGAATATTCAATGAGGGATTTAATATTCAATATCAATTTTAAAAATGAATAAAAATTGAACAGTAGTATTAGCAATTATGTAAACGAACAAGCAGCTGAAAACTGCGATGCGAAACCATGCCCAGAGCAGAGGCAGATCTAAAAATGAGATTGGCTCTGGAAAATTGAACAAGACTCCATTGCAATAAAAAAGACCTCCCACGCATTTTTTTTTACCCTTACATAAATTGAAATGTTTAAATTATTCACTTGACATTAACATTCTGTTTGACAATACAGTACCAGTATACATCAGTAATTAATAGATTTTTATCGCACAATACATTTTCCATAGATTTCCAATCAATCGTAGATATTTATACATATATAATAATTAATAGATAGATATATATATTTCTACTCATTAATATTGAGCATACATCGATCACATAATTTGAGCTTGACATGGCCTGACAATCATTTGAATAAAAAATAGCAAAAAAAATAGTAAATAGTAAGGACCTCCCTCATCACTGATGTCAAAAATCGGGCCGAGAAAATGCCTCCTTGTTCTTAAAAAAAATAGTAAGATAGCAAATAGCAAGGACCTCCCTCATCACCGCTCTCAAAAAACCCGGACGATCAACTACTATCTTTGTTTACTTGGCCTAACGCATAAGGATCGAGGATGAGTGAATATACTATTTCTAAAGATCAGAATCATGACAGACAAACAAGCGACTCATACAAGACAACTCACCCGAGGACAAAATCAATCCATATTTCTTTTTATGATAGGATGCAAATATTACTTTCAAGGCCATGTTTTAGTTTTGAGAGAGCTACATTTGGTGTTGAAGGAGGTGAGGTCGATCCCTCCACCCCCGGTATGTAAAAACATTTACAGCTATATTCTTTTGTTGTCGGCGGTTTGATAACAAAGGGCGCTTTTACTGAACCCCATCACAGCAAACAAACAATCTGATTTTCAATTCAGATCATTTTTCATCATTCTATTCATCGAATGTAAATCATTCAAGTGCAAACCCAGGGCCGGCGCTTAAGTTTTTTTTTATAATGGATTTATTGTTCTTATGCAGAATCATGCAGAAATATATGGTGATGGAAAAACTACCCGCGACTGTGAGGATCGGATGATCAGACGATCACCTTAATTTTGGTCTGCCCCTTTTTGTCCGAGTCATGCTCTGCCAAAGTTCGGGGGGCTACTTTTAAATGTGCAAAACGTATGTGCCGCAGTCTATATATGGAAGGCGAAGTGTTTCAAAATATTTTGGAACACTTCGCCTTCCATAGCTGTCGAGACCCCCATTTACAGCCCAAATTTCCGTTCCAGAGAAAGCCGTTGAAATTCTGATTTTTTTTCCGTTGCGGAGACCCTCAAATTTGTGGTTCCCCGTCCTAGTGCGCGACTATACTGAACTTTATAGCCGGATGGCGCCGGTCAGTCTGGCATGGAGACCCCCAGGCCCTCAATTCTGATATAGTCATGTATCAGAGCATTGTATTTCTAGCAATCGTTGTTCCTAGAGCCGTTCCGAAGAACCGTATTTAAGACCAAGTTTAATTCCAGAGCCCCCTATTTTTCACTTTGGTGTGACACTTAGAAATGTTGATGAAACGCTTCCCTGGAGTCTTTCTACATCAAAGGCTTAAAGCCATCATCGGACTTTGTTTAAAATGATCCGAGAAGGGGTTTGGAGACCGAAGTTTGGCGACCGAAGTTTGGCGTCATTGCTTTTCTCTTCGGATCCTTTGTCTTCTTTTTATCCCTCCCTGCTTTCTTCTGTCATTTATTTCTTCACTACTTGAAAAAAAAACAGAAGGCTTTCATCACCGCCTACCCTTTAACGCCACCCCGGTACAAATCATTTCAGTATAACAATGAAAATCCACCCAGGTGTAGTAAATGGGTATACCTGGTAGGAAGAGTTCCTTGAATGCTCGAGCGTCCGATCAGGGTAGCCTGGCTGTGCAGTTACGGTGCAGTCACATTTCCTTTCGAAAACAGGCGTTTTAACATTTTTTGTACCCGTTTCATATAGACGGTTTAAATAAAAATAAACAAAACGGCTGTTTTCGACTCGCTGAACGGCCGCCGTAGGGAAAATGCGACTGCAGCACAGCACAGAAACATTTAAGCCCGAGTCACATTATAGACCCCGTATCCGATCTTATTTTTTTCCATGTATAGTCAGGCGCCTGAGACCACTCGGCCACTGCACCTCCACTAACTTTAAAGAACTTTATAGGCAAACAACGATAGCTTATATATAATAATTATTTTTATATATTATGAAATGCCATTACACACCCTTCGGTTTTCATTTTTTTTTACATTATGCTTCCGCCCACCATAGGTATTGTTGTTTTGGGGTTGTCCGTCTATTTATCCCGTTTTTGTTCTCATGATCCTGATGATTACAAAATAATCATTGAACTCAACTTTGAGCTCTTGATCACTGACGTACTCTTTTAGCCATCTGGTTACTTTCTTTCTTCCTTCCTTCCTTCCTTCCTTCTTTCCTTTCTTTCTTTCTTTCTTTCTTTCTTAGGATCTGAATACTACAGAATATGTCGGGATATCATACATAGTGTACATCTTCATTTGTCAAGTGTTGAATACCCTATCCCAACAAAAATAGGAAATGTAATTTGAGAAAAGTTGCTCATAGGCTAAATACTAACGGGTTTTATTTCGGGCTACTAACGGTCTTATATGTGTCTGTGTGATTTATTTTATAAATCTAAAATGTCTTTTCCTGCGATAACTGAAGAATCCTTATATTGATTTAACTTCTTGAACACTGAGTAACGGTGATTTGATCTGATTATGGAGTCACCAAACAGGTTTTATGTCATAGACGCCATGGCTCATTGTCACAATAGATCAAATGCACAAATGATGAATTAGTCAGCGAGTGCATAAAAAAGAGACTAATGATTTGATTAGATTATGAAATTTTGTAAGTTTTGAGGTTATTGATACGGTTGGGGAGCAAGAATTTCTACTACACCTAGTTATTATCTTTTAATCGTTTTCTTTCACACACCACATTCCATGTATCTTTGACGTATCTTTATTTTTCCAAAAAGGTTGCGTGACATCGCCCGATTATAAACAAAACCTTGTCTGCAGAATATTAGCCTAGGTTTGCAATTCCTTTGAAAATGCTACTCAAATCACAAAGGACAGCTGCAATGAGATCGAGGTTTTCGTCGAAAGCCTCAGTTGGTAGACCAATTGCAGATCGCCCGAAAACTAGGACCTGACGAAAAATTGCAAATATCTGGTTTGTCCAGAGTTCCAGGACGACCCTGTTGTTAGGATTCACCGATTTTCGACAAAGACCGTTTTGTCAATGAAAGGCTTTTTAATAAGAATTCTCTGCGTAGTGGTCGAATGCGAAAATGCCCTAATATCGGAATGATGTACGTTACTGTACTTAATGTTTTTGTTTTTTACTTTTATTCTATTCTCGATTTCAGGACCAATAGTGTCTTACGCTCTCAACGTTGTAGGATGTCGACCGGTAATAATGATGGGTGGTGTTGTGCTGTCTGCAGGAATATTCATCATGGCATTCGCAAGGCACATTGCGTTCATTTGGATTGGATACAGTCTGCTTGGAGGTAAAGAAAAAAAAAACCATGTACTTGTATATGATATGGAGTACTGTACGAAACATTTGAAATTGCAACAAGTTGATGAGATCGAGAGAAGGGGAGGAGAGAGAAATGAAGAATGTAAGAATAGAGATACTTTGTACTTCGGGATCCATCGAAAACCATTATAAAAGGAGGGGTAAAAAGAAGAAAAACAGACGAAGCTGGGTAAAAAATTGTAATTTTTATTTTCTGTCAGTATCAAAAGGTATCTGCAATCAACTTTCTTCAAGCACTTTAATCATTATTATTTTGTTCCTCAATTTGTTATCGTTTCATTCTTGTCTTTAGGGATTGGAGGAAGTGCCATCTACACTGCATCTACAGCTACCATTCGACAGTACTACTCCGACCGTCACTATGCTCTAGCTAATGGTGCGGCAATTACAGGCGTCTCCATGTCGGTGTTTGTCTTTTCCCCAGTTCTCAGGGTCCTTGCTTCCTACTACGGATGGAGGGGGGCTTTAGTGATTGCTTCGGCCATATCGCTTAACACTGTTGTCATTGGTGCACTCATAAAACCTGAGGTCATCAGGAAACGAAGACCGGTGGTCAGTGATGACTGCAAAGTATCCAACCTTAATCATGACAATGATGAAGATGATGTGAAAAACGGCACACATGAACTCCTGCTTCGAAAAACTTTCTCTGACCAACAACCTACTTCCTGTCTGGAGTCTTCAGAAACAAAAGACTTAGGCTCTTCTGTGGGAGCTGCCGAAAACCGTAGTGAATCGTCTGACACTGAAGAATGTTATCCATCATCAACGGGTATTCCAGCCCATGGTGATGACCGTCTCTGTGACTCAGATAAAGATATCGACGAAAACAAAGAATTGGTAGAAGGTCTAGTAGTTTTGGATAGACACGTTGATGTCAAGTCTGGCATCTCCATGACAAAGGACAATATATGCTCTCGATCCAATGTCTCTGGAGAAGACAATCTTTCGAGTTGTCAAGATTGCACCGGTAGTCAAACTGGAGTGAATGATATCCCAAACGAATATCATAACCTTGAGAATGCAAAGGTTGTTCGATCTACTTTTAGAATATCCAATCTTTGCAAGTTCAGTGCCAAACCCATCAGCCGGACAACTTCCATTTGCCACGCTGCACTTCTCGTCGCCATATTTTTCTTGTCAGGTACCTACATGACCTGTAGCATCTTCCTTGCCCCTGCTGGAACGCATGGAGGACTCTCTCCCATGCAGGCAGCTACACTCCTCTCTGCCGTAGGGATTTCTCAAGCCGTTGGCCGTTTTTCCAATGGCATCATAGTGATGAAAGGGTATGTGAAAACCACGCATCTGTACATAGGAGCACAGATACTAATGGCATCGTCCTCACTAGTCCTAGGACTCCTGATAAGGGTTTATGCGGTTGCTGTCTTGGCATCTTTGACCCTCGGGGTGTCTGCAGGGACTATTGTCTCACTCAACATCGTCATGCAGAGGGTAATCGATGACTGTGCCAATTCAATCTCCTTAGGATGGCTTCTCCTTGTCGAAGGATTTGGAGGTCTTTTCGGCAGTTTGGCATTGGGTAAATAATTTGTTCTTTTTCTTGTTTTTTTTTGTATTGGTACTAGTCCTGCTAAATGTTGTCACATATTTGTAAATTTTAACCTGTGTTAAGCAAAGTGTATGATTATTATCATTCGTTTGACTCAGGCGCGGATCCAGAGGGGGGCACACGTGCCCCCCCCCCCGCCCCCTTTGAGAAGAGAAACTATAATTTGCAATGTAAAAATATAATTGAAACCGAGATGTGCCCTCCCCCTTTTGAAATTGAAGACTTTTTTTCTTGTCAATTTTTTTTTCGGATACGAAATTTTCTTAATTTGTGGTTAAAAACCTTTTTCTTTTGCATGTCAATTTTTTTGGGTACGAAATATCCTCCATTTGTGGTTGAAAACCTCTGGGGGGGGGCCCTTGTCAAAATTTTCCTCTGAAAAAATTGCCCCCCCCCCCCTTTTGGGAAATCCTGTATCCGCCCCTGGCTTGAATTGACTGATTTACGTAGCCCTGGTCTTGTAATCATTAGTTTTTGCTAACTCATCTTACAGGTGACAGGGCAGTTCATGATGTGTACAAGGAAAATTCAACTAACATAGGATGGCTCAGGCCGATATCATTTGAAATGATCGAACATAAATTATGAATAACAAACAAAGTTCCTTCCACTCAACCAAACAAACCGGTTATATGATTTTATCTTAGTCCATAATTCTTGCAATATATTTACATCGTCCTGTATGTATCTCTGTAGGTTATCTGAAGGATGTGACTGGTAGCTTTCTGCTCACTTTCGTTCTGGCTGCAGTTTTCTCGTCACTGTCTGCTGCCCTCAGTGTTTTCATCCTTATTCTCAAAAGACGGGAAGCAACGACATTGAAGAAGGGCAAACCCAGAACCAAAGCTATCTAATTTTCCTAAAGCTGTTTCTCCGTTTTCATGAAACAAAAATGTTGGCACGACATTGGCTCCTGGCTTTATTCCGTCTAAGATGTAAGGTCGCCATGCTCCACCAAAGTGCCAGCAAAGACCGTGTTGGGTCTGTAATCAGATCTTGCGACTTGTTCTGTACTCTGAGAAAAGTTGTTAGCAGCCACAATTATATGATACAAAAAAACACAAAGACGATAATTTGTCATTCAATTTACCTAGCACATCTCCACTTCACTGTGCATTATTGTGTGCGAGCAATTTGAAATATTTTTTGATTATCTATCAACATCGTCATCATTGTTTTAATCTTTATATTGCTATTCTTATCTTATTATTTGACGTGTACAACCTATTATAAAGAGTATTATATGCGTAGATTTCGAGCATTTTATATTATGCTTCTAAATAACGAATTTTTAATGCTTAATTGCTTTTATTATTTTCATAATTGTCATGTTAAATGAGATTGGTTGTATTGTAAACTATAGGCTATAATGTACATTATGAAACAAGTAATTTGAAGAATGAATCGGTCTTTGATGTGAAAAGAGAGAGAATCACAAATACTCTTCATATAATAAAATAAGACTATCCACTGCAATTAAGCAGTGAGGGAAGGGAAGAGAATGTGCAGACATGCTACAGTGGAAACCTGAAAACTGTTACCTGGAAAACTACGTCAAGAGGGAAAAATAATTTCTTAAGAATACAAGAAAAAAAAAATCCTCTAGTGTGTACAGGAGACTATGGACAAATAAAGAAAGTGACATGATTGAAGAATGAATTGAGGGCGCTCGAGAACGACAATGGATAAGAGTGAAATAGAGAGGGACAGTAGAGAGAGAGAGAGAAGAAGAGACACATAGAGGGTAGAAGGCGGGAGAGGGAGAGGGGAACGAGGGGTGCTAAAAGCTTGGGATACAATAAATGGGAATTCCAATTATGTTTAACTCTTGATTTAGTGCAGTATAATTATGAATGGTGCCATATTTGTTAAAAAAACATTCGAACGCAGTTACGAAACTCTCAGATCAGGGGCACATTCGGAAAGCACAGCGTCGACGCCGACTGGCGTACAAAATGAGGGGGGGGGAGGGGGTTGGGGCGATTGCACCCCCCCCCCTCA
The DNA here is from genome assembly GCF_018143015.1 of Lytechinus variegatus. Classification (NCBI taxonomy): domain Eukaryota; kingdom Metazoa; phylum Echinodermata; class Echinoidea; order Temnopleuroida; family Toxopneustidae; genus Lytechinus; species Lytechinus variegatus. The sequence continues at coordinate 28,114,649 of NC_054741.1, read as the reverse complement.
AAAAATAATGTTCATGACCAAGAAGAAAAATGAGAATAGGAAAGAAGGAAGGTGACATATGACATATGATATTTCCTGAATATGATGTCAAAATCTAACAAAATTGGATTTTTGTAATAAAAATGTCAAAATATTTGCACACTCGCAACTTTTTATTAATTTCACCCGATCATATCTGGCCCCCTCAAAGTTTTCGGTTCAATATTGACATGAATAAAATGAAGACGCATGGGATATGGATCTAATACAGATCAGTACTGCATGTTCACTGATCTTGTGTTGAGCTGTATAGTTGACGCATTTATGAAATGTGCCCCATATTCCTATAAAAAACTGTTAGATTTTCGAATGTGGGACAAAGTAATATTATACGTCTCTTGCAATCTCGTGTATGCGTAATTGCCTATTCGAGATTCCAGTATTATGAAGAGATGATGGAAAGTATTTCCTTTAGTATTGCAGCATTTTGCTCATGATGATCTATAAACATACAGCTGAGAAGGAAGAAGAACGAAAATCATAATTATACATGTATATGAATACTATATACCCTACATTTTAAATGTAGATTCTCATACAGAAATTTAATAATAGAGAATACCTTTCAAAGTATACTGATTTTGATAGTATCATATTCAATCCATACTACGTGAATAATTACTCTTCCTTTTTCTTTATGAATGTGCATTTTTTTCTATTTTTATAGAATCTCCTATAGCAGTATCAAAATTTGTTTCTAATGAAATATAAATGAAAAGTATTATTTTGTGTTATTTCGACCAAGTTCTTTCCCTCTCTGGTAAAAAAAAGAGGATGGTGACAGAGGCAGATGCAATTAGAGGGGGGGGGGGGGGGGCCTTTCCGGCCCTTGCCCCCTTGTGAGAGACATAGTCAATATTTTTATGTAAAAATGTTTAAACACAAGTGTGCCCCCCCCCTTGAAAGTAAAAAAAAATGTAATGGGAATATTTGACGTCCAAACACAATGAAGGACCTTTTTTCTGCTTGTCAAATTTTCGTTGGGAAAATGTACCTCCCTTTTGGAAAATCCTGAATCCGTCACTGGATATTAAATTAAAATACGATGATTCTGACACAAAGTGCAATTGACAAGAATGATTTTTTTAGGTCGAGATTTTGAGATGAAATCCCGGGGGGCACTTACATTGACGAGTGGATACCATGCGCGACCAAAGAAACATGTGAAAAGGATTCTTTTTCAAGATAGGGCACGTTACGGACGTAAGGTAATAAGGGTGTCAAAAACACTGAAATAATGAAAAAAAAATGTGTCTATTTCGCAAGGAGTGTTTAGGGTCAAATTTGCGAAGGTATTAAAAGTCAAGACTAAATTGTTTTATAAAGGATGCATGTTTGCCCCAGAAGTCAAGTCTTGTTATAGAGCGGGGTTTTGCGCGAGTTGGGCTGTACTAAACCCATCATGTAGCGTAGGTAAAGGTAAAACCGACGACCGACTTCCGTGACATAACATATCGCTGTACTTGTTTATAGGGGTTCAATTCATGGAATACTTGCCAATAGTATCGTTTTGTTTCCAATACTTGTTAAGGGGTGCATTTTCAGAATATGGAAAATAGGTGTTTAGGGTGCTTTTTGAGACCTCATGGTCGCACATGGTATCCACTCGTGAATGGAAGTGCCCCCCCCGGGGATGAATACTTTTTTGTATTCCCACATCACCCATCCACCCTCAACCGCAGCACACGATTTTACCAACACTTTCTTTAAAGTTTCAAAGTGACATTAAAAATTTATAAGAATTATCAATCGTGTCTACAATCTTAATTAAGTGGGATTTTAGTTCCCAACATGACATGAAAATACCAAATTTTGTTTACACATTTTATTTTCCGAATTTCTTGTCTTCTTTTATTCTTAGGTTTCAATAGGTTCAGAGGAAGTTCGTGTGAATACATTTCTATAATGAATGATAATATCACACAACGTTTCCCATCCCCTCCCTTCTACCCTATTTTCCCCAATTGTCCTTTTATTTTGTATTCTTCATTTAGATTACCATTATAAAAGTATTAATTATAAATGTATTATAAATGTATTAATTAATTTAATTAGTTTTAGTTTGGGATTGTCATTTTTTCAAGCAATCTGCTTATGAAGAAAATCCTGCAAATTGTGAATATCATATAATAATTTGGTAGTTAATCATTTTTGTCTGGAATTATTTAGTACACTTTATTTATGATTCATGCCAAAAATGCTATCATATTATGTTAAGGATGTTATGGAAAATGTATTATACGAATGTTCCATGGATGCAGAAGAAAACATTAAATCAAATAAAATCAAATTATCACTTGAATGGTCTTAGTTCTTTGCCTCGTCAATAAGGGCACAATAATATACGCTTTCCGTTATACAAAGGTGCAGCCTTTTAAAAGATTATTAGGTGAGTGGTACGTGACAACAGTTCGTCACAAAAATGATTATTGATTTTTTTAAATTTCTACTTCCAACAATAATGTTTGTCGTTTTGTGAGGAACATTGTAAGGGAAGAAATCAGCAAAAAAAATCAAAGAGTTTTACCAGTGAACTTCCATCGCCCCTAATTTTTTTTGAACAATTGGTTGAAAAAAAAGTAGACAAAGAGAAATATTAAACATTATTGGCCTGGGAGCAAGGTTTTGGCGGACAAAAGACACAACCGTCCTACTTCCTTTCATGTCGTTTTTTTTTTTTTTTTACTTCCAACAATAATGTTTGTCGTTTTGTGAGGTACATTGTAAGGGAAGGAATCAGTAAAACTAATAACATCAAACAACATTGACCAAAATCATGGAGGAGGCTGATAAAAAGCTGAACCAAACACACACGAGTCCTATTTTCTTTCGAGTCTTTTTTCTCAATTTTTGACGTTTATTCACGTTTTGCATTTTTTTAGTTAGGCCTATAATAAGGCACGTCACGGTTACACTTCGTAATTCCATAGTAATTCCCAAACAAATTGCCTATACCTCGATGTTCGTTAATCCGAAAACGTAAAAGGGTTCGTTAATCCAAGCATTAATTTTTTGTGGCGTTATTCCGAAGGTTCGATAATCCGAAAACGAAATAAGGTTCGATGTTCCGAAAGTTCGTAAGTCCGAAAACGAAATAAGTATCGTTGTTCCGAAGGTTCGTTAATCCGAAAACGAAATAAGGTTCGTTGTTCTGAAGGTTCGTTAATCCGAAAATGAAATAAGGTTCGTTGATCCGAAGGTTCGTTAGTCCGAAAACGAAATAAGGTTCGTTGTTCCGAAGGTTCGTTGTCTGAAAACGAAATAAGGTTCGTTAATCATTACATTTTCGGACTAACGAACCTTCGGAATTACGAACCTAATTTCGTTTTCGGATTAACGAACCTTCGGAATTACGAACCTCATTTCCTTTTCGGACTTACGAACCTTCGGAATATCCGAACCTTCGGAATAACAGAGCTTCGGAATTACGAATGTATGCGATTCAGGTTAAGTGAACAATAGATTATAAAAAACAAGAGAGAACATTTCCCAAGGTCATTTTTTGGTGGACAAAACACGCACCCACATCTTATTTCATGTTTGCTTCTGTACATGTATTTCTATTTCCACATTTGTATGTAACTATGTTTGTGTCGTTCATCCCGCGGTGGAAGGGGGTTGGGGGGTGGGGGAAGGCACTTCCATTGACGAGTTAATATCATGAGCGTCCATGGGGTTTCGAAAAGCACTAATACCTTGGTCACATTAGCTCTAGGGGAGCCGTACGGGGAGTCAAAAACATCCGTTTTATTCATTTTTATTCAAACCACCTATATTTAGTTGGACAAAAAATGTAAAAATGGCTCTTTTCTTACTCACCATACGGCCGCCGTAGAGCAAATGTGACCAAGGTATAAACAAGTATTTTCCATGTTCTAAAAATGAGCAAGTATTGGCGTGAGAAACCCTGCCCTTAACAAGACTATTGAAACAAATTAAATTGTATATCCTTGCAATGACTATATAAAGAAGTACAGCGATAGTTTATCATTTTAGTCTTTTTTTATACCCTTGCAAATTGGACCGTAATAGATTTTCTTGTGGAATATATAGTGCGTATAAAAAAAAGTTAACACTTTGAAAAAGCCCTGGGAATTGAAAAATATACAACATGTGGGTAATTTTTTCACATATAATCTTGGGTTTGGGTCTCATCTATCCAATGAAAGTAAAAGTTTTGACAGAATGTTACGCTTGAGTGAGCACTGTCCATTTTTGTAAAGCTCGCAGAAATCTGTTTGCGCAGAAATGCTCATTTTCATAATGTGTCAAGGGGAAAGGGTGAAATCAAACTTACCCTGCGAAACATTTCTCTTACATTTCCCTTGCACTTTAAGTCACTTGAAATAAAACGGATACATTCAAGCATTTTGTAACAATTTTGCCACCCAAATTGAAATTTCAACACTTAGTAAGCACAACCTTTACCCTATTTGTGCCAGCTGGATCTGGGGGCATAATCATAACAAATGCACATCAGACATCTCCAGCAATTTTTCACTAAGTTCATTTAAAGTGGGTTTACATTTCATTTTTCATTTGATACTTGTTTCTCCACACTTTTCCCAAGCTTGACAATGATTAACAAAATAAAAATCAAGCCTAAGCCATTTCATGTAAATCACAGCTCTGTGTAAGCAAATATCGTCACAATGGCCTCGGTGTGTGGGGGAGTGGTGTGGGGCGCAATGCACTCTTTGAAGTGTTTTGTGCAAGGAAACAAGTTACAAAAAGGTAAAAGATATCCTCAAATCAATTTTACTAGCTAAATTCCACGTGTTCTTCATGATTAAGGTCTACTTTTATTCGCATAACTATTTCAAAGTTCTGCGCAAATCATTTTTCACTAACTTTTCAAAAGTAAGTGGTGCTCACTCAAGCGGAAATATTTTTCGACAATTATAACGTCATTTGCTTAAATGGATCTGTACCAATGTTAAAATGTGGAAAAATCTTCACGATATTACAAATGCATAATTTTACAGGATTTTTTTCTAAGTGTAAACTTTTTTTTATACGCACTGTATACTTTTTTTCAGTATTTTTGACGCCCTTATTACTTTACCCATATGTATACATGACCGATCTTGAAAAAGATACCCTTTTTACGTGTTTTTTTTTTTGGGGGGGGTAGGCATGATATCTACTCGTCAATGGGAGTGTGCCCCCCCCCCCCGGGGGTATTCATCGTCAGAGAAATAGGCCTATAAGCAGTAAAATATTGTAGGCTTCAATGTAAAGAAATAGACGTCGATTTCTTACGATGATTAGGGGAGAGGATTGGTGTCTGAGTCCCGACGAGGGAGCGAATCGACCGAGATGGGGGAGGGGGTAGGGACTTTTTAAGAAATTAACACGCGAAAATCGAATTTAAGAGCATACTGAAATCACTGTCTAGGCCATAATATTGTAGTCCACTTTCACTATTAAATTACCAAACATTGTAACACACAATGGGCCTAATAATCAATATCGGCATTCTCTTTGTAGAAAAATACAGTGATATCTGTAGTGACGATTGACGAAAAGAAGTTTTCTGTTTAACGTATGCTCATTTCCCCCTCTCCCCAGTCTCAGTAGTTATTTAGTTTGGTATACACAGTATAATATTTCACTTCCTCATTACCTATCTTCTCTCGTACTTTCACAAGTTCTTACATCACGTTTTCTTTAAACTCTGCTATATCCTTTCATCCACTTCAATTAAATATCTCCTTACTTTTGGAGAGTAAACTCTAAAATGACAAGGATTAAAAATTAACCCATTACGGCTGTGAATAATGACCTGTCGTTTTAAAATGAATCCTTATAACGATTTAAATGTAAATCTTAAAGGTTTATTTTTAAATAAAAATTTATCAACATTTAAATTCTTAAGGATTAAATTTATATCCTAATATCGACTGGTCACTATTCATCCCCGTAATGAATTTATTTTTACAAATCCTTGTAATTTAAGAGTATAATTTTTTGTTGAAAAGCAATATAAATTGCATTGGCCATTACTATCATGGCAAACCTTGCCATATTATTACTAGATTGATCTCACTACTAATGAGCCAAGGGGAAAAAACGAGGGAAAATATGCTATTAAACATGATTACACTATAATAATCCTATGTGTAACTTGTGCTAACTTATTAAGAACATATAAAATGCATTTGTTGTTAAAACAATATTTCTTTTATGCACCATCGAAATGAGAGAGGGCCTCAACATAATGCAATTATTTATGGCTCATGAAAATACCCTATATCGGTAAGCTCAATTATCACATACAGATCTGAGATGAGTGCGTTAACTGTATTCAAAACAGACTTGTCCACTTCAGAAAAAAACAACAACTTAGAATTAACTGATTCGGGGAACGAATTGCTTTTTCTTTCTTTTTTTGTATTTCTGTGCCGTCTATTTTTATTGATTTTATGTATTTTTAATAAAAAAAAAATCTGAAGATATATACTGGGTTTTTTTTTCATGCTCTCGAAATATTTGGGGGATGATATAGGCCATCCACCACCTGAAATTTTGGGGGACATATCCCCCCGGATCGACACCCATGAGACAGAGACAAATGAACAGGTTGGCGATTGAGAGAAGAAAGTTATGGCTGATAAAAATGATTTCGATTGTGTAAACTTCCCCAAACTCCCAATTTCTCGTGAAGGGCGATTTCCTTTTACCTATTCATCTTGAGAAGAGAAAATATATAACTCTTAGTAAACTTATGAGAAATATTACTTTTTAGTCATTTTATGTATTGGTGCAAATGGACAAGTTATCTTGACTACTTACTTTACATCACTTGGCCTATATAATGCGACCAATTTGATATTTGTCACAATAAAAAATCATGTTCATGATTTTTATTTTTTCAAACTTTCACATATCTGTTTAATTTGTCTCTTTCCTTAAAAAAATTATAGTTTGGCTTTCATCCCCTTTTAAATAAATAGAACTCCGAAATAACACAGGTCAATATAGCCTACTATTTGACATGTACCGCGGAACGGTTTTGAAAGGGGGCAGCTAGGCTGACCATGCCAAATATGAAATATCACAATCTTTATGGTAATTTTTACGTCTTTGTACTCGATCTTGTGGGGTTGAAAGCCTGCCCCACCGCGGTTCCGTGGCCCATGTATGCACTATAAACAAGGGTGGATCCAGGGGGAAGGGGCACATTTTCCCCCAGGAAAAATTTGACATGCAAAAAAAAGGTTTACAACAAAAAATAAAGACAATTCGTCCAAGAAAAAATGTGACAAGCAAAAAAAAAAAGGTCTTCACTTCACTGCCAAAGGGGGGGGGGTGCACACTTCAGTATTAACAGCATTTTTATATTTACAAGGTTTGATTGTGCCTCTCAAGGGGGGGGGCACGGGCCGGCTCCGGCCGGCCCCCCCCCCCCCTCCCCCGGATCCGCCAGTGATTATAAAGACAACGAAAGACTGAGAAAAATAAAAGAGCTATATTGCGCAGATCAACAGATGGCAGTATGTATATAGGGCCTTGGGTTGGTGCAGAGTTATCAATAGACAGAGTGGCGAAACCGGAAGTGTGCTCTGATTGGTCCGATATTTCATGGAGCCCCAATTAGTTCCCTCTGGCATATTTTCTGCGCTTGTGATCTTCTGCTGGGTGCATACCCCCGGAAATATCAATAAACTACACGTTTTCTCACATTTAGTGATTAAATACCTCGACACTTTCCACTCGCGGATATATTTTCTAGACGCCAATGTGAGTATTTTAACATATAAAGTTGCCTTTTTGTAGATACATCTGGTGTTATTTTGCATAAATCGGCTTCTAAAATAATGTCGAAAAAAGTGTTTGGTAAGAGAGAAAAACTGCATTTTTTCAAGTTTTGTGTAATCATGTTTTGCACAAATTACCTCAACGTGTTGAAAATAGTGTTTTACTATGACTGTCAAGGTTGAATGATCTTTTAACAACTTATTTAATGTTATTTTGGGGGAAATCCATTTAATTTCTACCAAAAACAGTTCATAAAATTTAGCATATGGGACTACCCTTCATAAGACCCTAGCCAAAGATAAGGAGCTGCGCCGCCGGAACTTTCGGCGGCGGAAACCTTAGCCCACCCTATAGGCCTTAGGCGGTTAATTGCAGGGATGGCGCCACCAATGCCAATGGATGGAGGCACTTTTTAACTTTGGACTTTAGTCTAGCCTAGGTCTAGTTCTAAGTTGCTAGTCTTAATCTTAAATCTACTAATATATAGATGGAAATATCTCATCAGAGAGGAAAGTATCCCTATATTATACTGTAGACTCTGTTTTTGTTATATTTTATAAGACAAATGTGTTAACATTTTTAGAATTAGATTTTTTTTATAGAAAACATAGATCTAACGTTAGGCCTAAGTAGTCAGGTTAGTAATAAGACTTGAGCACTGCATGCAGTGCAGTTGTTAGATTAAAATTGCAATCTAACAACTGTACTGCAGACAGTACTCAAGTCTATTTACTCGATCTGGACTAGGGTCTAAAGTTGGTGAATATCTACAGTAGATGTAGACCTAGTCTAGGCCAAGATTGATTCTAACTAATCGATATTTAGAGGCTAAAATCCAATAAAAGAGCTTAGATCTACCTCTCAAGACAGCAGGTGAATCAATCTAGATTCTAGTTAATACAATTACAAACAGAAGGAATGATGACACAAAGTGCTTTGGTCTATGTCCTCAATAGCAGTAATGGTGCTAGATCTACATGTACAAATATATTTATCAGGGACTGCATATTTATTGCTGTATGTAACCCAGCTGTGTTTGGTTTATGGGGATCGTTCATCTAGCTACAAGTTCAGGGCCTCCTGACAGTACTGTAATTTTATTCACTCCTAGTGTATGTCAGTGTAGTATTCAAAATGTGTTAACATGTGCTTTGACCTTAATATGACTATGACAACAATGCTTGCTTGGATTGATGATGGAAATGGCACAGGTCTAATGTGTAGCCACATATTAGCACCTCATATCTTCATTGTGGATTATCTGCTGGTAACTGTACTTGATCACTAATTTTGTTATCATAATTGCATGTGTTTTCAAAGATCATGCAATTAAGGTAATGACCTCAGTGACTACAAGTTTTAAGCATCAACTTTGGAAACAACTAGCTGAACAGAGTTTACTAATTTCAAAGGTGGTTTCTGGTAAGTCATAATCTAATAAACATCTCAGCTGATAATGTTTTAAAAATAATTTATCAGGGAATGAAAGTTAACACAATCAGGAAATAATGCAAGATTGAAAGTAAAATATATTTTCATTCCCCCTTATAATTGTGCAATTTGGAAAGAATGAACAACATATATTGATATAATTTTTATGTATGATTGTTTTTTTATTTTCATAAATGTATTGTTAGGGTATTTCCTCTTTTTTGTTTACAAATGCATCATGTCATTGGGACTATTGTATACATTTTCAATAAAATTTCCTTGTCATCACCTTATGTTGCAGGATGTATATTTATATTTCCATGTATACCCATCTTTTTTTATCTTATATCAAAATGCATTTCCATATATGCTATTTTTATATAAAATTCATATGAAACGTATCTCTTTCCTGTCCTCAATGAATTGATTATGTAATTTAACCTTCAAATGCAATGTACTTGATGGATGGATGGATTACGACATACTGCATTTTGATGCTGATCTCCGATAAAAGCAGAGGAAGAACAAGAAGAAGTGTCTGTTATTCAAATTTGAAATTCATTTAAAAAAAATCTAGTTTAATTAAAATTGATTCAACAGCCTGTTTTTTTTTAAATCTAATGCATGTGATAATGTAATGGGAAAATAAAAAAAAATTGTTCACCGTTATTCTTTTTACCAAGATATGATTTTCCGATTGAGATTTATTTCATTCTTATTGTCATTCTCGATGTATATATAGGATATGCATGCGCAATTTAAAAGTTTTTATGAGCTTTATCGGATGTGAAGGATTGAGTGACATAACGCAAGATTAAAAACAAAGTATTGTTTGAATCCATCTTATCGTGCATAGAGAAATATATTTCTTACATGGAAATCACTTATGATATCTTATCATTGTTTTCTCTTTTAAAAAAGTATCAGGTTATCAGGAGAGGATCGAGCTTTTGCCAAGTGGGAGAAGGGGTTTGGGGAAGAATTTTTTCACCAACATTTTCCCCAATCGACTGCTCAAAGTTTTATTTTGTTTGTTTCTTTGAAGGGCTAGACCTAACAGTCACTTCATTCTTACAAAACAACATGAATATATAAAGGCCGTATTTAAACTATTGCGAGCACAAAGCTCGATCTAAAATTTTCAAAAATTTCATATAGATTTTCCTGAAAAATGAACATTTTGGGGTAATTTGTGATCCTGAACAAAATGCGTATGTAGCTAAATAATTCATGAATAAATAGTAATTTTTTGATATTCGTTCTGGCCTGATCGAAAAGGGACCTGTTTAAGGACTGTTTGCAGTTAGTCATGACGACGATACATATTAGATCAATCAAATAATGCAAGCGAGAAGCGCGTGCTGAAAATTTTTGACATTTCGACCTAAAAAAAGGAAATTCTAATTTTGTAGTCATGAACAGAATAATTAAACAATGCGAGCGGAAAAATTGAGACTTACATGTAGACCTAAAAACGGGACTCTCTATTCATGTTTTGTAAACCATGAAGATGGGTAATTAGGTCTCTTCCTACATTAAAAATTTTGATATTCTGATCTGAAAAATGTTCATTGAAGCTCTATTACAAGCACTGAAAATGAAAATTGTAAAGTGGATATGGAATGCATGTAACAGATGATGCGAAAGTGAAGCGAGAGCTGATATTTCTTGAAATATTTTAACCTAGGACTGGGAAATTCTAAGGACACTTTGTCATCATATGAAAATGGTCATCTTTCTATTCCTCTTCCTAAACGCCAAGTGAAATGTGCCAATATTCCATTATAAAAAATTTATTGAATTATCAAGAATTCTCGAAAATTTTATCGTTTTATTTATTAATTAATAAGCCCAATGAGAGTGCGAAATTTGTTGATGTCAAGGCTTGAAAACTTGACATTTAAAGCACTTTTGTAAGTATGAATAGGATGCATGAGTTAATATTTTATTAACAATTCATCAAGGGTTGTAATAAAAAAAAGGTTTTTATAAAAAAATTTGTTTTAAAACGTTTTAAATCGTTTGTAAAGTTTTTTCTACCAATTATGCAATTTATGTAAATCAATTAAACTATACAGAATGATTTAAGCTCTTGTGGATTTAAAAAAAATGGAAGTATCAAAGAGAGCTAGGACTTAAATTTTTCATTGATTTCCCAGAAATAAATTTTTTAAATCAAAGAAAATAATGAAAGCTCGATGTCCGAGCTGAAATATGTTTTGTATTATATTAATTTTAAAAATTTTGATATTTTAAGCTCCGTATCAGCATATTGAACAAGATATGTATCACAGACATCAAACATGCAATATATTGTGATATGAAAGATACTTTTGGGGGTATTTTCCAACTCTTCCCCTCACATTATTTTATTCACTCGCTTCCCTCCCCCCCCTCCTTCCTCTCTTTTCCCTTTTCCTTTTTTTCTTCCCCCCCTTTTTTTGCTCCGCCAATGAGATCCGCCTATGGGTTAAGCAGTCTGGTTGTTTTCTCCCTCATTTTCAATATTTGTCCTTGATCTTGCTATAGCTATAGGCTCTCCATCTTAAACATGCATTACAAGCGTCTTTATAAAAGTTTAGAAGGTATACATCGGAGAATGAAAGAGAGAGAGAGAGAGGAAGAGAGAGACCCAGAGATGAGAGAGGCAAAGAGAGTGATAAAGGGAGGGGTAGTACTGATAAACATGTACATTTACAACTAAAAGATTATTGACAATTTCCACCATTTGCCAGGAGAATTGTCAGATTAAACCAATGAGAGGAAATGGAGGTAAATATATTTTTTTAATGTGACAATTATTGTCAATCCGCAAATTTAAAATCAAGTGAAATTGTTTTTACTAAGAAGATCGAAAAGTTCCGAAAATAAGAGGAAAATAATCAGCATTTAAATAGATGATCATTTCAGAATAAGCCTAAGATGGAAACAACTCTAAATCACATTTCTTCAGATATGTACAAGATATTATAATGATGTTCAGGCGCAACGGGTTGAAAGGCGACCACCCTCTACATTTAAAAAAAAAAATCAAACGAAGAAGAGAAAATCGAAGGGAATTTGTACTATTGTATGGGTATTGGCACTCTCATTATACCCCCTATTTTTCGTTTGATAAAAAGTTTATATAACGCTTAGATCCTTTGCCCCCTATTAAAAAGATGATAGTGCTTATCAAGGGCATCGCCAGGAAGGGGGGGGGGGGGGTGGCAAAAACCGCCTCAACTATTTTAGTTAAAAAAAGAAAAGAGAAAGAAAGTATGATGTTCGCCGCCCTGATAATAATAGTAATTATAACGATGGCAATGATGATCATAATAAAAATAATGATTTCAATGATAATTATTAATAGTGACAATGATGATAGTCATAATAATGATAATACTAAAGAAAACAACAATAAATTAAGAAATAATTCATCACTCATACCTTGGTCACATTTGTTCTACGGCGGCCGTACGGCGAGTCGAAAACAGCCGTTTTAACATTTTATTTTGGTACCAGCTAGTAGGTGGTTTGAATAAAAATGAATAAAACGACTGTTTTCGACTCGCAGTACGGCCGCCGTAGAACAAATGTGACCAAGGTATAAGACTCCCCTTTTCGTTATACAAAACAGAAAGATAAATGGTTAATTTTTAAGTGACATAAAAAGGACAAGTTTGCCGGCCGATCCGATTACAAAGCCTTTGACATCTTGATTAAATTCTAATATTCATACTGTTGAAATTATTCGAGTTCATTTTAAGACATGAAATTCGATATGAGTACAATGCTCCTATTTCTAATTGATTGACAGTCAGTGAAAATATTGTAGCTAGGAGTTGCCACCTGTATGGGCCCGACCCCTAAATCAGCGCAAATAATTATATAGCCCACATTTTTCAGGGAACTATATTAAATTCTAACTTTAAATAAAAACATATATCGTCAAAATATATGTTTTTCCTATATATTTTGTGTGATCACTTATATTTTGCTTCTTGTTTATTATCCCGGTACGATACCGGCGTTGTGATTACAAATTTCAGTGTAGTGTTTCAGAAGTAGAAAACTGCCCTGCCCCTCCCTCAAGTTTTCCACTCCATTATGTCTTCGGCATCACCTTGTTAATTTGTTGTATTCCCATATTGTTGCCTATTTTTTGTTGTCCATTTTTTATTTATAAATTGAGTGGATCAAACTTGTATAATTCTTCAAATTAATTTTCAATAAAAAAAACGGAATTGAGCTTTAATAAATATTGCCAGACAATTAAACCAAAATGTTAAAGGGGATCCATCATCAAGCTCTAAATCAAAGAGGAGAAATTACTTTTAGACTCGATTATTATTTCTTCCGGACCTAGGCTAGTTTGCCGAAAATCAATTAAAGGAATAATAAAAACGGGAATAAAAATAGTGATGATTGCCAAATGTGCGCAGGGGAACTAATCAGCCCCCCATGGCTGACCTTTGACCGCGCGTATCATGTTTTCAGTGCGCGTGTCGCCACTCTGTCTATTGATAACTCTGTATAGGGGAAAAGGGGGAACATTAAGAGTTGAAGCATCGTGAGAATCACAACAATGAATAAAGAATTTTTTTTTATAAACATTAATACATTGTGATGAAAAAAATTAAATCTTATAAAAAAAAGGAGCCCCAGACCTTTGAAATTGAAGTTATGTAGACAGGAGAAGGGATCGAACATTGGGACGATGCTGGGGGGCCGGGGGGGGGGTATAACACCATTACCATTGCCAATTATTGTTGGAATAATATTGTTATTGTTTCATGAACTGACCTATTGTATAAATTGATCTCCTGCTAATAAATGGTCTGCAAGCAAAGACTCATACAAGAAACAAAAACTGAAACTGAATAATTCGTTAAATACTTTGACCTGCTGGGTAAATTTCATTCTTCTAGATAAACACTTTTGATCAATTATATTATATATCTCTTGTATACTACAAAAAAGAGAGAGAATTGTATTTCTCTCAATGATATGACTTTTTATAAAACAAAAATGAAACAGTCATATACGGTCAACGCCATTCAAAATTCAAACGTAAAGAGCGACAGCTTGCGGTTTCATCGGGTGACTTTTCTAGCTCGCTTTCATCATCACCTTGCACATAAAAAATAAGCATGATCAACAAGCTGCCGGATTCTCCATTCGCTTGCTTGCTGTTTCTAGCGAGACTGATACAAGGCTTCGTCCGAGTGCAGCCGCCTGTGGTAGATCTACGTACGGTACGGTACCGTATACCGGCGCGCCTGTGTAGGCGAAATCAGCTAGCTTGTATTTGTAGCAGTATAGACTATAGTACACAGTGTCGTTAGTGGGTCGTTGATTGGAGATAGACTTCTGCTGAAGCTTGGAACTGTTCATGTTTCCTCCTATTAAGAAACACAGGTCAGATGATTGACAGAATGAGACTCGCGCTCGGCTCATACCACACAACAATAACATGTCAACATCAAAAGACGGCATTATTTGTTAATGTTATGAATTATTGGTAACGTCACTTCAGGCTCAGCCTTTCGTCTTGATCTCGCGACTGTGTTGCCAGAACTTCATTCAACTTCAAGTTCCAATTATTTGGTAAGTATTAGTATCCATGATACCAGAATTTCTAATATCGATTCTTGTCTTTATTTCATATAGGGCCTAGGCCTAAATACGGTATATAAAAAGAACTGGACCAAAATAAAGATTATTCCATTTTGGCCTGAAATGCACCAAAGGCAAAACAGGGAAAAAATGCCATAAATAAAAATAAGAGGAAAAAAACTGACTAACATTAGTAACAATGACTTACTAATACTTCAAATTCAGCTGTCGCACAACTCCCACTTCCCTGTTTTATCCAAACTTAAACATGGCCATTGGGTGATTTCAAGTACGGTGTTCGGTGTTGGTGTTGAGAGCGTGAAAAGGCTGCTGAACTGAGCCCCAACATCGAGTTGAGTTCAGGGAGCAATACCGATCGCGTTATTGATATCCTATTCAGACATGCCTCTGCAATAATCAGAAAGCATAAATATAATTTTTCATTAAAATGTGTAAAAGTCTAATGATTTGCAATCATCTTTACTGTAATAGATAATTTTACAGGGGTGTTTCATCGTGTTCGCCTCCTGTTCATGAACTACAGTTCATCAACACCAACACCAAACTTGAAATTACGATTTTCCCAATCCCTCGGGGTTGGTGTTGGTGAATAGGGAAATTGCACGTACACTGTACATCGTCAACACCAGCTGTAATGCTCAATTCAGCAGATGACATTCAACACCAGAGCTCAACACAAACTGCCGGAAATACGTCATATTTTCCGAGGTCAACCCCAACACCAGCGTGATTTCAAGTATGGTGTTGTAGCTGGTGTACTTGAAATCACCCATTGAGTCCCTGTAAAGATCGAGTTAGAACTTCAGTCTCTGTAATTGGTGAGTGCACGGAGCCCAGCGGAGTCAGAGACCAAAGCTTTAGTTTTGTTCATATCATGGAGCTACATGTATATTAGCTCTATCAGTCTATGGTCATATGTTATGCAGTGGGCTGGCACTGCCATTTTGCCCCGAAATCATCACAAATTCTCAGTTTCACTGTTATGGCATTGATCTTCTTGCCGTTGTTTCGCTCATAATGCGAAAGATGGTCACAATGTGAAAACTTTAATACCAATTTGGAAACATTTAATTGCATCTTTGAATTTATTTTCCATCTTTGATTTAGGATACCTTAAAGAGGAGAGAGTCTATTTTTTGTTATGCGAATTTACATCCTTTTAGCACTCATCCTACGAACGAGGTTATAATAATATAACCTCGTTCTCGGCTGTATGCCTTCCAATAAGCCAGTTCGTAGTTCCTTTCTGCGCATGATCAAAAGATTCTGCGCATGATCAGAGGAAGGTCATTTGTACTAAAGTGCCATGGTGGTTTAAAATCTAATGAGATAAGCACCAACATCGATGTCTTGATTATTCATATATTCTTTTGAATTGAATTTTCATTTACATAAAAAAAAACAACAACAAGGCGTCCACGAACGACTGGTATTTCAGTTTGCCAAGTACATTGTGCAACATGCTATGATATGCATTCAAAGTAGGAAAGCAACAAATACCTTCATAAAGTGTTCATTGGTGTGCTATTCTAGTCACCTGGTCTATTCAATTTCTTCACCCTGCTATGCAAGGCATGCTTACGTAATATCTTGCTTTGAAATCTGCCTATCATAATGAAAGAAATGAAAGGTCATTTGACCAAAATTGTCCATGAAGTTAACTACGAACTGGTCTATTGTAAAAATTTTCATCGCTTATTTTACCTAAATCTATTTCCCAAATCATCGCAAATCAGTTCATAATTGAACTGATTCATTGCATCAAAATGTTATTCTGACAAAATGACATTAAAGTCATCAATACAATATAAAAAAATGAATAAAAACTCACCGATTTCTCTACGTGAACCTCATCCACATGCCTCCATTACGTCTATGGTGTTCGACAGTGACA
This sequence comes from Lytechinus variegatus, assembly GCF_018143015.1. Classification (NCBI taxonomy): domain Eukaryota; kingdom Metazoa; phylum Echinodermata; class Echinoidea; order Temnopleuroida; family Toxopneustidae; genus Lytechinus; species Lytechinus variegatus. The sequence goes on along the minus strand of NC_054741.1, from coordinate 28,097,905 downwards.
AATCGAAAAAGAAAAAAGATCTCACGAACCATCAAGACTCATCAACCCGTTTGGACCGCTGACCAATCAAGGTTTCGACAAAACTTTGCTCGTAATGCATATTGGTAAGGAAGTCTTGATAGCCTCAATCAAGACAAATTTGCAATTTTGTTTCGGATCGATACAAATTGACTTAAAAGCCACACCTATAGGATTTTCATTAAAAAATAAATGGAATAAAAGATATCTTACCACAAAGGCCTATTTAGGGGCAGATCCAAATATTAAAGGGGGAGGGCGGGGAAGTTTCAAGTTAATGTTATTTATTTCAAATCCAAACATAAAGAATTACAATTTGCTATAATAAAAACAGTAAAAAAAATTGCTTCAGTTAAATGAAAAAAAAAATTACAATCAAATGAATTTTTTTTCTTACAAATTATCCCATAAAATTAATGCAAAACAAATCTGTTCTATGGCTTTCAAGGGGATAAATAAAAGAAACTCAATAAAAAAGACATGAAACGTAATTATGTTCTGTTTTATCACTTGAGCTCTTTGCCCCTTCATTCTTTTCATATTTCATATAAACCCTTCACCCATATTAATTCCAGGGTGGTAAACTGGGGGCTTACATTGATGAAAACTAATATTCAACAACACCAACAACAATATGAAAAATAATAGAAAAACCCAAATGACCCTTACAATGATAGTACTCAACAAAAAGAGAGGGGTCAAGAGAAGAAGCAATAACCCCCCCCCCAAAAAAAAAGGCATCATATTTCCTTTCACCATACGACAAGATACAGTTAATTATAGAATAAACTAAGCTGATGGCGCTACAACAACTATAATTTAAAAAATATCGTGTGTCAGGGGAGAAAGAGAATACTATCGCTGGATCTCAAAGAAAAAGAAAAAGAATTTAAAAAAAAGAGAAAAAAGAAGAAATATAAGAAGAAAAGCAAAGAAAACAGAAGAAGAAAAAAAGAAAAGAAAGAAAAAAGACAAAAAAAGAAAAGAGAAGACAAAAAGAAAAGACACAAAAAAAATATAACATGAAAAAGAAAAAAAAAAGACAAAGAAAATAACAAGGCGAAAAGGAAAGGAAGAAAAAAAGAAAAAAAAAGAATTAGAGAGAGAAGGAAAAAAGGAATGGAAAAAATATATAATAAGCTACTGAAAATTAACAAAAGCTGTGGCAAAAATAGTCAATCCTGACTGGTTGCCAACCAAGGAAAGAAGAAGAAGATCCGAAATAGAAGCATGACCGGAAACAGGTATCTGTGGAGAGAAGCAGTTTTATACAGCTCTGTAGATGTCAGTGGTGTGGTCGCTTCCGTTAGCTTTCTTTAATTTAGCACAAGAGGGCGTGATGCATCCTTTCCGTAGAAGTCAATGCGCTGCTGAAGACCATGACAAATTTCCGCATACATTCCAACGATTTCTCGAAGAGCCTTCAAATAAATGACAACATAACATCGATTCCAGCTTACATCAAAGCAACAACGGAAAGAAGATCAACATTTGGTTCGGGTGGAAAGACTGGTAAGTCAATCTCTCTTACTTTTAATTTTTCAAAGAGAATTGTTAGATCTACGCCTCACGTACCACTAGTCCCATCCTCTACCTTTTGTTGTATGGCAAATGGTCGGGGATGACGAGTGCCTTTTAGTAGAGTTTTTTGCGCTACAATGGTGACGTGCCTCACTCCATTTCTTAAATGGTAATAAAAGATTCAGAGCTGTTCAGACGCTTGCGTTGACATCCGCAGTTTGGGGGAAAGTTGAGTTATCAACTCATTAATAAATAAGGTTTTCTGTCCCGCCAGAAAAGAATCAAATGCGATGGATAGTAGAAAGAAGGCACACTAGGTCTAGCCGTTATATCCCACCGTACATATATACAAGAATCTATGACATCTACATGTATAATCCAGTGTTAGGACACTGTTCACTCCTTTTCCATGCTTCCATCAGTCTCAAAATCAGTGATTTAAAGTCCACACCTAATATCTTCGGACATTATAAATTAACTGAGATCATATCTAGAGTGATTTATTCACTTTGATACATGCAAATGCGCATGTTGGTAATGCACAAGTTTGACATTGTAATGTCATTAAAGGAAACCAAAACCCAAGATTAGAAGCAATCTTATTGGAAAGAGTAAAATGAGAAGAACAAATTAAAATAAGTTTCACCAAAATCGGTTGTAAAATAAGCAAGTTCTTGACCTTTAAAAAGTCTTGTTGTGCTTTCTATGGAGATCCTCAAATTGGAAAACATGCTTTAAAATGGCTGATTTTGTGGACAACTCTCCATTTGTTTTGTACATAATTTTCCCAATTTTCTTGAAAATTGCCTATTGCTTCATTCTGAGCATAACATATGTCGTGGGAAAATTAGCCATTTTGAAGCATGTTTGCCAATTTGAGGATCCCCATAGAAAGTACAACAAGACTTTTCAAATTTCCATAACTTGCTTGTAATAGAACCGATTTTGATGAAACTTGTTTTAAATATTTCCTCTCATTTTATTCTATCCAATAAGATTGCTTCTCTTCTTGGGTTTTGGTCTCTTTTAAAAAGAACAGCATGCTAATTTTGGTGATATTAGTGAATGTCTGGATATTTTGCTTAAAAAAAAATCTCTTTGAAGATATTCAATCACTGAATTTTCAAGATAAGTGCCTAAATTGCCATTTTCGAAGAAAATTCAAAACATCTTTGAGTTGGAGAAAAGTCACAGGATGTGAAATATATTCATATTTTCACCAAGAATCAACAGTTAAACAGATTAAATGGCTACTATATGCGACTACACTTACAAAAGTTCTAGACAGAAATTTGATAATTTCCGATATTAATGTCAAGCAAAGTTCAAACAGTCTAATTAGATCTTTACTCTTTACCATGGATTTCAACAGAATTTGAACAGGAAAATGAATTTTAACAAATCTGAGTGGGTTTGGTGTACATATTTTCTTGCTATTGTTTCTTATATGTAAATGTCCTGTTTGAATGTTTTCTGTTTAAAGCAAATGCATTGTACTTCACATTTGTTTAATTTACAGATTTTAAAAATCTGTTTTAATTCAATAAATAATTTTTTGTAAGCAAGTTGTATGGCATTCATTATGTACTTTTACTTTGTTTCAATCTGAAGTTTTCCTTATAGCGATAATTAACTGAAAGTAAGACTGGTGCAAGAAAATCCTCTCAATCCATCAAATCAGAAGGTGACTCTTTCAGATCAATATATTGTCCTCGCTCTGTTTATTTTCGTGTGAAGTGAAATCCATATGATGTCAGAGATGACATCATCCTTCATACTCTCTCTCTCAAAATTGGATTGACGAGCACCAATCTAGTGCCCTTGAAAATGGGTCTTCACTCTGTATTTGGCAATGCAACAAGATTGCACATAATTTCTTGTTAGTATTTTAGTATTCTACCAATGCCATGTTTGAGCATGCTTTATCTTATGAGGGGACTCTTTTTTTTACTTGCATTAGTGTCATGCTTGATGTCATGGGATACATTATATTTTTTTGCTCTGTTTCCTGGGGGTGTTTCAGAAAATGTTGATAATAAAAGTTTTGAATGATTTTACTTTACAAGTGGCTGGACTATGAACTGCCAAAGTATGAGCCCAATAATATCCCCCACCCTTATTTTTGTCAAATTGTAGCAATAGCATTGAACATGTTGGCCGATTGATAACTGCAGTTGGCTTATGATATTCTGGGGACCAGTAAGGTCATTCATTACTTTATACTGTCAATTCCTTTTGATGATCAAAATTACCTTGATGTAGTAGGAATCTTACAGGCTTTATACTGTACCTCCCCTCCCCCACCCCAAAGAGATTAATGGAAAAAATCAGTAAGAAAATATCAAACTAAATAAAGTAAGTAAGTAAACTGGAAAAATGAAATGAATTTCTTAAATAGGTAAGTTAGTATTAGTAAGTAAATGAATATAAATGAATTTGTGTAAATAAATTATCCAGTCATAAAATATGTACTTGTACAAAAATATTTTGCACTTCCTCTTTACCAGAGATACAGTCCTGAGGAGCGTTTCATGAAAGGACTTGTCAGACGTTTTATCCAACAAGTCCCTTTTTATCTGACAGTTACAATAGCAACAGTGCTTCTTAGCCAATGAGAATCAAGGAAAGATGTCCGTTCTGGCAACTTGTCGGACGAAAATGTTGATGAAACCTCTCCCCAGAATAGAGATTGAAACGAACAGTTTTCATGTTCATTCATTCCTACTCCATTGAAATAATCAAGATGGGCATTTATCGTAGATGAATTTCACGAGCATGTGGGTGAAGTTAATTACTCCATGAGTCACGGTCATGAAGTCGATGATAGAGCACCTACCGTAAGCTACCAAGTGTGTAGATGAAGGTGCATGCTGCTGAGTGACAATAATAAGAATGTAGGAGATCTACCTGTACAGTAGATTAGCGCAAGACTTTAAAGCTTGGCTCTCTGAATTTAAAGATTACCAGCAGAGTGCAACAGTCTAAAATTTACCATATTTTTTTAAAATTCAAAATACCAGTGGCCAGTAAAATTTTATTGAATAGTGCACTGCTAAATGATCGATGATAATTTCTCATTTTATTAATTAAACTGCATTATTGTATACCGGTATGCCTTAGGTAAGGTCAAAGGTCAAGTCCACCTCAGAAAAGTGTTGATTTGAATCAATGTAGAAAAATCAGACAAGCACAATGCTGAAATTTCATCAAAATCGGATGTAAAATAAGAAAGTTATGACACTTCAAAGTTTCGCTTATTTTCAACAAAATATTTATATGAACGAGCCAGTTAAATCCAAAGGAGAGAGTCGATGATGTCACTGACTCATATTTCTTTTGTTTTTTTATTGTTTGAATTATACAATATGTCAATTTTTACGAATTTGACGATTAGGACCTCCTTGCCTGAAGCACAAAATGTTAAAATAATGGAATTCCACGTGTTCAGGGAGGAATGAAACTTCATTTCACATGACAATGACGAGAAAATAAAATATTTCATATAATAAAATACAAAAGAAATAGTGAGTGAGTGATGTCATCGACTCTCTCATTTGGATGTAACTGGCTCGTTCATATAACTATTTTGTTGAAAATAAGCGAAACTTTAAAATGCCATAACTTTCTTATTTTACATCCGATTTTGATGAAATTTTCAGTGTCATGCTTGTTGAATTTTTCTCTTTTTATTCAAATCAAGTTTTTGTTGGGGTGGACTTGTCCTTTAAATATGGTGATATCTCTCCATATTTTGTCTATGTATATATTACCCAGTTTTTAAGACAGACTTATATTTTTGGGATAAATTCTGATTCCAATGAATTTTTTGCCATTGGTGCATATTTCATGGACTCCAATAATGGGTGGTGCTCTATCTGCCAAATCTCATAACGGGTGGGTGTTACATGTAGCACCAACTGTGTTCCAAAATGCAGAGGACCATGCTTTGAGCATGTTTATTTTCAGTGCATGTTGAAGGTAAAGTGTTTTTTTTTTTCAAATTGTTACATAGTGTCAAGACCTTATGATAATTTGCAGTTAGGTTTTGTAGATTGTGTACATTACAATTGTAGAGCTCCACATGTACATGTATGTTATGCTACACGACAGTCACAAATACCTTTACAAACACCGTTGGTAAACAATTTCCAATTATTGCCATGTATAAAAATTGTTCATAAAGCATTCGTAAAGGTACTTATGACTGTTACAAGTACCAAGCAATGATTTACCCCAGTCCTAATTCTCTTTTTGTCCAAAAAACAACAAAGCCACAATGCTAGACCAAATGGTATACAATTTCATAGGATAAATAACGGATTAATGTTTATGACATTCACGCCAGGAGCAATGTGTGCTTTCTGTAAGCAGGTTTCGATGATACCCTGCATTCACTCATTAATATAACTTAATGATGATTTGCTATGTTTGTTTCGTTAATAGCAAATTTATGTATTTCAAACCCATTTCTTTTGTAAATATTTGGGAGAAATAAAAGTATCTTTATTCAGATTGACAATTTTATTACCAAGAAATTGTGATTTACCATTAATTAATGGTGAGAAGATAAGATACATACTGTATGAGACTTTAATACATAATCGATAATAAAGATTAAATTTTGTATATTATATCGCTGTTCCCTTTTTATCTCCTGATGTCAAAAGCCCGTATTTAATTTAATTTTTCTTAGCATACATACATGTATGCAGTGAAAATAATGCATAGTCCATGGTTGTGTACCGTTGTACAGTTGAAAATTCTTGAGAATGTGTTCATCTAAATCTAAATATTATATAAAAAAATTAAAGAGAATATATTAAAAGCAGTTCTTGTTGATATTTTAGTTAAAAGAAATGCAGGATCTTTCGCCTACTTGTACATCTCCATTTATGTCTGCATGTGGTTTTTATGTTCATTGTCTTGTTTTTCTAGGATGAGTCAAGGATTAATACTGATATTAAGCTGGAGTGTGTGCTTCGGACTGAGTTAATGTAAATTGATATAGATAGGATTACCCTCTAATATACAGAGAGCTTTATGCTTTACTTTTCACTATCATGTACATGTACGTGTGATAAACACCCCTTTCTGCTGTGATGAAGTTAAATGAGGGCTTCCAATCCGAAAAAGGCGGCTCTCTACAGACAATGTTTATTAACCCGCAATTCGCGACGGTAAATCAACCCCAAGTGATTGTCACGTTTACGGTCGGCTGGTCGAGGTCCAGCGATGGTCCTCGCCTAGGCGGCTCACTTTATCCCATTAATGATTTGGAGGCTTTCCCCCGACTTGGCAGCTTATATTTAAAGCTGACTCATCCCGTGGCTATTGGTGGGGAAAAAAAAGAGGGAGGAAGGCATCACTTCCAATAATTTACCAGTCGACTGATTATTTCATTAGGTTGAATCCTGTCTTTCTGATACCAATGGGTGTGGGATGATAGGAGGGTCATTCAGACTAGAATCATGAAACCTGGTTTTTTTTTTAATTCAAAGTCTTTTGAATGTTGCCCATCAGGTGCATATACAGATGATTCTGAAAACTCAACCAGTTGAAAAAACAATCAATTTTTGTGTATTATTGCTGACTCAAATTTCAGAATTGGGGCAGTTACACATACAATATATTCATGAAAAGTTTTGATAAAGTAAAGAATAATTTCAAAAGAGTTTTCATTTATTTTGGGCCCTGTTACTAGTATATATCTAGTGTAATTAGAATTTCCAACAATTATAATAAAAAATTTTCCTAGATGCCATTTTTATTTGAAACAAAAATATTTATGTGTAGATTGATGGTGATAATGAACCTGTGAATCCCACCCATCTGATATCCGAGTGGGACTGGGATGATCCGGGAGGAGATGGGAAGAGTAAACAGTGAAACTGAATGAATAGAAAAGGTTCTGCAGGAGCAGTAGAGTTCACAGATCTGAGAATGCTGTGTGTCAGGTTCTGTACTTCTGTACTTTATCGTAGTCGTCAGGAGTGGGTTTCTGATATAGAGAGTGACATTGGTACTGCAGCAGTTTCATGTAATTGTCTGTCTGGATCAAGTCCAAGGTACAGTATTTGCTGGAGTGATAGCATATGAGTTTTATGGGTTAGTCTTGACTTTGCTCTATGCAGATGTACATATAGATGTACAGCACATATGTAGCTACTGGTATGTATACAAGTGGGCAATCTTGAAGGAGATTGATATTAAGTGAGTTGCAAATTTGTTATTTCTATCTTCATGTCCTACTACCGAGTTACATATCGTATTCTACCATGGCCATCACTACATCGAAACCAGCCATTTCGAGGACATGGATGGGACCGGACAGGCATTGCGAATGTACCAAGAATCATTGAAGCTTCCTCACTCTTCGGACCATGCGTCAACTCCAATTATTGATCGATCGATGCTCAAAATAAGTGGAAAAGCTAAAGCTGTTTAGGCTGTGTGTTCAGCTTGGGACAGCTGCCAGTGTGCACTTCTCATCAGGTGTGGGGTGAAAATTAATTTGAGCTCCTGTAGTAAGGCTAGCATTAGGCGAGTGTTAAGAAAGGTTGATCTTGGATGCAGTGTATTTTAATCATTTCCCAATGATTCTTCATACTGTTCTTATCTTTATTGTGGCTGCTTACTTCAAAATTGTTTGCTGGACGATGGCAATATTGAGAGAGGGGAACTGCAAACTGGGAGAGATGCAAGTGGCAAGGGGGGGGTGGAATGAAGAGAGATGAGGGTGAAAAAGAAGGAGAGTGGATGGAGATGAAGAGGGGGAAAGGGGGGAGGGAAGAAAAGGAGAGAGGGCAAGGAGAAAAAGAGGGGTTGTAGCTTAAAGGGAGTTAAGAAAAAATGGGAGCGAGAAGCCTGGAGAGATGTTATCGAGTTTGGAAATGAGGAAGGAAGCTACATGGATGCCTATACCATTTTGGCTTGGGTGCTGTTATATGGTAATTTTATAGTAACTGGGAGTTTCAACACAAATTATTGTGCATTGACATATCAATATACCTGGCTCATTTTATAATGTATTGACAGTGCTTTTCTTATTTGTTGGAACTTGGAAGCCCCTAGTTTTGCTGTAATAAGTTGCAGCGATCTGAAGTTGGATTCATGTAGGGTGGGAAGACACTTCAAGACAGTCTGGGATGGGAGGAGGGGGAAGAGCCAGCTTAGGAAGCGGAGGGGCGAGAGACAATAGTGAAAGCCAGAAAGCTTTAAAGGAAGTAGAATGAAAAAAAGACAAGTTGAAAAAAAATACTGTCTTATAACAAAAGAATGAATGCTGCAGCCAAGCCACAATGGATGAAAACGTTGAAGACATATTCTAGTCCTGTTCATAATGTTGTTTATTGAAATTGGTCTACTTCATGCGCCATGCGTCACCTCCATGACCCGACCATGGTTTGACCAGGGAACTGTGGTTGGATGTTATGATTGACGCTTGGTTTCCTTGATGGATCATCTAGGATCTGGGGAACCAAGGGTTGAATGGAAAGGCGTTAACCATATCATAGGATTGCGAGGACCTGTTCAGGGTCGTAACCCATTGATTATGAAAATGCCTTTGTTCCAGTTAGATATGTTTTGATGGATCCTTTTTATATTGGGGTATTATTGACTTATGTGAATCAAAGATATCACTGTCTCGGAAAGTTGTGCATACCTGTAGTCAAAACATTTTATAGGAGCTTCTTTTCTTATCTGAGGTAAAGATGAAAGGGGGGGGGGGGGGGGCGGGAGGGGGACATTTCTTAAAGCAATTACTTGCGATCAATGACTTTCACAGACAATTACTATGTCATATGCAGGGACTGAAATCTTTGAATCATGGTCAGATTTCAACAAAACTAATTAAACCAATTTCATAGGAAAATCATTTTTTCAAGATAGCAAGGGAATGGAGAGACAATATCCAAGTATTTGATTGAATTTTCAGTGTACTCATTTATCTTGCCCCTTGACAAGATTATACAAAGGATGAGATGACTCATTATTTACTACATGGTCCAGATATATTTTATATTAGGTTAAAAAAAGAATAAAATATACTTTAAAAAGTTTAATAACTAGCAGTGGTTAGTGCTGGCAAGATAATGTGAATGAATTCACATCTAATTCATTCATTCATTTATTGGTTTTTACAACAATTTTCATAACAAAAATTTTGGCAAGAAAGTACATATCTAGAATTTGGCATAAAGATAAACAAATAGTTTTGTTTATTAATCATCCAATGTATCATACATAAACAATTTAAGTTTTATTTTCTGTTACACAATGAATAAGTTGGTTGCAAAGTTCTGTAAATTTCCTACCATTTTCCCTACCTTCTTTTGTGTAATGTAAATTATCTTTAACATTCTTGTGGATACTGCAGTTATTCACTTGCTTGTATTTTTACACGTAGTAATGAGCAATAAAGGTATTGCCTGCAAGGTTATCAACTAAAGAAAAAAGGTGGTTGATATTAAGTGGACCTACTCCATCTAGGTAGAAATTTTCAGTGTGCCAAAGACAAGAATGTATTTGCACTTGGTGAGATTACTGCAGTGAATGCAAGAGGAATAATAGGAATAATAGGTGGTTTCAGACCACCTCGAAATTCACCAGATCCAGGTAATTTCTGATCCGGAAATTTACCCCGATCAGAAAATACCAAATAATATTGGCAATGTGAAAGCAAATTACACGTATTCTCCCCGAAAGAAATACCCACTAAATAGTAGGTACTTGTTAAAATTACAAGAACTTTCACGGGGATTTTTCAAAGGTCGCAGGTATTTTGGCAATGTGAAAGCAATTTACAGGAACTTTTAGCCCAGCATTTAGTTGGGTGCGGGCGCCATTGGTGGCTGCTGAGCTAGTGATTTTGAATCTCACGCCTTGCTTGCTTCTCAGACTATACTGCGCATGCTCGTAACTTCAGGAATTTATTCGGAGGGTATCTTTCGGGGGATGTGAATACAGGAATAATTAATTGGTATTTTTTAGCCTAAAAATTTTCTCGTAATTTAACAGGGATTCTTATGCTTGAGGCGGTTTGAAACCACCTATTGAAGGTGAAACATTGAGCCAATTATTAGTAATACTCCCCATCTGACATTTATCTCTCCCATATGCTGCTCGGAGGAAAAATATTGAAGTTCATTTTCTTCTCCGGTGCCCAGAAACCAAGAAATGCGTGAGAGAAAGGAACAGGTTAGAAGACCGTAAATCTAGAGGAGGGGATGACTCAAAGGCAATTGAGGGGGCTCTGTGGAGATTTATGGGATTATCACCTAGATTAGCTTCTTTGCAAGAATGGTCTTGATGGGGACATGGTTTTACGGAAGAGGATGGACTAATAGGATAGAATGGGGCTTCTTTATTATCATGAGGAAGAGCTTCCATGTATGTATGTTTATGGTAACATGTTTCAGGTTGTACTGTACAGAAGAGGAGAGATGGATAATGGGGGGGGGGGGGGATACTGTGCCTTGTATAAAATCCTTTGATTCTTAGGCCTACAATCGTTTGTTGTTCTGAATAAGATTAGGATAGAATCAGAGGATGCAATGAGCTTTTTACTATTTTTGATGTTTTCTATTCTTGGTATACAGTTAACTTTCCCTTGAGAGTTTGCCATATTGCAGCCATTAGGACTTGCGATGAGTTTCAGGACTTGCGATGAGTTTCTGTTGAGAAATAGGTTTGCTGGAGGTGGTTGTACAGATTATTAGACGATAATGCTGTCTTACAGTTACAGATATCTTAAGATGAAGTCTTGATAAAGAAAAGAAACTGGGACAGTTCTACAGGGGCATCTTGTACATGTAGGCCATACATTACCTGTGCTAGCTTGACATGGAAATGGGTGTTACATGTAGAGGACACGTTTTTTATTCCAGATGGTTGAAAACATTAATGTAACGATAGAAGGCCCTTTTCCCACAGATTGGCCTTCTTGAAGTTGGTTTATAGGGACATTGCTTTACAACATATGGATAGCAAGAGGGGGGGGGGTGCTAATCTTTATTCTTCCTACATGTACATTATAGATGGTACGTACAGAGAATATTGAGGGGTGGGGGTTGCCTCTTCATTAATACAGAGCTCCAAGGGTAAAAGGTTGTCTCGGCGACACCAATGTAATGGGATTTGAGATTGCTATGAAGAAGCATGGATCCTACTAGAACATGGAAGAAGCAAGGAGCTTCCTTGGAAGAAGCGAAGCGAAGCTGAATTGACTCTTTACATAAGTCATCTTTACTGAAATGAGGCTATTCCCAAAGAGAAAATAATTAGCATTTGTGATGATGTAAATGAGGCCATTACAGTTCCATCACTAAGGACCCCTTTGTAGAAAGGACATGGTCCATGAGATGAGCTACAAAATTTGAGTCTATATATGACATTAGGATGAGAACAAGGTTATAAGGATTAGTATCATTGAATCCATTTTCTGTTTGTTACTCAATTTATCCCTAGAGCTGAAAATAGCATGATGTGAACAAGGCTGGTAGGATGAGTGTGCATTATTATGGGATTAAACATGTAGGCCATGGACAGTAGGCCTTACAAATAATACAATGTGAATCCTACACCATTCTTTATTTTGATATGATATGGCTTGAAATATATAGCCTATGTTTATACCTTGATTTGAAGTATTTCCACTCACAATCTCATTCATGCATCAGTAATATTGATTTTAGGAAATATGCATATGAATTATGAAAATAAGTAGCCATGCCTTATTCTATGTTTTTAAAAACTTCATTGAAAAAATTCAACAAAAGTGTGAGGTGGAATCAGAAAATAATGCATAAAATGATTTCATGTACATAAATGAGAATTATTAGTATGTCAGTACAACTTGTACAGCCTTTAGAACCGCTGAATGTAATACTGAATCTTGTGTTACAGATATTAATCCATTTTAGTCTGAATTGACATGAAAACAAGTTCAATTACAATCTCAAGTTTCAGGACTTCCAGGATTACTTTATTTGAAGGCAGATTTAAATTGATTGTATTTTGTATTTTCTTGTCTGACAGTGCTTTGATAGTTTAATTACTACAATCCCATGAACTTTCTTTTGTGTGTGTGTGTGTGTGTGCATTATATCCATTTGGATATATGTGTTGTTTTCATTTTTGCATTCACAATCATCTTTTTCCTCCAAGTACTCAGACCTACATAGTGCATTAAAACATTGACCAATTTCTGTAGACAAATGTATGAAGGTAAACAAAAATATATATACACCAAAGAATAAACTTCAAGCAAGCAATTTATTGTTTTGTTTTTTGATTTTCACTCAATCCTGCAGGTGTTTCGTGTAGACAGACAGCAAACATCAGTCTCGGACAAGTCTAAAACATTTTGTTTCAAAGCTTAGACTGGAGAAGCTTCTCTGGAGCCATAATTGTAAGTAGTAAACCTCCAGTGATGGAATACAGTGATGAATACATGTATAATGCAAGTTTTGCACAGTTGGATATGATTTGAATGCAGATATGGTTATGTGGACATGATCCCCATGAAATTTAGTTCATATGCTTATTAAAGTTTGCATATCGTTCAAGTTCACATTAAGGCAAAGTCAGAGCTCAGTTTAGACCGAAACTGCTAGCAGGTATCTTTTCAAGTTTGTTTGCCGGTTCCTCTCGAAGGATTCCACTGATAATATACCCTTCCTTATAGACCTCAAGCAAAACTCATAGATTATCATCTAAAAAACTCCTTTCCCATTCCCCTTCAAGTAATCTCCTTTTCCCATTCTACACCAATCGAAGGATAATACACTCTATCACCTTTCTAGCCAGCAGTCATGATTGAATAAGTTGGGAGTTTTTCCTGTAGATTTTTTGTTTGAGTTTGGGATCTAAAATCTTAATAGTACCCTACCTAATTCAAAAAGCCTATTATATATGAATAAAAGGTCTCTGCTGGTGGCTATTTTCTTGTCCGAGAAGTATTATAAAAGTATACAATCCCCAACCATGCAGCACAAGAAGTTTTCACAGTATTGATGGGAACTTGGCAAAGTTTTCAGCTTAAGAGTGTTAAAAACTAACACACAGTATTATTGTATGTACATCAGTTTGGGTTTATTCTTGTTGTGATCATATATTTTTCTTTTTTCTTGAAAACCTGGGAAGATGTACACCGGTACCTCATAAATTTTCCACTTTTTCCATAAAAAATGCATCAAATTTAAAGCTGACTGATCAAGAACTATCATCATTGAGCAATAAAGGATGCCCTTTGAATAAGGAATTGGTGTGTCAATGGAGTGTTGTATTTTCTTTTGAATGCCTTCCCCACATATTACATAAGAATTGCAGCTGACAAATCACTAAAATTTAAAAATAAATACATGTATATAGTATATATATCTATAAAAGTTGGGATTACATAACAAATTGTTGCTATTAAGAATCTGAGCATAGAGCTATAAAGGGGGTTGCCTTTTGATCAATAGATGTATGGTCATTGTAGGATTGTACCCAGACTATTTCTATTGATGGTCTGTCATTGAAGATGGCTCAGATTTGGTCATGGGTTTGAGGCATGTTGTTGAAATGAACAAACCAATTTATGTTATTAATTTAGCGGAACCTGGACCCATTTTACAAAGATTTACAATTCGGGTAACTTGGGAATTGTAACAACCGTGATTTTGATTTGCTGCTGTGTCCTGTTACCAAGGTAGTTTCATCCACCAAAATGGCAAGCTCATCTACCGGTAATTATAATAAGTCTGTTTTTGATGGAACCCAGGACTTTGTTACTGAACAGGAATTGAATGATGTGATGGAGTTAGAATGGATTTAATACCATTGAACATTGTAATAATGACTTGGTTAATAGTTTTGTCCAAGTTTTTGGCCATTGAATGTTAGTGAGATGCTGTCAATGAACACAAAATTTTAGTTTTGCCTGTATTAACAGGAGTTACTCTGTTCCTGGAACTAGACTATGTTGTGAATGTAGTTTGTAATATAGTCCTTGGATGATATCCATTGAACAGGAGAAATATATTGCCATTGAAAAGGAATTGTCTGTTGCCAGTTTGTGCCACGAAACAGGACTAGATGGGAGAGGAGTTTTTTCCCAAGTCCTTGCAAGTCCTCTACACCAATAGGACAGGCGTGTACTGTATTTCTAGTTCTGAGGATATTGTGTTTGATGTTTATGTTATGCTTCTGAAACATGATCTTCCAATCAATTCATTTGGCGTTTGTCAATTAAGGTCAACAGGGTATCTATATCAACAAACTGATTTCGCTTTTCTAACTTTTTAGAAAACTTCTAACTTTTTAGATTTCCAGAAGCAATTTCGGGAATCTGTCAATGATCCATGAAGTATACTTAGTCCCTGAAAATTAGATTACGGATTCCAGAATTGATTCCAATGTAACATGACCCCATCAGACCTGCATATGCACATGGGAAACATTTCAGGCAGCTTCTTGTAAGCACTTGCTCTTAGCCTATCAAATTGAAAATTTTCAAAAATTTTATCAGAATATCATTGACAAATCACTCCATGAAACCTCTTCCATGTATGGCTTCTTTTGCTTAGTGTTTCAGTTGAATCATATTAAAAAAAAAAACATTTTTTTTTCATTTTTCAGCAACAGCATATTTGTACTCATCATCACTGGTATTTAACGAAAGAAACAGACCTCCAAATTTAGTAAATCCCATCTCATTTGCAACCACATTATATGTGGCTTTAAAGCTTTCCATCACAACCGATGCAATCATCCGATTCCTAATCAAGCTAGCTGAGATTGAACCCTTCGTAATAAACTGCTGCTATTCAGGCAAATGCCACATTCCATCAAGCTTTATATTTGTGTCTCGGAGCAAGGAATATTATTTTGGACCTACTTCAGCTTGAGCGCGTTTCCCCTCCAGCCCCTTCAAGCTATATTTGCATTAAGTATCAATCAATTTTCTCTGTCTCTGTTTTTCACTCTTTCTCTCTCTGTCTCTCTCTGTTATGCAATTGTTTGTTTCTATTTGACAAATGATAAATGGTAGTAATAACCAATATGGGCATTGATTAAATAAAGTCATGCATGTAATTTAGTTTTTAATAAATGTTTGAGGGACTTTGGAGTGTATGGCGAGTTGACAGTGTGCGGGTATACAAACGTGGGTCTTACATCTATGATAGGAGGACGACAGTGATGATGCTGCTGATGATATCATTGTTCATTATGGTGGATGAGAAGTTACAAAATTTACAACAGTAAATGTCAGGAGAGGTGAGAGTATAATGTTTTCCCTGAATCGGTTATCTTTAGATTGAATCTTGTGTGATGCAGTTATCTTGGTAAAAATTATTGGCTTTCTCAGAATAATTCGCATAATAGTAGGCCCTATTTGTTTACGGATTAAGATGTCACAGATGTTGGTTGCAAATACTATAAACTGTTAGTGATAATTTATTCTCTGTTTTCATTTGTGTATCCAGGGGGAAAGGGCGGAGGGGAGTTGTGGTTGGGGGAGGGAGGGGTAATCGTAAGGATCGTAATCTGAGGAAAGAGGGCGACTATTTCTAATGCAGCAAATCATTTCCTGACACTCATTAACTGTTCTTGGGCATAGGCACTGCTAAGGGTGATCGCAACCTTTGTTTAAAGTCATTTAAACCTCTTGCCCCACCCCGAGGGGACGACTCTTTCCCTCCCTATCCCTAGTTTTTTCATTGTTTGGTTGATATGATGAGGGTTTGTCATCTCTCATGAGACTGGCAGGGTGAACGTGACAGAATCAGATTTAATTTGAAGGAGATGAGCGGGATTAATATCGCTGTGGTAGAACCAGGTTTGGGAAACGATTTTGTAGTCAAGATGAGAGGCACATTGCATGCGAGAACGTGATTTATTTTTATACTATATAGTACATGTACATCTCATCATGGTTTATTGAAATATGGTTTGCCTGCACAGAAGCCTTTGATCTTGATAGGCAAATACATACTATGCATGTGTACATGTATTGTCAATGTCATATCAATCAACCCATTATGATGCATTAAGATTGAATTATTAATTAATTTGATTGGATTGTTGTAAAAAAAAAACTCCAAGCACTTTAATGAAGTACATTGTGTGTATTAGTTCTCAAAAAAAAATTATTTCCAGTTAACAATTGTTGTAGAGGAAGGAAGGGGGGGGGGGCAAATGAGAAGAGTAATGATATATTACAGTATATTCACTTATGTTTATGGAATAAAAGGTCAATTGAAACTTTGAAGAGGGAATATCTTACCTTCTTTTAAAAAGTTGGCCCTACGTTTGTACAACTAAATAGTTGACAGAATTAACTACTTGTTGTATGATGATCTTGCAAAACTACAGTCAGTTTTTAATTGACTCAGAACATTTCTCATATAGATATGACGGTGACAAATCTAATGAATGGCAATGCAAATATGTGATACTCATTATACTTTATCTTTTTTAAAAATACTATATCCAGGACATCATAGTCTAAATTCCATGTGAAACTTATACTCTTTTCATAAACCCATCCTCCAATTAGCCACCTAAGAGTAATGCGGATTATTCAATAAAAATTGCGTTCACAAACTCCGAAAATAATCTGCACTATTTTTACGAGCGCCCGTCCTGAAAAAGGCGGATAATCGTCATGACAACTGGACACGCCCCCTCCGATGCGGTGGTGTTGGAAAAGGGTGACCTTGTGACCACACCATGGCAATTATCCGCATTATTTGGAAATGCGTTCATAAAGTCAAAATCTGGTGCTATTATGCGGATAATAGCAGCATCAAAATAATGCGGATAACTCTGGTCCTCCTCCGATTTTACGACCAAATTATGCTGTTATTAGTCGCATAATTGGGTTTATGAAAGGGGTTCTACAAAAATGTAGGTACATTTTACAGTAAACTATTTATTTACAGTATGTACCTGTATCCCATCATGGATCCTACTCCCATATATAAATAAGTCTACACTCTTGGTTTTATTGGAAGTACAGTTTTTGCGATTGAAACTGCTCACAATAGGTGTAATGTACTATGACAATCATCAACACATTCCACTTTGAATGGAATTCCATATTAAATACACTCAAGACCAGTTTATATATTACCCATGCATTTTCCCATGGAGAGGAATTTCCCCCTTCATTCAGAATTAATTTCCATGGATATATTTTGATATCACAGGATTTGATTTATGAAGGGTTGAATAGCTGCATTCATCACAGGACGTCAGTGGTTTTACGTGGTATGAATAATGTCCGTGATTAAGAATGATACGACTCATAGTATGCCTCTTTCGACAACAGAATAAATATCATGTATCGTTTAATATGAGATTGCAACTTTTGGTTGTGGGAATATTTCTGAGCTTTTGTGTAATCATACATGTATGGTGGCTGATTAAAAAAAAAGGATCTCAACCTAGAGAATCATTTTGAAAGCTTGCTAAAAGATAAAAATCCCCTTTGAAATTTTTGTGTACATTGTAGGTCTACAATCTTGAATCTGGAGTGGACTCCTTTTGAAATAGTTTGTATATATTCCTTCATGGGTACATGTACACTCCATGGCTAATGAAAAATCCTTAATAGAATTTATTTATGGTGACATAACATATGATCCTGTGACACTTGCTCCAGTCTTAATATCTCAGAAGGCATAGGGTTTATTGTTAGCATTGTAATAGGGTTTTGTTTCAGAATAATGTTAAGATTAGGATTAGGGTTTTCATTTAGTTTTGGAGGTAAGGTTTGATAATTTGCTTAATGTGCAGAAATTTACTTCGTACCAAAATGTCACCTGGGTCCCGTAACACAAAGGTTAGCAGTTAATCGTACACTTGATATTCACGATTGATTGTGTATTGTAGTCAATAGAATCAATTGTAGAAAAGTGTTTCTAGGATCATTGCTAAGCTTTGTGTTACGGGCCCCAGGAGCAAATGTTATTGAACCCAAGAAAAAGCCTTAGGATTTATTAATATAATATGATTTGGTATGATTCAGTATATCGTAATTTGTAGATTTTGTACTACTATATTTTTTATGATCTAAAGCAGTTTGGTTACATGACCAATATGATTGCTCTTTAGTGGGTACAATGTACCCAATTATGGGTTTATTGGGGGTAGTATAACTAGTATGCCCTATTAAAGTGGTTATTTGTGGGATTTTTTCTTCAAGTTTTGACCTCCGAAGGCAGGTAAGGCCTGTAGTTTATTGTACACTGTATATATGAATCTTAAAGAAAATATGAATCAAAAGGACTTTAACAGAAAAAGTGAAAGTGATCAAAAGAATATGACAATTTTCCACTTAATAAGTAGATTTATGAATACTATAAAGGGGAATGAAACCTATGGAACAAGTAGGCTTGTGTGCAAGCAGAAAAAACAACGAAAGCTTGAGAAAAATCGGACAAATAATGAGAAAGTTATGAGCATTTGAATATTGCGATCACTAATGTTACATGTATGGTGATCCGTGATCCTCCCATTGGCAATGCGACAAAGATGTGTAATGTCACATGCGAACAACTTTCCCTTTGGTGGACTATAAAATGCCCTCAAAATGTCTCTTTTTTGCTATTTGTTATGGTTATACAAACTCTTTATCCAAAATATATTCTTTGAAAATTTGTACTCCTGTAGAAAGAATACATGATCTACCGATAGATGTGATAAGAGGCAGTTTAAGTGAAATGTATACTGAAGTAATGGGAGAGTTGTTCACAAGACACTGACACTCCTTCCTGTACATAATTGGTTCTCCATCCTATTCTCTCATTTCACAATCATGCATATTCCAAATATGATAAATTTCCTCTGATCCTGCCCAAAATTTCAATACAATCTCCAAATCATTCCTTACAATCCACTCACATTTCAGATGTACCCCCACTTGATTAGATAGACAAAGTTTGTTTAGTGAGTCAGGAGTAAACCTCAAATGTTATTCCTGCTCATTTGCCATAATTTCAGGCGGAATATACAAACATAGCTTATGATATCAAGGGGGTACGAGAGTGTTTGCATACCTCCTTAATTTCATTTTAACTGTTTCTCTATCCTTGTTTGGATGCTCGATACTGGGTGAGGATGTCTCCATTGATGGCGATGAATCAGTCTGGTTGCACTTCTGGGATTTATACATTTACCGCATTCCTTTTTCATAACGTGAAGTGCT
The DNA here is from genome assembly GCF_018143015.1 of Lytechinus variegatus. Lineage (NCBI taxonomy): Eukaryota > Metazoa > Echinodermata > Echinoidea > Temnopleuroida > Toxopneustidae > Lytechinus > Lytechinus variegatus. The sequence continues at coordinate 28,078,170 of NC_054741.1, read as the reverse complement.
ACAGTGTTTCTGTAAGAGCCTGAATGTGCTAACATATTGGACGTTTTTACGACAACACGTGCGTACATTAGACAAAAAAAGATATGTATCCTCCATGATATGATCCCATACTACATGTCGATTAATATTATTACAATAAATCATGGTTTTTGCCTTTAATAAGTTGTGGATTTCATGAATGCTAGGTTGGAAACATTTACAATAACCAAACAATGTCACACGATTTATAAGAAGACACTCAAAATTGTGAGATCTGCTCCTAAAAATTAGCTTAGTATTTCAAAAGGTAAGTGACTGTTATTATATCTATGAGTACAATACGACTTATTCTAATATGCCGGGCTTAAGGGAAATAATGGTATTTCGTGAACCTGTGTGTAATGAAAATTGTCATCCACACTTAAGCTTTAAAAATCAACACTGTATCTGCTATTAGAGCAAAATATATTTGGTAGGTTTATTATCAGCAGTAGTCTAATTGTCCTTGCATTCATCTAAGCTGTTGTAGATGGCCCCTTAGTAATTAAATAAGTCATTATATATTCACCTTGAAGCTGTTACGATTCATTCAGGTATATTAGCCATTAATAGAAAGAGAATTGCACTCCAGTGGACAAAGCAAGTGACTGATCAAATTATAGGTGAAAAATGTTCGAAATATTTTTGGCAGGATTTTTTTCCTCCCCCTGATTTATGATTAAGTAAATTATTTTGATTTACCCATACATTTGGATATTATTCAAATGAGCTATTAGTTTTGACAAAGCTCTTCATTTTACATATCTTGATAGGGACCCATTTCATAGAGACTAACTGCCAATTACTACCATAAAAACCTTGATTGTGATTGGCTGCTGAACCCTGTCACTACATTGCCACAATAATACCAAAGTTGTAATTTTTATGAAACTGGGCCCCAGATAGAATTACAGTTGAATTTAGCCCCTTCAAATTGACAAACTATACCAATAATATAGAATATATTCACAATAAAGGGCCTATACACTGTATATCAATGTTTTTTTTTTAAATCAAAAGTTGATGTCAAGAATTAATTAAACAGAAACAGAAACAGAAATTTCAATTTTTAGAATTGTGAGTCAGTGTATTTCGATGAGTAATCCGAGCGCTAATGGGATTGGTATATCAATTTTTTAATTCACGATCTATGCCATAGAGCATGACATGAGATTAATTATATTCCAGACAGACATGCATACTGTAGCAGACTGACTTCATATCTAATAGAGAAAGCATACAAATGCAATTAATTGCTTGATTGTACTTAAACTGTAGTATCCACAACATCTGTGTAATGGTCCCTATAGCATGTAATATTTTTATATTTTAAAAGCTACATGTATTTGACATTTTGCTGACATAAAAAAACATACCTTCACACACAAGTAGTAATTTTCCTTTTATATTGTGTCTTTATATTACCACCAATTTCGGATTATTTTAATTTTCAATTTTGATTAGCAGATATTGGTGTCCGGGAAAATTATTTTTTATATTTTTTTTTTTGGTACAGTCCTATGGAAAAGTTTACTATGCAGAAGAGATTCTTAGTAGCAGTCATGTGAGAAATACCTAACAAACCATGAAAGTTACCCTATTTACTATAAAAAAAAATTGTGGTTAAAAGGATACTTTTATTACTACCTTCAAGTGAATCAATTTCCTTCCAAGGTGTGTGATATTTATATCATAAATAACTTGCAAGTAACTTAATGTAGATTTCAGATTATGCAAAATGATGTGTAGATTATCTCTAGTTTGATGAGCTCCATATATGACTAGATAGGAAGAGAGCAACAGAAAAAAGTATACAGCAGGAGAGATAATGAATTATGGGTCCAAATGCAATATGTAGATTTTATAAAATCTGATAAAGGGATTGTCATTGTTGGAGAAAGACAATGGAGGAAAAGATGGGAATAAGAGAATTTAAACAGGAGGAAGAACAAGTGAAAGAAAACTTTGAAAAAGGGTCAAGGAAAGAAAAGAAAACTGCTAAAACGTATTAAAACATAGAAGTAATCCATGTAGAGTGAAGGAAGTACATTTTGTGAAAGAGTTAATAATACTGCAAGCCAACACGAATGTTGCCTGTGTTCATCTATCTTATATTACTTGTATCACATTCATTGATCACAAGCACATTTCTCTACACATTGTTGAAATCTTTCAGCAAAAGCAATCATGTAATATGAACAGTAGGTGGTTTCAGACCGCCTCGAAGTTCGCCAGTTCCAGGTATTCTCTGATCGGGAAATTTACCCCGATCAGAAAATACCAGGTATTTTGGTAATGTGAAAGCAAACTACGCGTAATCTCCCCGAAAGAAAATACCCGCTAAATAGTAGGTACTTGGCGAAATTACGAGAACTTTCGTGGGGATTTTTCCAAGGTCGCAGGTATTTTGGCGATGTGAAAGCAAATTACGGGAACTTTTATCCCAGCGTGTCGTTGGGCGCGGCGGCGTGGGTGGCTGTTGGGCTAGTGATTTTGAATCTCCCGCCTTGCCTGCTTATCAGACCACACTGCGCATGCTCGTAACTTCGGGAACTTATCCCGAAGGATGTGTTTCGGGGCGGTGTGAATGCAGGAATAACTAACGGGTATTTTTTAGCCTTAAAAAGTTCTCGTAATTTAACGGGGATTCTTGTGATCGAGGCGGTTTGAAACCGCCTAGTGTCTTTTCTCAAATATCATTAACCTCCCTGCCCTTAATTCCATACCACTTTCTCATGTAGCATCGATCATAATGTTTTCACTGTAAGCAATACCATCCTTGTTATTGGACGAAAGAGCTCAAGGGGAGAATAGTCCAGTTTATCTGGTAAACTACGGTACGTGGCAAAAGCAGGGAGTTCTCAATTCCCTGGTATATCATCCATGAGGCAGTGCTGCACCAGCCCGAGTTTGCTCAATCTCAAGATTTTAGCCCGATCAGCCCTCTTCGTGGTTAATCTCAAGATTCAAGAAACCCATCTCCACCAGCGCTAGAAGAGCAACTCGTGCCCGAGTGAGGCATTAATGTATTACGGTATGATGCCGTGAATAAATAATTCCAAGTCATATCTCAAGTACGTCTGCACCCGCGAATTAGCGGGATAATTTGTTAATGGTGTCGATTTTGCAAATAAACCTAAGTTGACTTAAGATCGCAAGCTCAAGATTAATCCAGCGAACTATCTCAATGATTGCATCTCCATTACAAATGATCTCAAGATACATGTAGTTTAGAGTGGGATAATTTTCTTCATCAGAAATAGCGCGATTATTTGAAACTAGGGCTGTCGCTGGCCGCCCTCTTGAGGTAAATTCCTGCTATGAGAGATGGGTCTTCTTCTTCCATAGTAAGTGCTGCTTCATGGTGATGAAGATAAACACGCTGGTTGTGTGTGTGGAACTTTTCATGTACTGTTATTTTTTTCATAATGCAGGAAACACTTACTTCATGAGAAAGTCTTCAAAACCAGGCTTAATTGTCAGTATATCATCAAGGATCTAGATCTGGTACAGTTTAATACATAAACTGAACTTTGTGAAATCTTGAAATCTACGCTGAAAATGTTCACACTGAAGATCACCAACACAGATAAGCGCACGTGGGACAGTCTGTAATCATTGGTTTGCATGTCGGGCCCGACGCTTGACCCGAATCCTGTGCTTATTTGCTGATTTCTCAGCAATTACACAATTTCTTCCAGAATCCTTTGGCACATAAATTTATTTATTTATTTTATTTATACAGACAGACACTTTGGCGGTCATTTCATTGGATTCTGTACAAACTTATTTTGATATCGTTACCACAACTGGCATTTACCTTGCTCTTGTTCTTGTAGTGCAAGTGCGAATATATACATGTGTATTAAAGTAAAAATATTCTTGTTTTTAGCGTTTACTTCTGAATCCTACTCAGGAAGGCATTTAAGGCATCAACAGAGGGATAATGGGCTGGGTCATTAGATACCTTTAAAAAATGAAGACAGATTAAGTGCATGTGTATACTGGTATTTGTTTTCTTGATTTTTATAGAAAATTATATGAAAAATGTATAGGATAAAAAGATGGAAATAAAGGGAGAGAGGGGTGGGGTGGGAGAAAGAATGGAAGAGGTCTATAGGGGATGAGCAACCATTTAAACCACTCATTATTTGTATTGGGCACTGGTCTCCCGTGCATTCATATAAATCTGGATTCTATCACAATCAAACATAACGAGCGAGAAGTGATGAGTAAGAGAGCACATTAGAAATGGATGAGTGGCAAACCACAAGGCATTTACCTCAGAAATGTGGTACTTCATCCCTGGTTCTAACATTTCCCTAAAATAACCATGGAAGTCTTAAATATGGATTCTTCCGACCCATGAGACCATTAACCTTCCGTCCCCCATTTCCATTATTCATACGCTGTAATTGATTGTGCGGACGTTGACGCCAGCATCACGAATCGTCATAGCGATGAGCCAGTCTGAGTCTATATTCTGGTGGTGGTAGTACTTCTGGTGATGGTGATGATGATGGAGTAAGCTTTTCACATGTGCTATCAATTACACAACCATCTTCGTCATCGCCTTCTAATCATTTCCCCACATCCCACGCTTTGTCACTTCCAAAGAAATTTAAGGTCTTGGGTAAAGGTGGGTCCAGGATTTTCCAAAAGTGGGGGGGGGGGCACATTTTCCTTACGTAAAATCTGACAAGCAAAAAAAAAAGGTAAATTGATCTGAGAACTTGAAAAAACTGATATTGATTCGATTATAACTTATTGATTTGATTATAATCTGCAAGTTATGGTGGCATACATTTATAAATTATGAGTTATGAAAACATTTCAGCTGTTAACAAGAAAATGTACTAAATCAAAGAATAAGTTCTTCTAAAACTAATCTTTCACACTCAGTACATTAAAGATCTCCTGTATAAGCATAATCATGATTTTTTTTTCAATTCAATTATTTTCTCAATATGGATACATAACAAAAGTCTAAGAGACTTGTGTAAGACTTGATGTCCGTCCATGATAATGATATGGATTGTATTCCTATACATCCTGTACCTGTTGTACACAAGGGACATCTTTGAAAGATGTAGGCAATTATGATTTGTTTGGCTCTTGTGCTTGAGATGCCCATGGGTTAACAGTGTGCATACATATGCATAAATGTATATTACTCTGAATTGAAAGTTTTTCTTCAGAGTTCCTTATACTTTGTAACAGGTGTATTGCAACATAAATATGCAAGATTTTATCTTCATATTATTCTTTAAATACTGAATTCATGAATTGCCAATTTGAGGTTTACTTCCAATTCATCTAATGTCAATTCGTCCAATTGCCAACTCATCTACTATCATTTGGTCTGCCATCAGTTCGTCCACTATCCACATGGTCTAATTGCCAGTTCGCCCGCTAACCATTTCGTCTTATAAACAGTTGGTCCGATAGCAATTCAGTTTATACACCATTTGGTCTAATTGGACCAAGTGTTAATTGTGCAGAATGAATGAAAATGAAATGGATATTAGACCAGCTGGTTATGAGACGAAATGGTGAATTGGTGATTAGATGAAGTGATGATTGGACCAAATGGTTATTGGTTGTTAGACGAAATGTTGATAGACGGAATGGCATTAGACTAAATGAAAGTAGACAATGTGGTGAGTGGACGAGTTGGCATTAGATGAATTGGCAATTTACCTTTGAGAATGCCATGAAAATCTCATCAAGTTTTCGATAGTGCAGCATTTTCTGATGTAGTCCTAAATGTATGTAATTCACTAGTTAGCTCTTCAAAGTGGCAACAGCTTATTCATACATGTAGCTATACATGTACTGTTCATTCATAACCTCTCAAACATTCTACTATATTTCAAAATTATATTTTGATATATTTATAGTACACATAGTATCACCAAATACAGTATCTCCCTTATTCAAACATGTACATGTTCAACTGCCTGTGATTGTGCACTTTAGGATATTTCCAAAGCTTGACAGTACTCACTGAGTCAAGCTATAATATCTTGATTGGCTTGTTTATTCACTGAAAGATGAATCCATTTTAGGAGATGAGATAGATTCCATCCTCCTTCTCAGAAAGATGCCGTCGTCACGATCTATGGAGAATGACCCATTCTGGCAGTGAGTCATAATCTGATTTCTCTGCATCAAATCATTTTCATATATAACCATGTCAAGGGTACGGACAGTTTGGGATGTCCGCCTTTTGCAAGATTGTAAATAGGTTAATTTAGTCAAATCTGTTTGAGTGTGTTATTTCACTGAACCCTAGTATTTCTGAAAGACTACTCTAACACATTGATGTCCATACATGTAGCTTTGATAAGGTTTAAACAATTTTACTTTGCTCTTCATATTCATTGGCAAAACTGTTAATTGTATTTATACTTTTTTGTACTTTGAAAAAAATCAATAATATAAAAAAATTAATAACATGAGTCAAAATGTCTGATAGATGGTACAGCATTATGTATTTTATTATCAAATGCTAGTTTACGATTTCAACAGTAGTTTTGTTGTTCATATCGCACTGGCAATTAAGAGTGCATAATGATTTTATTCTGGAATGGTACCACATACTTGCAATTATGTATTAAAAAATAAATCAGTGTATTCTTCCCTTTGAATCATATTTCATATGTAATTGATAGCATTCGGTATAGAGCACCTGCAAATGTGTCTCATTATTACAGTCAGACCGCAGCTCGCGCGATAATGAGCATATTCACGAAGATTTATTCAGCGGCCCTCTAGCGGTCTCCGAAGGAAAACGTGCGATCAATTTGGCTTGATTTTCCCAGTGATTTGGAGGGGCTGAAGTTATAGCTCTGTACTGGTCGCTAACTTCAGTTTACGTCGAAACGAATTGTGGTAAGTTATTCTCAAGGCCTTCATCTACATTTTGATATATAATTTTTCATATTTCGACATTTTCAACCTACCATTTTTACCTGTTTAATTGATGCTTATTTTAGTAATATTTTAACTACGATTTTGTAGTCGGAATTTCACTTTTGGTTCCTGACTTTGCTACATAACCAAATTGTTTCGATCGGGGTTTTTTATAAAGAAGAAAAGTCACTGTTCAAAATATGTCAGAACCAATTTGACGCAAACTCACCTTATATTTTTATTTTAGAGAAAATGATACCCTAAAAATCAAGAAATTTACGTTTTACCCGGAAGTAACATTCGCGTTCACTCTACGATGGCGCGAAATAATGCTAAAATTGCGTTCGTCGCGGGTTGGTAGGATTTCGTCTTTGGTCCCATACGTTGAAACTTCTGTAATGACAGATGGCTCGCATTATTTATGTGTCTGTGGACGGTGGACCTGTTTTTATTTGTAATTAAGACTTAATATAAACGAAGCTCAATAAGTAGATGTCTTCTAAAATTTATTTAATGATTATCAGGTTTCCGAATTCCATCAAGTTTTTATAGATTGAGATATTTCTTGATTTATGTTTAAAAAAAGTTAACCTTTTTCTTAATAATTAGGCCTAGTCGAAGTTGAGTCCCATGATGATTTTTGCCACAGGCTGCGGTTAAGAATGAAATGATGATTATTTTAGACAGTCTACTCTATAGAAAATAAACAATTTAAAGTCAACTAAAAAGTTTGGTACTACCGTACTCAGTAGTATTTATGAACCATTTTGTTCAAATAAAAAAATGTGGCTGTCGCAGACAGTACAGTACTACGTGTATTAGTCTCTTACATGTAAAATGATTCATACATGTACTTTGAATGATTATTTAGTAATTTAGATTATTTATCTCTTTTTTGTCTCTTCTACACACAGATCTGCACACTTGCTGACTCTGGTCCCTGCTCGCTACTTCATTCTGGGAGATGAACCATCATGTACTGGTCGGACTGATTTGGACAAAGCCAATTTTCGTTTGCAAATTTTGAAGTGATAATGATACAACAGAAAATTGATCTTTATTGATATTGGAAACAAGAAAATTCGAGCACAGTTTTGGAGAGGACTAAGAATACTGACTTTGATAGGAATACAGCTTGACAAAAATAAGAATACACAATTCAAAACCAAAGAACAGTTTTAATGTTACTAATGGTGCATTGCAAGAAACTTTCTACTCATTCACACATTCCAAAATCAAGGGTAAGTCCTTTGCTTAAACACAAACATGTAGTTGATTTGCAATTGAACATAAGTTTCTTGCAATGCCCCATAATTATATTTTGTTCTCAAGCAACTCTGTTAATGTTATCCAATGTGCTGAAGGTTTAAGTGTTTATGTATGTTCACAATTTTTTCTCAAGTTATAATATATTTGTCCTTTTAAATGGTATTCAAATTTGGTTACGCTTTGTTTTTGTTTTCCACAGTAATTATTGCATGTGCGCACAGAAGTGAAATATTTGTTGCGAAGCACTGTGTGAATGTTGTGTGATCATGGAGCTATGGTGTGATGGTATTATGATTACTTCATCATTTTTGTTGTAAGACTGTAAACCTGGTGGATGTGAGGGAGTGGCCTGGATGAAAGGAAAGTGAACATGTGTCCAATTACTGATTTGCACACTTTAAGACAATTTTGTTCGTGGATAAATATTAATGTGCATTCCCTACATTCCATGCAAAGAGTAAAGGTGAGGTCCACCCCAACAAAAAAGTAATTTGAATTTAAAGAAAAATAAAGTATTGCAGAAAATTTAATAAACATGATTCAAAATTTAAAAAATTATAATTTTGACATTTAGAAATTTGCCTAATTTCATTAAACAATTATATGCTCATCTTGGTCAAGGTGCAAATTACAGAACTGATTATGTCACACACACTTGTGTATTTTTTTGTTTCATACCTGTTCACAGTTCATGACATGTATGTTTTATTTTGATTTTCTTTGACAAATTTTGAGAGATTTTAATTCCTCCATTAACATTTGTAGTTTCCATGAATGTAACCTATTGTGACTCGAAGAGTTTTTATAACAAATTTGCTAAAATTGATATAATAAAATGCAACCAAAATTTAGAAAGTAATGTGATGTGAATGACATAATCAACTCTATTTGCATACCATTGTTTTGTGTATATAACTGTTTTGTGTTAAAAAAGGGAAATTTCTCTATTTATTCAAAGAATTTTTTGTTGATGTGCACTTGACCTTTAACTCACTTCCCTTCCCACCTCTGCCCAAATAAGTGTAATCAAGAACCTGAAAATCAAAAGTGATTAAGAAGAAGTAAGATTTATTCATAGCTCCATGATTTAATAATACAGCCCTAAATAGAAATTCACATGAAAGTAAAAAAAAAAGAGAATAAAGCTGGGTAGGAACGGGGGAGGAATATGATTTAAAGAAAAAGCCAAAATATATCCCCCCCCCCCGCGAAAAAAAAAAACACCTCCTCGGGTTCGAACCAGGGTCCCTGCACACGTCAACAAAGTTCTTACGCAAATCGCCACAGATCGCTTTCGTACCACTTCCGGGTTTTTTATGCTATATAAAATGTTGTAAGTCTGTGCGCCGCTGTTGACCAATCAGAACGTGTCGGCAATTGTACTGCAATTCCAATCATTTTGCGATGGACATTGCCGTGGTTTTTTGTGGTTCCTGACTTTGCTACATCATGAAATTTCATAATTTTTTTTTAGTCGTAAAGAAGAATGTCTACGCTTTACATTGATTATAATATCAATTTGACGCAAGTGTGATTTTTATGCAAAAATACGCTCCGTTTATTCACACATATTTCTTGAAAAAAATCCTTTTTTCTAAGCTAAATATCGGTCTTCAAAATACGTCAAATGTGCATTTTATTCAATTGATCAGAAATTTCAAAGCCTTATCTATAAAATAAGACCAATTTTGTGAGGAATAAACGATTCTAAGAGCAAAAAACACCGATCGGAAAGTTCGTCTTCACAGCTCATTACGTATGCATAACCACGGACGGCTATGCATACCGCTGAATAAAATAGAGCACTTTCGGACGGGCTGCGGACTGACTGCTTAAGGAGATCCACCAATTGGAAACCATATTTAAGGGATACAACCAATTTCATCTTTATTCAAAGTAGTTGTATTCATCATTTCTAACTGATTACTAATACAGTATCGCTCAAAATAAAGTAGATACCCATTCAGGTTCTGGTTTATGAATATTCAATAAAACATTCCTTGAGGATTTCATGATAATCTTATTTTGAAGTTCAGGGTGTCAGAATATTTTTGGATCACAATTTACAGAACTTTGGATTTCGACCTGACAGCGATAATCTGCTTAACCCAAATGAACCTCATAGATCTGTTTTTAGAAACATGACTTGTTTAATCTTTGCACGATCAGATTCCACCCATTCTAAATGAAATTCCCTCGGAATAATATTACATAATGAAATTAAATTTTAGCCAAGTTCATTTCCTTTCTGTCATTGGGTAAAAACCACATTGAAGGGATGTATCCTATTCTGATCAGACGATCTTGAGAATCTTCCCCGAGGACTGATGAAATTACCCCTAAGATTATAAATAACTGTATCTGTGACTCTGTTCTTGAGAACGTCAACCACAAGTGGGTAACAGTTAATTAATTGATGTAATAGTGCCGTTGGATATTGCCTATTCATGACAGGTTGAGACTGAAGCTGAGCGAGAGTTCGAACTCTACCTTATTGCACTGAACATTAATATTTAATCAGGTTCCTGTGGATTAATGGCTTCTAATATTTTTATGACTTTTCACTGCCAGATTCTTTTTTTTTTTACTTAGATGTTTAATGATTCATTTATTTTGTGATCATAGGATGTATCTGACCTCTAACCTTATTATCTGAATGATGTGCTGAAATCTTGAGGGTTTTTTTCGTATGGTATACTCCATAATTTTTAGATGATATATCCAATATCATATTTCTTATTTTGACAACAATAGATCTTTATTTTTTTACATAAATTACATTTAGTTGCTTTTAGATTGTATGCATTAATGTGGTCTTTGAAGGGACTCTTTGGACAAATGATTGATAATGCCTAGGGTCCTTTTTTTTCAGCAGGGGGGGGCATAAATGTTGAATGCCAGCCCTTCTGCTTTCATTTTTGGGGGCTTCTTCATAAGTACTGCTATTTTTCCCTGTTAATTTATTTTCAACCCTTGTCAATCATGATGATATTCTGATTGGTTGTGTGTTGTCCATCATATATAATCAACTTTGTCCCATGCTTCACCACCTGTTACTGTACACTAGTCTTTCTTCAAAGGCCATCACCTGTATTCTTTCCCTGTCAAAGGATGATCATTCTTAGTATTTCATACGCTGAAGGCACTTCTCGCACTTGTTGAATTGCAAGATTTGCAATGAGGTTACAAATATTGTAGTAAAGTCCATTTCTTTCTTAATCTTCATATCCTTCTATAGTAATAATGAATATTTTTTTATTTAACTTCAAAAAAATCAGTTCATAATCTCCACAGTCCACACAATATCTAGGTTTACTGGCCTGATATTGAAAAGTTTATCTTGAAGAATATGCTGCAAAATTGACCTATTAAAATCAACATTAAATTAGAATATGACCTTTTGGGAGACAAGTAATTAACTAATACATGCCTTTTACAGTAAAGACATTAGGCAATATGGTTTGAGTATCGTGCACCTGCCTTTCTATAAAAAAACACACAGAGGTCAGTTGAGATCACTGACAGATTCATTTTTTTTTTATATAATTGATAGACATTAAATCATCACAAGAATTAATAGATGACAAGGCCATCGTGAGGCCCTGAGGTTTTCTGCAAGTATAAGCCTGATGTCCAAAACCTCTGTTTTAACATGTCAGTGTATCCCTGTCCATATTATATGAAGAGGGGGGAAAACCGCAATTTACCATTCGTAACAGGCATGATCGTTTATTGTCAAGATGCGGTTTTCTTTTGATCCATCCACCTTTTTAGGGCTGATGTCAGATATATCTCTGCAACCGGTTCCCTTTAATTGACTTGATTGGGGTTAAAACATGTTTGAATGTTGTAGTTCATGTGTCATCTGAATATTTCCCCCTCTCTTTCTGCTGAAGCAAATCAAGCAATACATACATGTAATGTTGTAAGTTAGAGCAATTACGGGATCGGAGTTCGGTTCGGAAGTTTTGCTCCTAAAATCGGAATCGGTTCGGATATCGGATCGGAAGATATTCAAAAACAAAAAAATACATTAAAATTTGTACGTGGCCGGCGCGTGGACAAATGCGGCACGCTACACTGATGGCAGAATTTGTTTTGATCTCCGACAAAAGCGGAGGAAGAAGATGATGAGTTGTTTTGATCTCCGACATAATCGGAGGAAGGAAAATAAGATAATGACGTTCCAGCGCGCGACACTACCGCCGATCAACGATAGGCCTCTTCTCTACAACATCGTGGTGATGGCGGAGGTAATCGTAAACTCTTAAAGGTCGCATGACCTCTCGAAAAAGACGCATTATTATCCAGAGTTGTTTACCATGATATTCACCTTCTCTACAACATCATAGTGATGGCAGAGGTAATCGTAATCTCATAAAGGTCGCAGGACCTCCCGAAAAAGACGCATTATTATCAAGAATTGTTTACCGTGATATTCACCTTCTCTACAACATCGTAGTGATGGCGGAGGTAATCGTAAACTCTTAAAGGTCGCATGACCTCCCGAAAAAGACGCATTATTATCCAGAGTTGTTTACCATGATATTCACCTTCTCTACAACATATCACTTCGATGTTGTAGAGAAGGTGAATATCACGGTAAACAACTCTTTGATAATAATGCGTCTTTTTCGGGAGGTCATGCGACCTTTTTGAGATTACGATTACCTCCGCCATCACTACGATGTTGTAGAGAAGGTGAATATCATGGTAAACAACTCTGGATAATAATGCGTCTTTTTTGGGAGGTCATGCAACCTTTTTGAGATTACGATTACCTCCGCCATCACTACGATGTTGTAGAGAAGGTGAATATCACGGTAAACAACTCTTGATAATAATGCGTCTTTTTTGGGAGGTCATGCGACCTTTATGAGATTACAATTACCTCCGCCATCACTACGATGTTGTATAGAGAAGGTGAATATCATGGTAAACAACTCTGGATAATAATGCGTCTTTTTCGGGAGGTCATGCGACCTTTAAGAGTTTACGATTACCTCCGCCATCACTACGATGTTGTAGAGAAGGTGAATATCACGGTAAACGCATTATTATCCAGAGTTGTTTACCATGATATTACCTCCGCCATCACTACGATGTTGTAGAGAAGGTGAATATCACGGTAAACGCATTATTATCCAGAGTTGTTTACCATGATATTCACCTTCTCTACAACATCGTAGTGATGGCGGAGGTAATCGTAATCTCATAAAGGTCGCATGACCTCCCGAAAAAGACGCATTATTATCAAGAGTTGTTTACCGTGATATTCACCTTCTCTACAACATCGTAGTGATGGCGGAGGTAATCGTAAACTCTTAAAGGTCGCATGACCTCCCGAAAAAGACGCATTATTATCAAGAGTTGTTTACCGTGATATTCACCTTCTCTACAACATCGTAGTGATTGCGGAGTTAATCGTAAACTCTTAAAGGTCGCATGACCTCCCGAAAAAGACGCATTATTATCCAGATTGGTTAACCATGATATTCACCTTCTCTACAACATCGTGAGGTAATCGTAATCTCATAAAGGTCGCATGACCTCCCGAAAAAGACGCATTATTATCCAGAGTTGTTCACCATGATATTTACCTTCTCTACAACATCGTAGTGATAGCGGAGGTAATGGTAAACTCTTAGAGGACGTATAGTCAGATAGTCGTAAATATTACCGCGCATGTCAGCGTGTTCAACTAAATCTTATTTGCCTCCGCTTAAGATCAAAACATATCGTCTTTTCGTTGTTTTTCTTCCTCCATTTTTGTCGGAGATCAAAACAAATTATCACCAATTATCATCATTATCGTTTTGTTCTTCCCCGATTATGTCGGAGATCAAAACAAATCATAATCTTCTTCTCCACCTGCCTTTCCGCTAATATCACAGATAAAAACAAATCATAATTTTCTTCTCCTTTATCTTCTTTTCCTTCCACCGCTTTTGTCTGAGATCTAAACAAATCACCAGCGCATTTTGACGGCAAACATGTCGCCACGTGTTTTTTTTTTGTCTTGTTATGTTTTGGTTTTTCCGATCCGATTTTTTCCCCACTGGTCAAAAATCGGAGTTCGGAAAAATGTAGAAAAAAGGGGAAAATCAGATCGGATCGGGAATTGGAATAAAAATCGGTTACAGCATTACATACATGTATGAACATATGTAGTGACATCCTATTGTCATCACCATTTGATTCAGGAAAAAAAATACAATGGGGGCTCGGGGCGAAGTCACCCCCGAAATGCTCAAAAAGGCCCTAGAAAATAAAAAGAGCCCCCGAAAATCTACATTTAATGCAATGTTAAAGCTTATCCAAAATTGCAGATTAAAGCAGTAGGTTGTGAAAAGTAGTCCCTGAAAAAAAAATGTATTTTTGGCCTGATTGGATTCACACACACATTGACACACATTAAAAATATGACTTGGTTTGGAAATTCATATGTATATATATAGTACAAAACAGTGCTGACAGTGTGATGTATATCACATAAACGGAAATTAGCGATTGGGCATTTGTTTCAGAGAAGCTTGAATAATACGAGCTAGAATCATAGGCTGTAAAGTGGTTTTAAAAGGGGAAAAGAGGGAGGGGCTGACCATTCAAAGAATCACAGTCAGATGGGACATTTATAAATTTTGTGGAAAAAAAAATGATAAAAGCATGGACCTACTAGCATGATAAAAGTACCCCCTTCCTGTTCCATTGCACTTGTGTAAAGCCAACATTGCCAAAGCCACAGTTTTACTGAATTTCTTTTTATTTCATCATTAGAAAGTAATTCTAGAGACTTTGGTTTACTTCTGTTTTCTTCTTTAATTTATAATATAAAGATACAGTATTAGGTCTTGGCCCAGTGTGCGATGTACATAGATTTTGACAGTGTTTATTATCTATAATTTGTGCTAAAAGAGTGATTGAAGGATGGCTCTTGTGATATAATATAAATTTAGGGGGTCTTTTAAGCTGATAATGAACTTTAGATATATAATCCTTGTTGAAAGCTTTGGGGATGAGCTGTAGTGGAGAGTGGGGAGCAGAAAAGGTGATATTTTACCCGTCACCTTCACCTTGTTGTATTAACGATCCGTAGAGATGTTTTTAGTCATTTGCAAGAGAGGTTTATTCATAGTTTCCTGTCTTCTTTTCTCTCGCTCTCTTCTTTATCCAGGGTCAGGTTACAACCCCAAACCACAAAGCAGCTGCCATCAGGTGCTCGTTGGCCTGTCAATGGTTTAAGAGTTCAGCAAGCCTCTGTGACCACCAGTGACAAAAATCTCATTTCGTAACCGTGTCTCGCGAGGATTTCGTCGGTGGATCAGTGCTGGATGCAAGTCATGCCAAATTAGTCCGGGAGGAAGGGGAATTTATGTGGATCAAAGCAATGAGTGTTTGATTTTCTTTTTGAATCATCAGGAGTGTATTGTTCGTAGAATTGGTAGGCGATCATGCACAGAATGAATGGATCCCCCAAAATGGGGACAAGGGTACAATGTCCAGGGAGCCCAAAGATGGGCAGGGAGAGGAGCAGGACTCCACCAAATCCAATGAAAGGGCAACCAATGAGTAGCCCAAAACTGGGGCGATCAACAAAGGCACATAGTTTAGGAAATATCCACGCCAACCATGAACTGAGCATTGCAGAGCCTCCACCCCCTTTGCAGCATGCTTCGTCAGGACCCATTCATGTTAGCTCACACATTCATGCACCGCGACCGCATAAAGCACCGATGGTGATGGACCCTAGTGAAACAATGCCACATCCATTAGATATCAAGTTAATGTCAGGAGGCCCACCGAAGGCAGGCGATGTGACACATGTCGGTGCTACAAGGATTCACAGTTTGGGGTATGGGACAGGAAGCGATAGCAGCAGAAGTGGCACTCCACCTCATTGCTTTGACAATCCTATGGAAGACAAGGAAGAGATGAGGCTTAGAGAGCTGGAGGAAGCAAGGGCCAGAGCAGCACAGATGGAGAAGACAATGCGATGGTGGTCAGACTGTACAGCAAACTGGAGGGAGAAGTGGGGTAAGGTTCGTGCTGAGCGTAACAAAGCCAGAGAAGAGGTCAGGCAGCTACGACTCAAGCTAGAAGCAACCATGAAAGAAGCGATATCACTAAAGCGAGAGAAACATGGACTTCTTGTAGACAATGAGCAGTTGCGCCTTAAAATCAAACAAAGCAGTGGAGGAGACGTTGAAGCCTCCCCTCTAGACAATGTGAACCATGCCAGTGATCTACCAGAGAGGGATGTTGGTGTGATACAGCTTCCGCAAGACCTAGCTCCGCCACAGGGAGTGGACTTTGTCTCACAGCTCATGGAGTCACAAGATTTGCCATCGCAGGAAGTGACCCTCTGTGACACCATGAGCCAGACCGATCTTCCAATCTGCAGACCCATGGAGATCCAGACCTCTCCTGGATGGGGTCCTGATGAGACTTCAAGCACCATAATGGGTAATGGCTCCTTCATTTTGGGCGGTGGGCTCCATGATTTAAACCTGGACAGCAGGAGAGGAAGCCAGGGCTCCTCATCCCACGGCTCCAGGGATAGCCCAAGCAGGAGAGGTAAGACCAAAGAGATGCCATCACCATCGGAAGAGAAGGCTGAACAGAGGGCTTTCATGCTGCAGATGAAGCTAGATGAGGCTTCCAAGACCATCCAGGTGGAGAGGCAGTAAGTTGAATGATGTTTTTTTATATATATTTTTTAATCAAATCAACTTAACGTGCATACTCTACACTAAAAGAGTATAGCATTACACATAAAGACACACATTGATTTGAGTATAATATGAAAGAAATAGAAATGGGAAATTCTAAATTTGTTTCTGAAAGCAGATGTAAATACTCCCTTTTTATAACTGTAGCCTTAAAGAATAGGGAAATTCTGATATCTTTTGATCTGAATTCATATTGAACCAAAGCGATGGTCCCATTAAAGTGGAGATGAATACAAATTATTGGAACTTTCATGTTTCAAAGAATCATGATCTTTTACTTGATAGTATGTCAGTTTATCATCATCACCATCATTAACATAGTCAAATAAGTCAATATCATCATCACCATCATCGTCATCACCACCATCATCATCATCAATCATCATCATCATCTTCTCATCACCATCATCATCTTCATCATCATCTTCATCAGCATCATCATCACAATCACATTACCATTATCATCGTTATCTCACCACCATCATCTATCTCACCATCATTACTGTCACAATTGTCATCTTTGGTCAATCAGTTTTAATGTTATGATAAGTATTAATGGTGATATTTTTCCACCATCAGAGAGAAGGACACCCTTCATCAAGCCATTAACAAGTTAGAACAAGAGGTATCATCTCTGAAGATCAGAACATCAGATCTTCAAGAGGCAAAGGACACTGCAATCAGGGAGGTAAATAATGATTATATTCCATTTTCTTTTGCATGTGAGCCCCGGCAGCTTATCTTTATTCATATCTCCAACGGTACTTACTAAAAGGACATGAATCATTGTTGAAGATTTGCTGCTCATTTTGAATGTTAACTTTCAAAAAGTCAACTCATCAACTTTCTATTCTATGGCATGTTAGGATATTGGAGGTCATAAAGGATTTCTGTAGATTATTATTTCATCATTCTTTTTAATACATTTATAAAATGTACTCAAGGTTTAATTTTTAATGTTGCTGATTTCAATGTGGATGGCTAATTCATTCATCCTCTGTTGAAAGTGCTTTCCCGGAGTAAGTTAATTATAGTAAAATGCATCTCTTGAGGGGAAAAAAAGCGAAGTAAGAGATTCCATTTGTATAGGACAGCAACCTGGAGGAAACCAATACTGGTTATGTATGAAACTAAAAATAGTTCTCATGACTTCTATGTAATCCCAGGTATATAATTCCCCTTCTAAGAGCATACTCTGGTATTCTGGTGATAACGAGACGCCGAGATGCTATTCCTGTCTGTGCGTCTGTCTAAGGTTTCACGGCGAATCTCCAAGGACTTTGACGAGACTGTCAGTTGCTTTTGTTTACATTGACAAGGCCGGTAAAGATGCGCAATGTGATACATTCAGCGCTTCTCATGGCTTTCCTAAATTTCCAATCCTCGGTTTTCATGAGCCACTTGGGTTTTTTTATGAAGGACTAGAAGGGTTTGTAATGGACGTACGGCAGGTGTGGGACGAAGATGAGACATGGTGTTCTCAGGTTACCGGGATTACTCATCTGAACCTGACATACATGAATGTGATGCTGACTATCATATGACTCAAGGGTGTACTGTCACTGTCTTCCGTGCTTCCAGACATACATAAGATTCTGACTGGCTTTTAAGAGATACATAGATTCCTTATTCACCAAGAATATTTTACCAACTTTCCTAATATGAAAGAAAATGAAAGTATACGGATTCAAATTAAGTTATTTTATGTTGACGTATGTGTAAATGTATGCACCTGATATGTAAATGTGGAGTAAATATTATGTTTGCTATGCTCTCAAATCTGTGAAACGACATTCGCTCCTGCAACAATTGTTCTGTGCTTAATTTCATCTAAGATGTAGGGTTAGGGTTGCAATAATCATTGCAATAGGGGGTTATTTAAGGGCAGGGTAAAGTGTGTTAACCCAGGGCAAAAATTAGTTCAGTTGATTAGTGTGTGGAATTTAGAGCAGATTGATTATCGCCAGATCAAATGTCATGGAACCCTCAAATCCTTTCCTAGAAGCCCTGTGGCTGCATGATTTGTAATCTGTATTAAGAGTAATAAATCAATGTAGAATCATATAATATTGTGCACATAGAATGTATCAGTGGATGTAATCAAAATGCAATGATTCAACAAAATATCAAGGTGAAATGTTGAATGCACATGATATAAGAAAGAAAAAGTAGATTGGTATCATAATTGAATTTAGTGCATAGCAAATTTAATTATAATAAATCAAAGGAATATTTACTGCTAAAACTTGTAACTGGATTTCTTGAATCAAATGTTACATCAACATATTTGTAAAGTACTATTATTTCAATAAAATATTATTTTCAAACATACAGTACCAGTCACAATTCTTTGACTACCTGTTTACCTGTTTCACCAGAGAACAATAGATTCAGTGGACCGAATCTATTGTTCTCTGGTGAAACAGGTAAACAGGTAGTCAAAGAATTGTTATGGGACATGATACAACATGAAATTCTTGGGGTTTCGTTGCTAAATTGGATGAAGGAAAATTATTTTCTATTGTACCGTATATAAAATCATCGTGATTGAAGAGAGCACCATTGATCTTACATGAGTCTGCTTCTCTACTTGAAGCTGTGAATGTGTTCCCCTTTATTATGGAATCTTCCCAATGGACGCTTTAGTTTGTAGTGTGCTGTCAAACAGCACGGCTCTGTTTACTCATGTAGAATACAGGGTCTTTATGTAAACAGACATGACGTCATATCCTCCAGCCCACACCCTCGGGTGTCGTTTTATGATAGAAAAACAGATTCATCATCTCAGAGATGCCTTCCCACTGGTAGAATTAAAACCATGCTAAGCCGATTTCTAGCGGTACTTTTAAAGGACAAGTTCATCCCAACAAAGTGTTGATTTGAATAAAATGAGAAAAAATCAACAAACATGATAATGAAAATGTCATTAAAATTGTATGTAAAATAAGAAAGTTATGACATTTAAATTTTTCTCTTAATTTAAACAAACAGTTATATGCACATCCTTGTCGGTATGCAAATGAGGGGACTAATGACATTCACTCACTATTTATTGTGTATTTCATTATATGAAATATTTACATGTATATTTTCTCCTCATTGTCATGTGAAACAAGGTTTTAAACAAAGTCGTATTCATCCCAGTGGTTATACATTGGCACATGTATACCAGATATTAATGGTTATGGGTAGGGATGCAGACTGAAATGAAACAAAGAATGTACTTGCTGTATGTAAAGTCATGAAATAAGTTAGACACAATTATAAATAAGAATAGGTGATAATTTACTGAAAAGGTTCATCTGTTTGGTGTGTAAACATAAGAAAACATTCTTTATTCCACAGTCACAAAAAATTCTGTTTTTCTTTTTTGGTAAGCTTACCAAAAGAAATTGTCATAATTGTGGATTAAAGAAAGTTTTCTTGGGTGATAATTTATCAAATATGTTAATTTCTTGTGTATGACTAATGATATTGAAAAAGAATGGAAAATTGATAAGTGCCATCATAAGACTGATTGTAGCCATGATTATGCCTATTATTAGCTAGATAGGAATTGTTTTATGAAGTGATAATGAGCATAACATTGTTATGTAGAAGCTGTCACCCAAGTATGAATCAGGGTTTCTGCTGCTTTTCATCTCTTAGGTGTTTGGGTTTTAATACATTGTAGGGAAATACATATGGATACCTTCAATCATATTTTTCCTTTTCTGTAAACCCAGGTGCAACTATTGAAGACATCTCATCAACAGGAGATAGGTAGAATCATTAATGACCTTGAAGATGAAGCCAGCTCTAGGAATCACATGGATAAGAGACTAGGTGCACTACGGAAAGAGGTACAGTACTCTACAGCCTGGCACACACTGCACAAACTGTTCGAAATCCGACTTTAAAAAATGATTATAATAGCATTTTATATGAACATTTCAACTTGTAAAATTTTATTTTAAAAAATATTGAAACAGTGGATTGAATATGAAAAACTGAAATTCTAGTCTGATGTAAGCCTCACTGCACCCCATGAGAATGAAAGAGGTACAGTACTCTAAAGCCTGGCACACATTACACAAGCTGTTTGAAATCCGACTTAAAACAAAAATTAGCAACGTTTTATATAAACATTTCAACCTGTAAAATCATACTTTAAAAAATTGAAATAGTGGTATGAATATGAAAAACTAAAATTCTAGTCTAATGTAAGCCTCACTGTAGCCCATTAGAATGATAAAACAAGAAAAGAAAAGTGGAACAAGTAAGCATAACTGGCAGCATGTTAACCCAGGGAACTCCCGCCCGCTACGGGGGCGGGAGCCCAGGACCTTACATGTACGTGTAATTCCATACTCACCTGACTAGCGTGAAGTATGGTCAAAATCTCCAAATAAATAGTTAAAACAGAAATCAAGCACTTACCACGATTATATGGATGAAGGTCTAACGAGTGGCAGTTTCCTGACATCTGGGCACAAACTGGAACCTCAAAAAACCCCGAAAAGTTCTCTCCTTCTACCCCAGTCTCGATCGGCCATTTTCTTACGATTCATACAAAAATGGCCAGTTCCCTCGATTAGAAGCATGTGTGAAGTACCAAGTCTACCAGAAGAAAGAAAAACTAGTCGGTTTAGTGGGTTAATGACTTTTAAGGTCAAGATCTACCAATGTGAAATCGCGTAGCTGCAGTTTGCAATTATAGCCTTAGGATGAGAGAAATTTGAAGGGCACTTCTTTCATACCATTTCTCATCACAGTTGAACCTACAAAATAATGTCTAACACCGGGTGCAAATTATTAATGAATACTTTTTTTTCTGAAGTCAGTGATGATTTATTTGAGATGTTTTACTTTCCTGGCCATCTGGTCAATTTTCACTGGAATTTCCCGCCACTGTGTACTTGAAATATTCAATGACCATCTTTTCATTATGGTAAAACATTCTCTCTGTTATACCAACTTCAACTTGTCATCAAACGTATTTCTTTTCTCCTTAGCTTGAGAGGCTCCAGGCGGAGAACGCAGCGGAATGGGGCAAGAGGGAGCGCCTGGAGACTGAGAAGCTGAACCTGGAGCGGGAGAACAAGAAGCAGAGATCTGAGATTGAGGATCTCAGGGAGACCATCTCCATCAGGAGCAAACAGACCACCATGGAGATGGAGAATACTATTAAGAACACACAGGAGGATCTCAAAGCTAAGTCTGCGGTAAGACTGAGTGGTATATGTAAAAGAGGGTGGCACAACATTTGCTTGCAGGATATTTATCCGGACTTGATTTCTTATAAGTGTGAGGGATAGGGTTGCAATAGGGTTTATGTTAGGTTTAGGGTAAGGGATAGTCTACATCCAGGGTTTAAGTTAGTCATTCAATTAGTGTTTGGAATTCATAACGGAGCAATTGTCACCGGAACGATAAGAAGAGCGATATTGCCTTTATTTTATTGATTTCACAACAAAGATGTGAGGAGCTGCTATTTACTCTCGTTAAAGTGGGGAAACAAACTATTCCCATCAATGAGCCCTTTAAGATAAATGGCTTGGGATGTAAAGTATGAGTAAATTTTAGGCATTTTGCTTAAGTTGGAATTCATACCAAAGTCTAAAATTACTTGCTGTGAGTTAAGTTGTGATATTTCTGATTTGAGTATTGAATTACTAGCCCAAGGGAAACTTGAAGTTCACTGTCATGCTTATAAAAGGAACAAAGAATCTGTGCCAAGATCATTACTATTGAATATCCTTCCTTAATAACTCTGGGGAGCATTTCATGAAGCATTTAATCAGTGATTTTCAGTGATAGACTTGGTCTCCGCCAATCAGATTCTAGGATTATAGTAGATTATAACAATTCTCAGTGAAAATCATTGACAAGAAAATCTGACTAGGACTGTTTTAACTAGAGGAAAGGAAATTCAATCAATCCAAACACAAATGTGTGTTAATTTGATTGTCTTCAACCTTGAGCAGAAGATGACAGCTGCATTGCCAACTTAATAACTAGGAAATAATAGAGATTACATCTTAATAACCACCCACATGGTTATGGCACACAATCGGCTGTTAGTTTGAAGGGGTGGGATATTTCCTTATTGTAAATCCTTTTCAGACATTTTGATTTATTTTTTAAAAAAAATTTAAAATTCTTTTAGCTGTAAAAAATCATTGGAAGAAGTTGCAGATTTCATTTACAAATTTTGACTGTGTACTGTCAACGATCTGCCTAGTCATTTCTGTTGTTGTTTTCATTCGGGGGGGGGGGTGGTAGAGGTGGGGTAGTTGTGAGAGATAAGTAGAGAGAGAATTGATAAATTGAGAGAAATCATAATTTAATTGAGGAGTAAAATCTGACCAGTAATTTCAAGACCTTCATCTTACCCTTTCCACACCTTTCCAATTCCTGGGGGTCTCAGTACAATTTCGCTCTGGGTTTAATAATGCTCCCCAAAGCTGTTGATGTGCATGCCCTAATTAAACCAGACTTTGATTATAATCAAGGAGTGCGCCTGTTATGAACCACATCAGCAGTGTCTAGGGTATGTACAAAGTCATGTAGGGGTGTGGTGTTGTCATAACATGAATGTTCCCTAGTGAGGAAGCTCGGGAAACAGACAGCAGACTGAATTAATTAGTCACAGGTGTAGAACTTTGGTAATGGTCCTGTGAAGTGTTTCACAAAGATTTACATGTGAACAATCGTCCAGTCGCATGCGCCATGAGGTATAGAATGCATCTCCACATTGGTCAAATCAGGCTCAAAGAAAGCGCATTACTGTATATTAATCAGTGATTACTTAAATTTTTGTGAAACACCCCCTGGATAGCAAAATAATTGTTGGGTGTTTCCCCTCTGCATGGCTGTTAGTATTTACTGGAGATGCCAACTTTTAGTAGATAGACTCTGGAAACCTTGGTATTCTTTGGCAACATATCTAATATAGCCACCTAGGGATAACTGTTGACAGTTTGCATTTTGGGGAAAAGGGCTCATAAAACACTTCATTTCATTTGGAGAATGTGTAATTCTAATTGATAAAAAAAAACATGATGCTGTATTTTATTTGTTGCCTGAATAATTTGCATAGATTTTTTCTTTGAAAATATATTTTAGGAATTGTTAATTGTTAGAATCGGTCCAAACTGTTACTGATACCTATAGTGGTCTTCCCCTTTTTAAAAACGAACTTATACCCTCCTCTGATTGAATTTGTGACACGTTAAACATGTAGCACCTGCTACCGTAAGTAACGGTGTATTATTCGCACCTTTTTCTCGGCGGGATAGAAGCAAAAGTCAGGGGTGCGGTTTATACACGGTGACGGGTCTGAGCCAACCCGCCGTAACCCCTCCCGTACATGTTCGATGTCTGCCAGTTCACAACACATCGGGTGGCCGGGAGTAGCCGCCCAGGCAATGTCGTTTAGAGGGGTATGAGCCGCGGGTAATGGAAAGCGATTATTACAATATTGATTAAATGTTGTCCATAACAAACGCACCCACCTTCATGACACTAATTTTGACTTTATTCTCGATTCAAAGTAGTGAAGTTCCCTGGCTAATTTTAAAAGAGACGCCAAGCATACTCGGTAATATTTTGTCACCGCTGAGCGGGAGTTGAGTGAGCTTAGAGATTGCGTTGTAATGTGGTTATAGTGCGACTTAAGCTGGCGCTATTCAAAGTCCCGTTTCGCGCCAGCTTGTTTGTTTTCCTTCCTGTTTGCTTTTCATAAGATACCATGTAAACCACGCACAAGAGAGACGGCACGAAGCCGTAAAAAACAACTGGAAAAAATGTCAATTTCTTTGTTTCTCGAACCTTCCTGTAATCCCGTATCCAAAATTCATACTAAGACATCAAATTTCTGAGAAGTGATTGTGAGGTTGTGATGCAAGAAATGTGAATGTTTCTTCCTCCTATGCTGGGAAAGACACAGATCATAATTTGATAAGATGTACTGGCATGACTGGTACTGTATCGTAGTTTGCAATGTAATGGCAGTGCTGTGTGTGTACACTGACTGAGGTGAGTGGGTGTGTAAGTTGCCAATATTGTCGGGACCGTTCTTTCTTTCTAACATTTGTAGATGAATTGATCAAGAACAGCAGATTTCCGCTTGAATCTCTTTGGATACTTTGAAATCTTAAAAACTTAGATTTTGTTTCTTCGTACCTCAAATATGCATGTAAATGTGAGGGGAATTTTTTTTTTTTTAGTCCAAAGTTGGGGGTGCGGTTAATACACGGTTACGGTATTCAGATTTCATTCTGTGAATTAGAACACATGTGGTTCTTAATCCTGTGTGTTGTACCAATTACACATCTTGTAATGATAAACTGCTTACACATAGGCAAAATTAATAACATTCTCTACTCTGTAATTATTCTTTTAAAAAAAGCATGAAGGAAGTCTGTTATCCATCAGTCCTTATACTTGACTAAGTGGGTGGTCTGTACTGTATGACAGTTATACCCTTTTTACACAGGATTTTCTTAACCCCGGACTATCGCTAACCCCGTACTATCCTTAACCCCGTACTATTTTTTTCCTTTTCACACATGCCAAATTGTTATTGCTAACCCCGGATAAGGAATGCTTGCTTTTTACACACGAAACTTGCTAACCCCGGACTAGTGGTTTTTGTCGATCATTCGTAGTACAAGTACTTCACTCGTACACTTTTTACACACGCTAAAATTTCCTTAACCCCGTACTCTAGGTGGGGCTAAATTGCTATTTAGCCCCACCTATAGTACGGGGTTAAGCTTAGCCCACTTTCGTTTTACACATGCGATCTTAACCCCGTACTATCGCTCTTAGCACCGCAATTGGTGGGATAACCCTGCTTTTTTGCAGGGCCAAATAATCCCGTACTATAGGTGGGGTTAGCCCACTTTGCAAAATTGCTGTGTAAAAAGAAAGTGGGCTAAGCTTAACCCCGTACGATAGGTGGGGCTAAATGGCAATTTAGCCCCACCTATAGTATGGGGTTAAGGACATTTTAGCCTGTGTAAAAAGGGTATTAGAGAGTAAGACACATCCTGTCAAATGGTATTACTTGTTTGAAAGTCAATTGGATTTTTTTTTTGGGGGGGGGGGTATCATTCTACCTTGTCTTTTTAATGTCCTGATAATATGTTTACTTACTTTTATTTGAGTATTAACTAAGAATATTTCCATACCTTGTTCTTTGTAGGAGCTAACGGAACTGAAGCACAGTCATAACAAGATGAAGAAGCTGCTAGCGGACAAACTGGCCGAGCTAGACCACACCACCACCAGATGTCAACAGCATGAAGAAGATGTCAAGAAACTTAGAATAAGAGTGGACGAACTGAAGAGAGATCTTGCTAGGAGAGAGGATGAGGTAAGCTGATAAATGGTACAGAATTTTATGAGGGTCATAATGAAGTTGCCAATGTGAATATATAGCATATTTTAATCAATATTTAAGATAGAATTGGTATTAGTCCTTGAGAAAACAGGGATTGGAATGGATGAACTGAAGAGGGATTAGCAAACAATCTAGTGAATTTGAAAGAGCTGAAGAAATATAGCAAATTTTTCTCCATAGGCCTTTGCACATGAAAACAGCCAATTTTGTCCATATTGCTCACTTAAGGATAGGGTAATCTAGTAAATTGCAATGGTAATTGGCACCATAATTTGGTTTATAATCTTGGATATAATTGGTATTTGACCTTGAGAAAATGGGGACCAGAGTGGATGAACAAAAAAAAAAAAAACATATACAAGGAGAGAGGATGGGGTACAACAATGAATGATGCAGGTGGTTCAGGGTCTGATGGCAGTTGCAATAGTGAATAGACCATTTTTGTAGATCTCTCCTAATTTCAAACATGTTTGTACCAGCATGTGAACCATGCCCATCCCCTCTCTCCTGTCCCCTTGCTCTCTATGGAGTAGCAGTGTACAATTCTTACATCATTGCACTCTCCCATGGGAGAACTGACACCCTCCACCCCAACCACACTCTCACTCTAGATTAGGAGAATCATATATGGAATCAACATTGCGCTGTAGTGATTAAAGATTTCACCATAATCCTCTTTCAGTTTTTCTTCATTTCCCTTCTTACCCTCCCTCTTTACTATATCTCCATGTTTTGTCCCTACTGTTTACATGTAAACAGCATATGAATATCATTATAAATATCACTTTATTGGAGTATTCCTTGTTTATAAAATTTTCTCTTTTTCTCTGGGCTTCCAGGTCGATGAGAGAATAAACTTTGTGAAGAAAATTCAGAGGAACCTGGACGAGACGTTACAACAGAATGAAAACCTCACCCTTCAAATAGATCATCTACAAAACAGGTAAGAAAAATGCCAATCATATAAAGGAAGGGTGTTAAATGAGTGGGAAAGAAATAGAGCCAAATGTATGCCTGCCATCCTGCCATACATAACACCCAGTTAGCTTGCTGACTTTGAAGAAAAGAGTCTCAAATTTTGACCAATCCTAGCTCTTGTTTTTTTTATTGATCCTTCTTCCTTTGTAATACGACTACTGTGGAAATTGTTTTAGCAAAATCATCCCAGTTTTTCAGTCAGAAAGGTTGGGAGGCCTTTGCCATTTGAGGGCGCTAGACTTGTATTAAGTGTTTTGCTGCTTGAATGTGTCTTCCTCCTTTCTGGAGTACTTTTAATGTGATCATCATTCTCTATTGCTTTACTTTTTATGATGGTTAATTTTCACTTAACATAGATTAATCAGAGATAAGTAGATGCATTTCAAAGATAATGAAAGCAATGGATTGAGCACATATTTTCACATTAATAACTTGAGGGCAAGTCATGGAGTATATCAATATTTGCATGTTTCAATCAGTAGTCAGTCATACTTCAGAAGACCAAGGGCCTGTCTTACAAAGACTTGCGATTGATCCAATCAAAAGTATGGAGAGCCAGCAAAGTCAACATGATATAATGCATGTTTGTTCAATTTATTTTCTATACAGTGTATATGATTTCTATTCATAAAATTCAGTGACTTCTTGACAATTTGGTGTGTTCTCCTTTGTTTACAAAGGATATTTTGCAAATTTCCTTTTGACAAAATCTTGACACTGATGGATTTCCATAGAGTTATGATTGATTGGATTGATCATAACTCTTTGTAAGATGGGGACCAGGGGTACGTAACACATTGCTTGCAATTAATCACATTTTTTATAATTGGTCACATTTTATAATTGATTGCATTAATCACAATGTAAAATCAATTGTGAAAATTAATTTTAGATCAGTCACCAATCTTTGTGTTACAGGACCCTGGGACTAGTAACACAAACCTTAGCAATCATTTTAGAACATTTTTATAATTAGTAATTGCATTGACCACAATGTAGAATTAAATCTAGAAATTAAACATTCGATTATTCTCTAACCTTTGTGTTACTTGACCCTGATTGGGTCAGAAATCATCCAAGTTTCTCTTCGCACGAATTCACTCAATGACTTTTTTTGTGTGTGTATTTGTCATTTTCTTTTTTTCTCGTAGACTACGTACTCAGACTTCAAATCTTACTATTGCCAAGAAGAGAATGTCAACTCTGAAGAGGAATGATAATAAAAGTGATACCGAGTCCTGTTCTGACTGA
The DNA here is from genome assembly GCF_018143015.1 of Lytechinus variegatus. NCBI lineage: Eukaryota > Metazoa > Echinodermata > Echinoidea > Temnopleuroida > Toxopneustidae > Lytechinus > Lytechinus variegatus. The sequence goes on along the minus strand of NC_054741.1, from coordinate 28,049,622 downwards.
TCAAGAAGTGGATAGTACTCATGTTTGAATTTGCAAGATAATCACTGCATTTGAAAGTGTCTCTTCTCACTAAGGATTTGGTATCTACCGTATCAAACTAAATATCTCTAGGCAATTTTTTGTCTCACCTGCGAAGCAAAGTGAGACTATAGGCGCCGCTTTTCCGGCGGCAGCGGCGGCGGCGGCGGCGTCAACATCAAATCTTAACCTGAGGTTAAGTTTTTGAAATGACATCATAACTTAGAAAGTATATGGACCTAGTTCATGAAACTTGGCCATAAGGTTAATCAAGTATTACTGAACATCCTATTAGAGTTTCATGTCACATGACCAAGGTCAAAGGTCATTTAGGGTCAATGAACTTAGACCATGTTGGAGGAATCAACATCGAAATCTTAACCTGTGGTTAAGTTTTTGAAATGTCATCATAACTTAGAAAATATATGGACCTAGTTCATGAAACTTGGACATAAGGTTAATCAAGTATCACTGAACATCCTGCATGAGTTTCACGTCACATGACCAAGGTCAAAGGTCATTTAGGGTCAATGAACTTTGGCCGAATTGGGGATATCTGTTGAATTCCCATCATAACTTTGAAAGTTTATGGATCTGATTCATGAAACTTGGACATAATAGTAATCAAGCATCACTGAAAATTTTGTGCAAGTTTCAGGTCTCATGATTAAGGTCAAAGGTCATTAGGGTCAATGAACTTTGGCCGAATCGGGGGTATCTGTTGAATTACCATCATAACTTTGGAAGTTTATTGGGCTAGTTCATTAAACTTGGACATTAGAGTAATCAAGTATCACTGAACATCCTGTGCACGTTTCAGGTCACATGACCAAGGTCAAAGGTCAATGAACTTTGGCCGAATTGGGTGTATCTGTTGAATTACCATCATAACTCTGTAAGTTTATTGGTCTAGTTCATAAAAAGTGGACATAAGAGTAACCATGTATCACTGAACATCTTGTGCGAGTTAGAGTAGTATTCAAAGTCAGCACTGCTGCTATATTGAACCGCGTGATGCAGGTGAGACGGCCAGAGGCATTCCACTTGTTTTCTCTTTTGATCCCAGAGCCTATTCAAGACAACTGGTACGTTAAGTAGCAAATCTTAGTAAAGCCAGCCCTGAAACAGGAACCTGTGCATTATTTGATATATTATTTGAATGGTGATAGTTATTTCAAAGAAGCAAATCCTCAGGGGTGGATACATGCAGAAGTCATGATTAAGCACCCTGAATAATGAAAGTCTGGACCAAGTTTTAGCAGTTATCACACTCAGCGTCATTTGCTTACTATTCTCATTTCAGTATTGTAAAAATCAATTAGGAATGAAGGACAGCCACTGTGAAATATGTTAAGCCAGATTTCTGCCTGGAATCTATTGCAGAGATAGTATTGCTTTCATTTTAATTAGCATTCAATTCTGACAAGTGTCATGTTTGTATCAATGAAGTTCTCTGTTTTACTAGTCAGTTTAAAAGAAACTAGACTGCAGATTAGAAACTCAATGGTTTTTAGTCTGCTAAATGTGTTTTTTTATCCTTTTGATTTCTGTTGAAGGAAGGTAATTATCTAGTATAAACAATGACTTTCAGTATCAAACATTCTTTTATTGAATGTGAAATGAATGTGGGCATTCATGAAGTGGTTTTGAATTGAATCTTGTGCAGGGGCCATGGAACCAATAGGAGGGGGCTGAGGGTTCTTCAGCCCCCTCCCCCTACAATTTTTTTCAAAACCGTGTACAAAAACGTAAAAACTACAATCTGATTTTTATTTTTTGCATGGTCAGTACCCCCCCCCCCACTTTCAAAACCGTTTCACGGCCCCTTTTGTATTTGTGAGGATTCTTGTTTCTTTGTCTACAAATTGTGTAAGCGAAATGTTAGTTTCAAGTTTCCAATCACAGCTTCCGTCCTTTCTGACCAAACAGATTCCAGTTTCACATTCCACACTTTTCTGGGATACATTTCCATGTTACAGTTTATACAATTTTGTTTCTGTTGAAAGAAATATGAGTAGAACTATCTATTGAGATAAGGTAACATCAGCAATCTGATGTAAGGTTATCAGTCTGGATATGTTCGTCAATTTTAGATGTTTGCGTTATTTTTGTTTTGCCTTTAATTAAAATGGTGACAATTCATAACAGGAGACATTTTAGAATAGTTTTTGTCTTCTGAATCCGTATAATCTACATGTATAATACTATAGCAAATTTTCAATGTGATATAATTGAGTGCAAATACCCTTCAAGAATTCAAATTATTTCTTTGATATTCTGCATACTAAGAATCTTGCTATAGGATTGGTCAGAATCAGTCACGTGATAAAGGGGGTAGTTTCCCCATCAATCATCACTGGCAGGGCAGTGATGGAACTTTCGCTGATCACTTCAGCCCATGGGCTCATAACGTGTTATGAATTAGTCCGAGTACTCGCAAACTGAAGAGGGCGTTCCCCTCATTTTTTTGTGTCCATCATTCTCCATCACATGCAGTGACGATCGCACAAGATCTAGATATGCGTGCGCAGTGTACATAGAAGTTAGCAGTAAACTTTGCGCAAAATAAAATAATTTCAGGTGATGAGGCAAACTATCACTTCCTTGGCAAGCTGGATGTACACGCTATCTTTTTTCAGCTTCGCTTCAGAAAGATCGTTTGCCTCGAGCGATAGTTTACCCATCACCTTCACCAACGGTGATTACTTGATTATTATTTTATTGACAGGGGTTACTCTTACAGTTCTCCCAGATATGCATTCTAATCATGTGTTCTCCATGGTTAATTCATTCTATAGCAATTGTTTTTGTGCTAAATATGTGAACTGTGCACATTTTTTTTTCTCTCAGTGTACGCATTCTTGAAACTGTCAGATGATGTGAAGTGTTGAATGAATTATGTCACTCTTTAGTGCAGTTGGATGCAAGTAAATATACCTTGAAGCTAGTTAATAAATCTTTAATGTAATGACCATTAGTGCAGTAGAAGTGGTGTGGTCAACCATTAACCATTTTTTTACTCATTAACTCAGTAATTGGTGTGCACTGCTCATATTGGCATCAATTTCTCTTCTTTTTTCTGTACCCATTCAGTTCGAAACAAGCCAGTATAGAAGATCAATTTGAAAGTGGGTTACTTAGCTTTTCTTAGAACAATTTATGAATGCATATACGGATTTTGTTCTTCACACTATGTGGCAATATTAGAAATTGCAATTCTGAATTAAGATTTAATATCTATAAAACTGGAGAACAGAAACATTACCCACAAATGATGTTGTGTTGCTGTTAACTAAGGAACAATAGAATGTCAACCATTAATAAGATGTATTAACTAAGCATCACCTAACAACATTTTCAAATGCAAATAATTCTTGGAAGAAACAAACATGGTTATGGTTTTGTAAGTGCAATTGAATATTAAAAATTGTAATTTACAATATCTTGGAATCACCAAATTACAATGTAGGGGTATCGTTATTGCTTCTGCTCTTATCTAAGCCGGGTATGACTTAGCGCAGTTACAACTGATGGTAAATTAATTATACCATCATGAATGATCTCATGGATGGTTTGATTTGATTGGTTGTTTTGCTAGTGATATACCATGATAGATTAATTTATTGCGTTGTTGTTCTTGTTCATGGTTTTTATCAATCCTTTTATTCAAAGAAATATATATACAAAATGAGTCAATTCTTAAAATAGCTAATAAGTTTGACAAATGGATTTGCCTTAAAATTGTAAAAATCTAAACCATTAGATTTTTAATCTGTAAATATCTTATTTTTATCTTAAACCATGCCAAAATCTGCCAAAGTAAACCATTTTGATATGTGCCATGATCAGAGTCTGAATAAAAATACCAGGGCTGTAGGCTAGCTTTGTGTGCACAGAGGAAATGCCCTTTTAAATACATGGAAAAAAGTAGAAATTATTTGATGGGCTTTATAGGAAATCTCTACATATATGTCCAAAAGGGAATTATTTTTATCTGAGCTGACTTTGTGGAAATATATTTGTATGATCGCTGAACGATATCGTATTCATCAATCCTCGGTCTTGAAAGGATTTAGATTTCTTGTATATTATACCTGTGAAACAAATAGTCATATTGTGTAATTTTATCGTGGATGTGTGTATTTATAGCTTTGGATGAACTGAATGCAAGGCTAAGAGGGCTAGTATTCATTATTGATAGATTCATATCACACATGACATATTGTATAATAGAAAATATCATATTACCATGTGCATAGGCTATTTGTATGATTAGCTGTATATCAAAAGGAGAAAGTTGTCTAGTTTTGTGATACATTGTAGATATATTGTACATTTCATGAATTGGTCTGCCTGTCTCCTTGTCTGTGTCTCTGTCCTTTATCTCTGTTTTTAATTCCAATTGTTCAATTTCCTTATATTTCATTATAAAATATTATATATACAATTTTACAGCTCATGTCTCGTTTAGATATTCATCTTTCTCTTGTCTTTCGAAGTATGTCAACATTTATTGATATGCCCTGTATTTAGATTTGAGTCTTCTTACTTTTCGTGAGTATAATGTGTATCTATTTATTTATTTAACTTCACAGCATTTGTGTATTGATTTTGTATTATGCATATACCACCAATGATGATAAATTCATGACTATTTATTTTACCATATATATTATGTTTATATTATTTTACTACTTAGTAACAAAATGATCATGCTTTAAAATATGATTATTCCACAACATGAGAATAATGTTGAGATGAAAGATGATGCAAGGACATTTGCTAGATGATAATTGCTTGGAACAATATATTCTTTTTAAATTGCTCCTACGGCCAAATCTCTCTAGGTATAGGCATTTGTCATATCATGAGGAGCAGTCCTAAAACATGATATGGTGTTCAACTCTATAATAGAAGGTTCTCTTGCTTACTGGTAGACTACATTGTGATGTAATATGGTAAGTTTAGTCCTTTGAGTACTCCGGGTTCAGTTCCAGGTTAATTCTGTTATGTCACTTAGTCAAATGAAACACAAGACTTCCTTGAGAAATGGTATATTTCTGGTGTAATGTCAATCGATTACTTTGTTCTAAAAACAAGGTAATTTCTTATTTTCTTTCTTTTTTGTTGCTGACTTTATCATTTCACTACCTAATTGAATTTATATACCATGATTATAAATATTCTAAAAAGTATGTACATGTATTAATTTGTTGAAAGGGAGGATGTTCATTGAAGCCCCAATGGCTTTTCAAGGATGTCATTTCATCAGAATATGCTCCCAATTTTTCTGAATTATTGGCATTGTTTTGGACCCCCCCCCTTTCCCCGACCACTTCTGCTGAATTTATGTAAAGGCCACCGCACACCTTCGACCCGACTGGTCAACAACTGGCTTGCTACTGAATAGAGATGAATCGCAAGGCAGTCATAAGCCTCGACACCACACACCTTGCGATCCAACTACCATGCTGTCTGCGACTCACTTATGTGCTTTTTGCTTTTTTTCCATAGCAACTGAGAAAAAGGCGCTTACTTCTGCGAAGTGCGTTTTATACCATATACGCGTTGTGCAACTTTGCTGTCTGATTGGCTGGAAGTTGGATTGAGCTTGCGATTGAGTCATAAAGATTCAACACGTCAAATCCTTATGATTTTCCATGTGACTTGTCTCTGACCGATCTGTGACTCTCGAGCTGACAAGAGCTGTGACGTCACATCTCCCCTCACTCAGTCGCAAGCCAGAACAGACCAGTGGGGTCGTAAGGTGTGCGGTGGCCTTAAGAGTTGTTTCCATACCCTAATCTTTGCACATTTTTTTTGCATTCTTTGCAAATAATTGCTTTGACAAAAGCCTGTTTCATATTTTGAAATGTGTTGGATTATTGGATATGTACCTTGAAAACAATGTATTCTCTCTTACCCACCTTGAAAATTATGTGTGATAGAATTCTCTAGTCAGTAATAGTGAGATAATGTAAAACATGGGACCTTTCAGTAAGAACCAATGGTCCATACATGACTAGTTACCTTTAGCCACTAGATATTTTTCAAGGAGTTTTACACTGACCATGTATTACTTTTTAATACATTCTTTAGTAGAAAATCATATATTTATAAAACAAAGTTTCAAGATGTTAAAAAAAGGCTTAAATAAACTTTGTACTGAGTGTTGTATCGAGAGACGATTCTCTATTTTTTTTCATTCAAATTTACAGTTTATTTTAAGGTATTCACTTTATCGTAGATCACAGCACGAGCAGTATTCTTTATTCCTTATTACTCAACAGATGTATTCTCTTTTCCCTTTGTGTCGGTGTAGTTCTTCAAGCAAGAATGATCAAGAATAATGTGCCATGAAATATAGCATGAGACAAGGATTGGAATAGACATAATTCATATGGGAGATTGGATGGCTGATTTATGTGTCTGGTATGACAATGTTGTACAGTCTTGATATGATAAATAATGGTATCATGTTCAATCATAATAAATGAGATTGTATAAAAAGAAATGTGAGCATCCATATTCATTTTGTCTGGCATTTCAGAATTCTGTCTGTCTATTCTCTTACTAACATGAGGTTGGGTTCCCCCCCCCCCCTCTAGATTGTTCAAGTGATGAAAAGATGGAGGGAAAAGTAAAGGCCTGGTCACACCGCCCGAGCGTTTTTGGAGCGGTCGTAGAGCGGTAGGGAGAGAGGGTCGAATTTCGCTCACAAAATTTGGGAAAAAATCAAAAAACAAAAAAATAACAATCGAAATAGAAAAAGGTGAACGGTAGCGAGCAGTGAAGATTTTTTTCGCTCTACGACCGCTCCAACAACGCTCAGGTGGTGTGACCAGGCCTTAAAGAAGAGGGAGAAATGAAGTCAACTTCAAGATACTCTTCCCCCCCTCAGGAAAAAAAAACACTGGCACTAACCCTCTTGTGCTTTCTTTCTCTCCCTCTCTCTCTCGGCCTTCTTCATATTCACACATAAACGCTTCTTGATTCGCGGGACACATGAAAGGGATGCTTTCTGAAAGCATCTTCATTATCAAGGAATGAGTAGCTGTAATCCATTTTTTCCTTGAAATAATTGAATACATTTGTTTTTCAATCTCTTGTAAAATAACTTTTGTTAATCAAAATAAGTAGCAACTAATATGTCAAATATTAATATCTTTATAAAGAAAAAAAATCTTTAAAAAGGGACAAGTCCACCCAACTACAAGCTGATCTGAATAGAAAGAGAAAAATCCAAGCATAACACTGAAAATTTCATCAAAATCGGATGTAAAATAAGAAAGGTATGACATTTAGTTATGCTTAATTTCACAAAACAGCTATATGCACATCCTGTTGGTATGCAAATGTGGGAACTGATGACATCACTATTTCTTTTGTATGTTATATGAAATATTTTGATTTTCTCGTCATGTGAAACAAAGTTTCTTTCCTCCCTGAACACATAGAATTCCATTATATTAAAGCCTGTGTATAGCTTTGGTAAAGGGTCAATAATGTGATTGATAATCGAATATCATCTAATATGACAGTCTTACTGAAGCGTAGAGACCGTTAGATATTTTTCCAACTGCACTTCTCTGAGAAAATTTCAAATATTCAAATCTTGGATATATAGCGCCCTCTCTCGGCGATGCTTGTTTTAAATTAAAAAAATGGGCATTCAAGCACTTATCTTATAAATTTAGTGATTAGATATCCAAAAGTTACAAAGAACGTATCTTGAAAGTTTCAGCCCATTCCATGATTTGGAATAGGATTTAATTGAAAGACAAAAACACAGATATTTTAATTTGATCGTGGGTGACCCGATCAAGTTAAATTTCCATGTAAAATCACAAAATTTATCCTGTAAAACACATTTTCATTTCATATCCTCCACATCATAACTGTTATAGGGCATATCCATTCATATTAGCTAGCAATGAATTGGAATAGTGATAGGTGCATTTTGGTGGATTTACCAAAACTATACACAAGCTTTAACATTTTGTGGTTCAAGCAAGGGGTCCTGAAATTGTCAAATTCGTAAAAACATTGAAATATTGTATAATTCAAACAATAAAAAACAAAAGAGATAGTGACTGATTGACATCATCGAATCTCTCGTTTGCATATCACTGAGTTGAGCATAGAACTGTTTTGTGAAAAATAAGCGAAACTTTAAAATGTCATAACTTTCATATTTTATATGTGAAGTTTTCAGCGTTAAACATGTTTAATTTTTCTCAATTTATTTGAATCAACTATTTTCTTGGGTGGACTTGACCTTTATCTTTGGGTATGCAAATGCATTTATGAGATCTTCAGTCATGATGTGAACTTCATAACTTAAAATGATCACAGATTTCAGTGCACAACCTGTAACCAAGTAGATGAAATGGCAACTAGAGTAGTTATACCCTTTAGCAAATCCATATAGAGAAGACAAATCAAAAGACACTGTTTGTATATCATGATTTATTTTCATATCTTTCTGTAATACATACATCACTTTTTCTCTAGCCAATGTTTAAAGGACTGCATAAACAGGTATAGAGCAACATCACACAAAATTGAAAAAAACTCACAGAATTATAAGTGAAGTCTTAACAGACAAACTGTATCAAATGTGACAATCAAAAAATAATAAATAACATATCATTACTGTACAAGAGATTAATTCAAGCAATAAAAAGGAAATAATGATATATCCACTTTGTAAGGCTCATTGCATGCTAAAAGATTTCACAAGCACCGGTGAATTACGGTAAACAAGATAACAAACAACGTACAGTAGCAGAAGAACAAAATAGTTTGGAATTAAAGTAAACAGATCATATTCTTACACTGATGAAATCTTTAAATATAATACCAGAGAGATAGAAAATCTAATTGCGCATACACATATTCTTGGAGGAGTGAGTGAAGACTATGAATCATATATAAAGCAAATGCAGTCAGAGTAGAAATTACCAAAGTACTTGAAAACCTATATTTTTATATATCAAACTACATGATGTGTTCATCTTTATAATAAAAGTTTACAAAGGTCAGGAAACACTCTAAAATCTGACATGATATTCAAGATGGAACCACCTCAGGTCAATTGTGTGGACATGATTATTACAATAGAGCAAAAACAAAACATTTGCATTTTTCCTTCTTTTTTTTGGGGGGGGGGTGGATTCTATGCAATATGACACCATTCATAAATACGAAGGGCGACTGGAAAGTTTTGAGCCTTACAGAAAAATGATTATGATATGAAGGCCGCATTTGGTCCACATAATCTCTCATCCTACCTAATTTTTACTCAAAGCAATATATATATATAGTCTGATTTTACAGGTTCTTGTACCATAGGCCTGTATTCCCCAACTTCAGAATACAGGCCATAGTTACCGTGTTTACACTTAATCGGCTTTTGGTTCAGAACCACAAGACGATGCAGAATCGGCTGTTGGTTTATCTTGCACTGCGTTTACACACTGTTACAGCTCGTGGTTCAGAACCGCGAGCCGATGCAAAAACCTGAAATGATACGCACACCAACAATATACGTCATAATAAAGACAACGCTGGATCCGTGCGCTTACAATTACGTCACAATGGTAAAGTAAATGAAATGCGCACAAATTGCCGATGCAGAATCCGCTTTCTGTTTACACGTAGTAAAAAAGCCGATTCTGCATCGGCTCGCGGTTCTAAACCTACTACTTTCGTGGTGCAAAGTTGCGGGTTCTGAACCACGAGCCGATGCAAGTTAATCGCGTTTACACGCTGTGAAAAAGCCGATGCTGCATCAGCTCGTGGTTCAGAACCACGAGCCGATTCAAAAGCCGATTAAGTGTAAACACGGTAAGTGTCTAATGAAAACTGAACAAACTTGGGGTTAGTGACATGGGATGCTTCCACTGTTCTGACTGCCCTTTAGCAGTCTCGGGCTGATAGAGAGGTTTCATCCAGTCACAGATCATTATAAGAAATTGGATGGGTTACCCTCAAAGAGTGCTAAATCTCTGCTGGGGTCATGCCTTTCCGCAGCAGAAACATGGACACCGTTCTCATTACAATCCCCAAAAACTAGTTTACTGGAAACCAGTTCAGGAGTGAGGACACCAGTTTAGAAGATCGCTTTGCTTAGTGCTCCCATTTGATCACCAGAAAGTGGTCTTAAAAACCACTTCACGGAAAGGAATCTTGTTGCTATGGGTATGCTCTCAGTTTTGTGCGAAATTAGAAACCGCAGCGTAGGCATTCTACACACAACATCAGCGAAGATCGCTTCCCGAAGAACAGTTGTATCCTCACTTACGCTAAAACCACTTAAACAAGGCAAAGCGATTTTGAAAACTACATCGTGAGGTGGTTTTCCGAACCGATTTGGAAGATCGCTTCCAGGACCGGTTCTCATTACACGTAAGTTCCTACTGAACAAGTTTTTACTGAACTAGTTTCCATTAAACTAGTTTTAGGACAGTAGTGAGAGCAGGGTCATGATGACAGCTTGATAGGGGGTTGTCAATTTTTCATGCAACAACTGAGTACAGATATTTCAGAGCCCTGTAAAATAAGACTTGATACATGTTTGCTATGATCAAAATATTTGATGGGTAGGAATAAGAAATGTGAAAGAATTCATGGCCCAAATGCAGTCTCCATATCTTATTCCTTTCCTTGTTTAATAGGCTCAAAACTCTTTAGTCGGTCCCTCATATAAACAAAATTATACAATTTTGCTTTCCATGAGATTCATTAATATACACCATCCAGTTGTGCATTGAACAAATTAATACATGGACTAGTTATTATTTCAATGTTACTGAATAAAAGAAAATATATTTCTTAGTTATATACAGGATCCTTTGCACATAATATTCTACATCACTGATGATATGCCAACTCATTTTGAGAAGAGACTTTTATAAATTTGTAATAAGTGATCATGTACATGAAATGTCTTGTAATTCATTTATATAGGCCTACCCTTTAAAACTCCTTGGATATCTTCATTCAATTATTTGACATGACAAGACATACTGTAGTTAATGACTAAATGAAATACCTAAAATGTGGCATGTGCTTCCCTCGCTCGCATGCACACAATTTTCATATTGCATCGCTATTCAAATCTTGGCAACATGCATCCGATCAGAATTCACATTGAAATCAACCCACATTGCACATACCAATGAAAACATGTGTATGAAGCCCAAGTTCAATGTAAGAACTTTAAAAAAAATAAGCAGGCCATTTTAGAATGCATCTTAAAGATCAAGCAGCAATGCCATTACTAATACCTGCCTAGCATAACATCAACAATTATATGAAGGTTACATATTGATTACTGAATTAAAAAAAAGGCAATGTTATTCATATCCAGGGGCGGTTTCGTAAAGCTCTTTGTAAGTTAAGAGCAACTTTAAGAACGACTGGTTATCCTTTCTTTTGGTAAATGGTATAAATGAAATACATAGCCGATGGTTTAGCAATATGCACTGAATTTGAATATTCATTATGAAAATGGTCAACATGGTTCAGTGTTATAAAAAGAAACAAAATGGCTCTGCTATAGCTGATAATCTTCTTATTCATTATTTCCCCTTTCAAATACTGTCATAATAACTATTTTGTTTTCTCCAAACAGACATGTACATAAGATACCATTAGAATAAAAACCACACAAACCATGCAAAAGAAGTGAAATCTTCAACAAAATCACATCCAGTACTGTAATAAACATTCAATTTATTTTAAAGAAGGTGTTTCTTTCTCTTTCTTATAAAAACATTTTCTTTTTTCAAGAAATCAATACCACTGTATAGTTTTTACGCCAATCTTGTACGTATCCCAGGTCTAACACCAAACAATGACCTATGCGCAAAAAACAGGGAACTCATATGTATAGTATTATAATGACTTGTGTAATAAAGATTACAATAATGATATTAATAATAATCATTAATAATTAGAAAAATAATAGAATAAAAGAAATACATCTCAAAATCAGAAATACTGAAGATTGAATAAAACTGCTATATCACCTTTTTAAAATTTAGGCAATTATAATATAAGAATTCAAATTTGTAAACATTGGATTTTGCTTGTAAGAAAAGCCTGTCAATCTTCAATACGTAAATTCAATTCGCTTTTTAGGATCATAAGAAACTGCAATAAGTCTGTATACAAGTATATTGCAGTAGAATCGAATAATATCATTATAAGACCCTTGCCGATGGTGTACATTAAACATTCAAATGGTTCTGACAAAATCTTCAAAAATATGTACCTCTCCAATGCAAATATGAAATAACTTCAAGCAAAAATAAGATTTACAACATGTTGAGTGGTAATTATATGTCAAACATACAACTCACACAACTATAAAGTAAACATTTTACAAGCAAATAAATACAAGTCTTTGATCTTTGAAATCGCAGAAGAAGCACTAGCCCTGTCCAAACCTGAGCAAGTTCTCTAACAAAAATATAGGACTATTTTCTACATGAGTTGATAATCAGACCATTTACAGATAATTCATTCATTACGAGACAGAAGAGAGGTAAAAAGTAGTCGGATGTGTGCTTTAACGAGGTGACATGACTGCTAGGTGAGCAAATAATAGGAGCAATGTGTAAAAGGCAAAATATTCTCTCTTTTTAGATTTTGATAACATTGTTGCTAATTTGTTGAGTACACGTTGCAGACCAGTTTGCGAAATGCTATGAATTTGGACACATACTACACTATTATGAAAACATTTCAAACAAAGAATTATTGGTAAGAGGGTTTTGACATCTTGCATGAGGCATGCCAGACATGGCAACTAGAACTTCATGCAAATTGGCTGTAGAGTAATTACTGTTTTCATAAAGCAACACTTCAATGCTCTGCATGTATAGAAAGAAAGACAGAGAGAGAGAAAGAAAGAATGAACGAACGAAAGAAAATCCAAGAGAAAAGGAAATCCATAAATTGTCTATCATTGCAAACTGGTCTATAGAAGGATGCACTAAATCTTAACCGGAACATCAACGTAACATTCATGTTTTCCATTGATCATGTATACGGTAAGAGGAAGCTTTTGAAATCAAGAGTTTCAACAGATTTCATGGTCTGCTATGAAAATATAATTCTCTTCATCTGATACGAAGTACCCAAATCCTTCATAAATTTTAAATGAAGAGGTGGCACATTGCTCATTCAATACATGTACAGATCAAAATAATATTTCTAAGAACACAAAAAGCATTCAACTACTACAAGCAGACAGATTGATGCACGAATATATCCACAAATAATTAGTCTTCCTAACAGGAAATAACATATGACAACTTAGGAAAGCAAGGATGCATGGGAAATCACTCACATTATTAGTATATCTATGATGCTGTAAACATATTTAATTTGGACATGGTGACTCATATAAAAAAAATAATGAAATTCTCACAAGTAGAAACTTGCTGTAACTCAAGAGGAAATTATGTAACAGTAAATTATTGATTGCTCATATTTATGGTAGGGATGTGAAAAAAGAGAAATAGGAAAACAAGAAATGTGGAAGAATGCATATAAAATTAACGAAACCATGAATAAGCCTTGTGAAGAAAAGAACATTACGAAAGCAAACAGAAAAGAGGAGATGAGACACCAGTCCTTGAAACTAATAATTTCATATTGGAATTTTAGAATATCACTCATACTCGAAATATGATATTTCTTATTCATTTTGAACACAATGTAGATTATTATCTTTCAGGATCACATGATTGCATAATCTCAATTTTATTTCAGATTTCATACTATTTCCATTACCATCATTAAGGCGAGTAAAAAATTATAAGTTAATTTTTTTTTGCATTGATGATGGTAATGTAACATAGCGTTAAAGATTTTGATGTGATTTTGTTGTTGTTTTGGATGGCCTCTGGTAATAACAATGGGATAATCAAGAGCATTGATGACTACAAGTACCAAATACTTATATTAGCTGCTGGCATAACTGGATTAAGTCCAAATACAGGTACAGATCCAATCTTGATACATAACTCATTAGATCAACACTACAGACTCTTAATTGTGCAAAACTGATCAGCAATTACAAAATGATATTAAAAATCAGTGTTTGCGGTTGATGGCAGCAACAAAACTTTTGATTACATAACAAAAGATGATCTCCAATAAATATGGTCACATATAAATCCAATTGAGTGGATATTACAGACTATCTACAGGTACATGTAGCAAACACCTGGGCCCTGTTGTACAAAGAGTTACGATTGATCTGATCAATCGCAATTATGGACGGCCAGCAACGTCAACATCTATTATGCACGTTTGTTCAAAATATTTTGTATCTGTGATGTATATTCATGCATTCATTGTTTTCTTGAAAATTCACTGCGCTTCTCTTGGCATACAAAGGACATTGCGCAAACTTTTCGTAGAAAAAATTATGACACTGATGGTTTCCATAGAGTTACGATTGATTGGATTAATCGTAACTCTTTGTACAACAGGGCCCTGGATAAGTTGCATTATTATGGAATCCATACCAGTCCATTTGTCTTTCAGAAGGGACTGGATATACAATTATTCTGTTCGTCTGTTATGAATAATTGTATCTAATTAGTTAGAAGTCAGAATACAAATTAATCGTCGGGTCAGATTGACGTTGGCTTGTGTGACCTAAAGAAATGTAGGGTGACTCATCAGTCATCACAAACCGATGAATTGATATGAATCATTCATATATCAGAGAAAGATTGGTCACGGTGACCAATTCTTTGGCTAAAATGTCTGACCAACATATGGATAGAGATTGACCAAATTATTTGTTGAAATGTACACGGGATGACAAGGGTTATGGTATATTTTGGATGGTGACATTAATTTGATATATTATGATATTGATGACCATCATTCTTTTGTTATGTATCCAGACTTTGCTCAAATGCAACTTGAATGTTCTCTCTCCTTCCTCCAAAAATAATGTCATAGAAACTGGAGTCAAGACTAGCTGCAAGCTGGGGTAGAGCGTTTGGATTGAAAGTGACTGTATAATGTATGCAGCAACGCTAGCTTATACTGCATGGCTAGCATACATCCATGCATATACATACCCATGGTGCATGGAGGCATTCAATCACAACACAATAACGTTTCCCCGTCATAGCTACCTGCATGTTCCGACCATCAAGCGAATGAAATTATCCAACATATTACGGAGGACTGCTAATACACACACACCCTGCTTTTATAATAGATAGCTATTTCAAATGCACAACACTTAACACACATAAAGAGGCTATCGAAAAAAAAATGCATATAAACATCGAAGAAAGTCATCTCACGTACAGAAAAAACACAATTAGTCATCTTCAAAATATGTACAAATGTTTTCATCTTTATAAAATGTCAATAAAAATATGCCAGGCTCCAATATACATGTACATGTATATACATTTCTTCTCCAAAAAGAGTGTGAAATAATGTATATATCTGCAGATAAGCTATGTACAAAAAAATGAGCAACTTGTTTTTGGAGGATGGCTTGTGAAAGGTATCCCTTTCATATCTTCTCTAAGCATGTTCAGCTTACATATTTCACACATAAAGTCTACAACACACACAATCTTATGGTAAAATATACAACATTAAATTTAATGAGCTGTAACCGATAAGTTCTTGATTAAATGAAGAAAAGCAACTATAAATTGGATCATATCCCCTACAGAAATTTCCAAGCTTGCGGGAAGCGTGCGACTAGCTTGCGCAAGCTTGCGGCATGCTAGTAACTAGCATGCGGTTAGCTTAATAAGCGTGTAATATGCGTGCAGAGTAATAGTTAAGCGATCTTTTAGCGAGCATGGACTGTTCGCTAGCATGCACTCGCTTATTAAGCGAGCGCCCTGCTAGTCGCATGCTAGTTACTAGCAAGCGGCACGCTTAGATTTCTGTAGGGGATATGTCAAGTATCCTTGGACTAGAGTGGATATATAATAATTTGATATCCTTTTATATCATGCACTCAGGTAACCAGCAACATGAGTCTCATGTCAAAAATTCATGTTCATTAAATCATTTAACTTCCAAAGTTTCTAGACTGAATGGGTACAAAGAAAGGCCATATTAGTATTGTTATACAATGGGTCTTTCTAGAAGAGTTTATGATGGAATATTACATATAGGTTATGTAAATTTGAATCAGTGATATTAGGTTAAAGTGACATCACATGACTGACCTGCAGGGATCACATTTGTTATATTCTAGGTTTTGAACGTCACCCCAGTCAAAATAACATTGTTATATTCACAGAAGCGATGTCACTCACTGCTGATAAGCTGCGCAATCCAGTAGTTTGTGTGATGCAAGCGCTCGTGTGTATGCAAAGTTTGCGGGATGCACGCGCTAGCTGTGTTTTTTCTATTTTGACGTAAACGTTATCAGAGCTGAAGCAAGCATACCGTCAATGCAGACTTGTCTACAAGCGCAGACTCATATTTGACACTTTAACTAGTGACAGGTCTAGAGTAAAGACTAAATGCCAAAGGCTCTCTCTGTGTCTGTGTCAGCCAGCCTCAATACATAGTGAATTTAGTCTCAATACTTCAGACTCTGTATAATGCACTATGTATATTGCGATCAATAGAGGGTCTGTGCCTTCAGACTAAATGCAGATTCTACAGTCTATACAATATAACAGTTATTCCTGGGCCCTATCTTACAAAGAGCTGCGATTGATCCCATCAATCGCAACTATGGACGACCAGCAACTTCAACGTATAAAATATGCTTGTTTGTTAAAAAAAATTATAGATATTAATGAATATCCATAAATTCATTGATTTCTTGACAATTTGGTGTGTTCTCCTTTGTTTACAAAGGTCATTTTACAAACTTCCTGTAAAAGAAATTATGATACGGATGGATTTCCATAAGAGTTACGACTGATTAAATCGACTGCAACTCTTTGTAAGACAGGGACCTGGTCTATCTGTTTAATAAATAACATTTCATATCCCCCTCCAAAGCTATTTTAACTTTCCCCTTAAAAAAGCCCCAAAGTGCTCAGCGCTTTCCCATGGGAATAATACAATTTTGGGAAAATATAATTCCATCAGGAACACGAAATGTTATACAACCTCCAGTCATGTTATATCTGTTTCTAAAGGGGTTACTGAACAAATTCAAGCAGTATCTCAATTTCAATTTCCCATGAACACATACCTTAATACAAAACATTAACATTCTGAGGAAGATGTATAGATCTTGGGAAGATGGTGGAGATAGCATCTTTCATTGGATGGTGAGTATAGTGCAGAGGGTTAAAAATAGATCAAGGAGGACCGTTTGTTTCTTTAGAGGGAACGGGATCGGGTCAAGCGTTCTTCTCTATAATGCCATGTGACATGCAGCTTCGAACTAGGTCAGCTGGAGAGATGTGTACTACAGCAGGGAGTGAAGAGAACATCCTCATCATCCTCATCATCATGGTTGGTTACAGAGAAATAGCCAAGGTGGTGAGTAATGACATCCGATGCTCTGGGGTATGTTCAGATGGGGGATGAGGGAGGATCGGGGAAGGGGGAGACAGGCTGGGGAGACAGGAAGGGGGATGCCCTCCGGCAAACCCACATTAAAACTGATATATCTAGGAAGGGTTAGGGACCTAAAATAGGCCAGTAATGGGTGGGCAGATACACTACTGTCCAATAACTCCATCTACATGCATCATTTACATGATCGTAAATGTGTAGATTTTAGAGTACACTCTTATTTTGATTATACACTCTTTCCTATCTTTATCTATCTTTTGATTAAGAACTTGGAAAGGGAACATGAAACTCAATTATATTTTATTAATATCTAAATTTGGCAAATCCATTCATGAAGTTTTTGAACAAGTGGAGTTGTTGTGAAGGGATTAGAACTGTCAAAATATGATGCACTTAGGTTTACAGTAAACTACTTCATACAGGGAACTAAGGCCATATTTTGAAGGAAACCATACAATACACTAACCACATATTTATAGACCCGCCTTGCACTTATGAACCCTCTCTTGGAATTCGAAAAATGGAAAACCTACATTTTAATCTCCTAGCCTGGCTATCCAAGTATATTAAACCAATACATTTCATGGGCAAATGGGCTTGACTTCCAAAACAATGTTTAAAATGCATATTTTAAGTCTAACAATACTGTGGAATGAAAAATGTGGTAAACAAAATATAAATCCACTTATTTTATACCTGTATATAGTGTATGAAAGTACATATAACCATTGTTCTAAAGAATTTCAATCATTTTTTATAACACCAAACCTTTTTAAGGGTTTGTTTTTGCTGCCTGACTGCTGTTTTTAAATTTAAATGAGTTATCTTTATTTTTCATTTACTTTTAAAATTCTGCTCACTTTCCAGTTAAAAGGGTGTGTTTACATCCATAATGGCTCGCTGAATATGTTTAAAATTTTAGAGTAAATATTCCTCCAGTCAAATTGGGTGCATCTGTGCATACACATATTTCCTATGTCAACCTCACTTTGTTTGCGTACCGATTCAAATATTGCACAAACACACAGATTGACAACTGTTCATCAATTTGTTTATCAAATCACACTCCATTTACTTTTCAAGCATCAGGCATAAGTGATTCATCAATGCATAATTCATGGCACTTATGATTGTGATACATTTGTTTTTATTTTCATCTCCACAATATTGATTTCACAAAACTTCACGTATAACATTTAGCTAATACTTGGGTTTTTAAACAAAGTTAATTGAATATTATTTTTTGTGTTTTATTGTATTTCTTAATTGTCATTTAGGGCCTCAAATATAAGCTCAGGATGCTTTTCAGAGGTCCTGGTTCATTCTTATCAGTTATGTATTTGTTTATTTTGTAACTTCTTGATTGTTTTAATTTGCCAAATAAAATTGAATTGAACATGTACACCCAAATCATTTTAATACCTCAGTTTTAATTTTGATTCATTTTTTACAGACACCATGCTTAATCGAGAAAGAAAATGTATACTGCTATTCATATAGGTATGGTAGAATTAAAATGGTGGCACTATGTTCCAAGTACCGTTAATATTCTTTGAATAATTGAATGGTAAAAGGAGTAGTATACAGAGGCAAATGATGATTGATAGAGTAGGCGAATACAGCCATTCTCCCTGCCAAACACTTATCCATCTTAAATGTTCTATTGATGGGCTGCATTTATTGAATATTTATGGCATTTATATTATTGCAAATAGATATTTTTCCAAAGACCTGTGTCAATTAAGACTGGTCCACTGCATGAA
Source organism: Lytechinus variegatus (assembly GCF_018143015.1). Taxonomy (NCBI): domain Eukaryota; kingdom Metazoa; phylum Echinodermata; class Echinoidea; order Temnopleuroida; family Toxopneustidae; genus Lytechinus; species Lytechinus variegatus. Next base: position 28,030,291 of record NC_054741.1, on the reverse strand, counting down.
ATGGATTTCTGTTGGTGCTGCCTCTTTTTCTTCTGCATAAAAGCCCTATATAATTCTCACTTATAACAATTAATTGGTACACTGTAACGTCATAAAATCCAAGCAAAGAGAGAAATTTTATAACCTGTATGACTATGAAGACCTTTATCTCTTAACTCTATCCATGCTGTAATACAGTACAGAGATATTTTTTTAAAATTCTTTTTGCAACTGAAAAGCCTTTTCGAAACAATTCGGGGGCGAATCGCCTTTTGCCTTCATGAGAGGCAACTATGAAAATCACTGGATCATCATCATGTCCAGCGGTACAGTGGCAAAAAGTCGACCTCAGATGATGAAATGATTGCATCATACTTTGAAATGTTTCCATCCCCAGATTGATTGGAAAGGAGCATGTTAAGTGGATGAAATTAAATATCAAAAGAAAAAAAATGAAGTATTGACTGTTGAGTTGTGAAGGTATATGTGATAAAATGCACAAAAAATAATTGAAACATTATAGCTCACCCATGCCAACATATTTGTATCATACAATAATCTAGAACACCTAGATCATAACATTCTCTATGTTATATCATTTCTAACAGTAACACCTTAAAAATAAATTCCTTTATCAGAATGTAAATTCACATAATCAATTGGCTAGACAGACGATAAGGATTACTTTGCAGCTTGCTAATTTGTATGACCAGCCAGCCACGTATGGTTGACTGCAAAGCTTTTCCTCAAACAACGCAACACACATGGATGAATTCAACATGTACAAAACATATGTGACACTTTGCACAAAATAGAGAACATTGCATCTTGCAGTTTCTAAAAATACTCTATGGACTATAATGACACATGTATATTTGTAGATTTCAAAGAAATATATTCTTTTTTACATCGATACAAAAACAGGAAGGATAAATCAGGAGTACTGAGTGTAAAACATGACAAATTTTGTCATGAACATGCAAATTCTTTTTACAATAGCGAAGCACAATCATACCATATTACTTGTCACATTCTTCTCATTCTATGACATCAGGGGCATTGAACCTTGCCATTTGCCCATATAGGGATAAATATGGTGGCTCTGAAGTAAGGTCGATCACAAACTACTTCAATCGTGAAATTCACAATTCAAAATCGCAAAGTTTGCAACGAAAGTCGCGAACTTCACAACTGAAATTGCAAAATATTCTACGGATATCGCAAACTTTGTGGCTAAAGTCGTGTGTCATGTGCGTGACCAACCATACTGCACAGCCACCATAGGTAAGCTCTAGAGGTGGTCTGGAGAAACACCGGCACCATACAGGATACTCAAGTGGTACCACATCACTATGCATACCCAAGGAGATCTCCTTGGTATTCCGGTATCTAGTTGGCAACAGTGTATGGGTAAAAGGGGACATGGTGGATTCAAAAGTGGAATACATGCACCTGTTGTTCTCATATCTTAGTATATATTCTCACATACATCACAATATTCTGCTACATTGAGAAGGGCCTTTTTCCATAAATCATTCAATCACTAATACTGGAATCACGAATTTTGATTGGCTAATGATGACAAATTTGACTGAAAAAAAAACATTTGTTGGAGAATAACAACATTGTGTGAACATCATATTCACCTAGCATCCAAATACAATTCAGGTTTAGAAAAAATGGAGTAAGAACACAAGGAAACAAAAAAAAAATGTTATTGTTGCTTGTGTGATTACCAGGTCATTGTTTGTTTGGATTTGTGTAACCTTGACAAGCTGGTCACTGTGAACATCGAACTTTGTAATTATATCAATAATAAGTTTTGTGAAATAAGGCCCATAACGAGTTCTCAATTTCATATAGTAGTGAAATAGCAAATACCGGTAATAAACCAGTCTTTACTTCCCAGAGCTTTGTGAAAATCTTTAGCTGATAGGTGACAGTGGAGTCAGTTGCTGCTATTATGATAATTAACACTTCTCCCTGTAGCTTAATATTTGACTTTGAAAAAAATAAATAATGCGATTGAATCATTTAAACTAGAATATTCCAAAACCTAATTTCACTAATCCACCATCGGCCTGCTTCGACCAACTAGACAGGATATTTTATACGTAAATTTTTGTACCGCAGTCTTTCTTTCTTCCTTTCTCTTATGACCCGTGAGCGTTTCATCCACATTTCTCCTCATCAAATTATCAAAAGCAAATTAAAACCTGTATGGGTATTATGAGCCGATAGCAGAGAGCCGAAGAGACTCTTTGGTATCACCTTTACAAAACTCATCAAATATTCATCCAGATGCTAATGTGCTTTGAAGCAGATGTGTGCTCATGACATTAATACACCACGTTTGCATACTTATTGTTTTCGCCCGGTTGCCAGGCAACTAGTGCGTGAGTGGGCGTGTTGTCAGTGGTAGGTGATTATTTTTTCCCTTCATGCATCAGTGCGTAGACGATCACCTCGCAATCATCAGATGCTACCCATTTCTCACTTGTAGTAATTCTAACGAGAATCATCATCATGTATTCTCGGGGGGATTAAGGTCAGCGGCTACCAACCAAGTGAGTGAGATAGCGCCAATTTCGATCTGATCTAGTTAATCCTGAATACCAACTTTGACTTTTGAATGAAAATGCAATTTAACACTCTCAACTGGCTATTTCCAGACCAGAAAAAAATTATGCCAGAGCTTATTTTGATCTGGGTCAGAACAATTCCGATAAATCCTAGACACTCTTAGAGGTAGAACAGACCGTGGGCGGGAATATTGACTAGATGTATCCAACCACTTTTTGCTTCAATTCAATTTTCTTTTCATAATTGCCAATTTATTTTGCCTATACTCATTTGGAAAGAAGTCCACAGCAAGGATAGATAAATGGAGAAGATCTATAACAAAATAAGGCATTGGGATTTCCAAACTTTACTTTGTATAAATGTGTATTTTCTTTCTTGGAATTATTCATTTATAGAAAATTGAAATAGAGCTTCTTGACAAGCAGCATTCCCACAAATTTTGAACTCAAAACACCATGCATGCATTTTGTAATGTCTCTCATTCAAACGGGTACTCCAGGCTTTAAATCCTTATATCTCAATAAATAAGACTAAAATTCAATGAGCAAACAGAGAATATTTCATCAAAATCCGATTACAAATAACATTATTATTGCATTTTAAAGTTTAGCATTATTTTTTTTAAAAGTTATATGCCCATTGTCATGAATATTAAAGGTGAACTGATGGTGTCATGCGCCCTCACTTTTCTCATACTATTACATGAAATCATATCTATTTAATTTCTTCATGCATTAAGTGTTTATATGTCTCCCTTATAATGAAATAAGCTGCAGCAATGAATATCTAATGCAATCAGCTGTGAATCCAATTTTGATTCAATTTTGAAGGACAAAATTTGAATGAACATGCTTTCATATCATAATATACAAAAGCACAAGTGGGGATGTGACATCATCAATTTGCTAATTGAACACTCGGGAAAAAAATGCATAGAACTGTTACACCATAATAATGGAAATATTTCAATGTCATAAATTCATTATTTTGATCAAATTTTCAGCATTTTCAAATCGTATTATTTTCCCCCTGGAGTACATGTACCCCTTAAAAATATGTTCATACTACATTTTTAAAGTGCTCATCTCCGATTCTTGTTTTGATTTCAGACAGTGCTGTTCAACCTTGAGAATTGGGAAAACCATGAGTTCACTTTGAGGCATATGTTCCAGTGGAAGCCTGTCTATAGTGCTGCAGGGCATTGTGACATCATCATATGACAAATAGGCATGAAAGCAAGCATGCTTACAATATGTTTCGAACGCATCCCTCATCTCGTAACAAGGTTTGTTACAATTGAATTTACACCACAATGGAGAGGAAGTACATCACTATATGGATGGATACAGTTTGTAGATATAATCTGAAGCTTAACCAGTGTCTTTTGGATGGTTGGTTACCCCTCACTGTGGGAACAGAAAGATGGTTTTTGAGGTGGATCTGTTCAAACAAATAAAGATATTATTCAACATGGTGGTTTTGTCTGGACAAAACCACCCTCCAAATTTAGAAAAATACACAGGGATAAACCGGGAGCTGGTATGAGTCTAGACATATTATTTTTTTATTTCCTGTTGGCTTGTTAAGATAAAGATGATCATAATCACCAAATCAAAACTTAGTTGGGATTGAGAGTGAAAGTTATGCAGTGCAGATTTTGTAATTAATCAAAATGAGGAAGAAGATGCAGCTAACAAAGGCACAAAGGAACAAATGAAATGAGTACATGTAATTCTCTAAAAAATCACAACCCCCCCAGAAATTCTACTTCAAATTGACAATTGAAACTAGTGTGATTTTTCATTAACAATCAATATTGGTTTTTCATGATGACAATTTTGTCAATCATCTTCTTCAGATTACAATTACTGGGATATATATTCTCAAATAGGACACAATACTCAGTCCACATGATTCAGAAACAAATCTTAAAGGTGAAAAATAATTGCTTTTTAACAAAGCATTATACAGAATTATAAAAATTGACGACAATGATTCCATTTACAAAGACAATGAAAAATCATGATGGTACTAAGTTTCGGCAGATATCTTGACACGTGTGATGTACAAGTCTTGAAGTGAGCTGCACAAAGTGGTATAGGTCATTACAGAATGAACCTTATTCCAATACACTTGGTAACACTTGATATAACGGTGTTGGTTCTGGAGATATCAGCTCCATAGAAGCCATATATCGTATACTTGGTAAAATATTCCTTGAAGATAAAATGGGTACGTCCTTGATTCCAGAACCAGTACGAAACACACAACGGCACGCATGCAAGAATCAACTTTCACCACGACACATTATCCACATTTGATCCAGGTTAGATCCAGATATGGTCCATGTTTGATCCAGATTAGATCCATTTAAATCCAGACACAGGGGTGTTTCAATGGCAATGATGTTATCCTCATCCCTTCCTCTGAAAACAACCTCTTATCCATAATACTCGTACTCCTATTCCACTGTAGTATCACATCTTGGAAAAAAATATACAATATCAACTGCTTGACTTTCATATGGCATTTTTGGCTACACAAAAGCATTCCATATTTACTGAAAATGATTTGTGAAGGATGTTTTGACCACTCGGGTAGGTATATCTCCATTTAGTGCATCATTCTGATGGATCAGAATTATATACAGGTTGTTCTTATCATTTTGGCTCTCATCTATGCACTTAAAAGCACCCATTTATCACTACTGCTCCTCCAGATCTCCAAGCATGTAACCATGGCAACGAGAGGATGATGGACTAAACATGACGATATCATCCACTTGGTCTCGATTGCTTAGCCACAGAAAAGTTCCACGAACTATTTCGTATTGAAACAATCAGATGCATAAACATCTTCATATTTGCACATATCCTGCCACAATTATGTCATAACTTCATGGCTTTGCTGATTCGAGTAAGCATCTATATAAATACACTTTGCAATCTGCAACATGTACTATGTTTCAGGTAAAAGACTAGATGTAGAGCGCCCTCATAGTTTGCTTCTATTAAAAGGAGTTGGAAGATGACAAAGGTTGATTCCGAAAGGCCTCAATTGGACTCGAGATGAGTTGATGAGTATAGTCTGCAAAGATTGAAAACAAACACAAAATAATTGGTTTGGGGATACGCCATGCATATGGTTGAATACTTGAGTTAATATCATATTTGCAGCTATATATATATGTATATATACTGTATATAGTTAAAGGAGATGATTTAGAGGTTCATGGGTTTGAGGGTTCTTTTTTCCCTCGTTATCTATACATTTAACATACATCAATTTTGTGTAACACAAATTACTATTTCATGTTTTGAGTAACATATGACTGACCAATGTTTGCTACTGCTAACTGGCTGGCAAATCAATAGCAATTTAGGAAGTCTGTGCTAGCATCATGTACCATTGTACTTTTCAACATGCTTAAAGGTAAATGCCAGTTTTGGTAACGATATCAAAATGAGTTCGTACAGAATCCAATAAAATGACCACCAAAGTGTCTGTTTGTATAAATAAAAAATATGTGCCAAAGGATTCTGGAAGAAATTGTGTAATTGCTGAGAAATTAGCAAATAAGCATAGGATTCGGGTCAAGCGTCGGGCACGACATTCGAAGCAATAATGATACACTGTCCCACGTGCGCTTATCTGTGTTGGTGATCTTCAGTGTGAACATTTTTCAGCGTAGATTTCAAGATTTCACAAAGTTCAGTTTATGTAACTGTACCAGATCTAGATCCTCGATGATATACTGACAATTAAGCCTGGTTTTACAGACTTTCTCATGAAATCAGTGTTTACTGCAACTACTGGCATTTCTCTTTAAAGCATGGCAGTAGGAATATGTTAGCCTATGGCAGGGTTTAGAGCATTAAAAAGCTTTGTTCAAGAAATGGAGAGGTCGTATGTTGTGAAAATATGATATTGATTCTGTCAGAAGGGAGAACAAATGGAATCAGTGATAGCTTGCAATATGCTGATAGAGGCGACTTTATTTGTGTAGATTCCACTCGTGAATTAGTAACATGAAAATGTGTTATTTATTGAAGAACTCATTTCCATGAGTAATTTGAATTATGTACATTAGCCAATGTAAGATTGTATTTGTTTACTGTGACTTTCTGTCATTTTATTGCGGGTTTTGTGGGGGGGGAGTGTATGATAGTATTGTGTGCTCCCCATTCAAATTTTTCCTCCTTGAATTCTTTTCCCCTTTTTCGTGTTTTGATGGTTTCACTATTATGACATCACATAGTATGTCACAAAAGTAGATCACATGTTTTTAGATTGCGGGTTAATTCATTACCTAAATCACATGACCTAGATAGATTACAGTTACATAGAAGGCCATTCTGCCATTTCAAAATGATGAATTGATCAGTCATAACAGAAAAGCCTTGTCAGACAAGGTTGACTTGGTTTATATAGAAAGTGTGGAGATCAAATGGTAATAGTAATGCACAGGGTGACTTTTAATAACATACATGTAACAGAGGAATCTCTTGAAATTCAACACATCACAATAACAGAGCATGAGAAATGATACTTGGCAAATCACTTAAATGATACCCTCAATAAAATGAATAAATACTTAAATACTTAAATCAAAATAAATAGACAGACAGACAGAATAGATAGATAGATAACTAGATAGATGGATGGATGGATAGATGAATAAATAAATAAACAAATATATAAATAAATGAATAAATAAAATAAATGAATAAATGAATAAATAAAAAACAAACCAAAAAAATATAAAATAAGTAAGTAAGTAAATAAATAATACATAAATAAATAAATAAATAAACAAATAAATAAATCAATCAATAAATAAATAAATAAACAAATAAATAAATCCAAAGAGCTTAAATGTAGTCTGTTTATCATAAAAAAATATGATATTGCATATTATGTAGGTTGGTGGGGTGGCAGGCAACAGGAAATTCTAATTCTGAACTATGTATAGATATTCATGGATATACATGGTGGCAAAATGAAAGTAATAAATATATTAGCCCAGGCATACAATTATTTCCAATTCATTTATGACAAGTAAACCCTGGTTTACATATGCTCTTGTGAGTCGTCTCATCTTTATACTCACTTTACTTTAGATTCACACACACACTCTGCTCCTAGTCGTTCGGGTGCTCCGGACACGATCGATTCCTCTCAAACCAATTGTCGATACAACTGAAATAGAAACAGAAGTCAAGTAACAGGAGCTGCAGGGTATGAAAGGCAGCATGGGATGATATTTCACTCAGCTTGATCAATCACCCTCCCCCACCCTCTTTTTCATGAATCAAAATACTTTCAGTTATATATCTGCTGAGCATATTTCCATTGCTTTTATGCATAAAAGTCTGCACCAATTTCATTTGCATTTATTCTATATACATATTTATACCTTTTTAATCAAAGTTCATACTTTCTTTAACCGCCCCCCCCCCCTCTCGCCCCATGTCATAGGAGCACAAGCATTAAATGAATATTGCTCAATGATCAAAAGGTGAGATTTAAGTTGATTAAAATGGAATTGGACATCTTCGGTAAAAATAGGTACATCTTTTTTTTTTACAAATATATTATAATCTTTCCTTAAAATAATTTGTCAAATAGAAACTCAGTTCGACAATTGGAAATACCACTCACTCATTCACTAATCATACACAATCACTCTTATCCACCTCTCTTAAGGCCACCGCACACCTTACGACCCGACTGGTCGCCGACTGGCTTGCGACTGGGTGAGGGGAGATGAGTCGCAAGGCAGTCATAAGCCTCGACACCGCACACCTTGCGATCCGGTCTGCGACTCACGCATGCGCTTTTTGCTTTTTGGCATAGCATCTGAGAAATTGCGCTTACTACTGCGTATGCGCGTTGTTTATCATAATACGCGTTATGCAACTCTGCTGTCTGATTGGCTGGAGGTTGGATTGAGCTTGCGATCCAGTCATCAGGATTCGACATGTCAAATCCTTCCGATTTTCCTTGCGACTTGTCTCTGACCGGTCTGCGACTGTGAAGCTGACAAGCGCTGTGACGTCACATCTCCCCTCACTCAGTCGCAAGCCAGTCGGCGACCAGTTGGGTCATAAGGTGTGCAGTGGCCTAACAAAACCACCTACTTAGACCCCTGTTACATCTGAGAGATTCCCTACCTCGGGCCGGAAAGAAATCAGATGTAAACATCCCAAACCTACCTCGGGCCACCTTTTAGCGAACCTACCCGAGACCACATCCAGAGGTAGTCTCGGGTAGGTATCGGGCCGGCCCCGGTCCACCGATTCGTAGATGTAAACGCACACAAGCTTTCGAACCTATCTCGGTCCGTTCGCCAGCTGTCAAATTACATCATATAGTGCGTGCTATCCCCTCCCCAGCCCCGACGTTCTTCGAATGTTTTTGCGGCATGCGACATGTGAATTGTGATTGATAAAGTCTTTGATTTGAGTGAAAAGAAGCATTTTAAACGTATCCTTTTCAAGTCGATCATATCTTCAACGACTGCTGGGATCATCAGCATTCTTTCAGAATCTCGGGTAACTTCAATTAGCGCGCGTGAATTATTCGGAGCCTAGATCGAGAGCGCCTTTTAAAGGTGTCAGCAATCGGATGCCGCTCGAAACAGTACAGATAGGGCGATAGGGAGGGAATGAACACTGTGATGTAAACAGACCACATTTCGGACTCGGTCCGTTCGCGAAGCTAATCCACCAATAATCCAGTCAAGGTTGCAAGTGGACTCGGTCGGGTCTCGGGTAGGAAACTTTCAGATGTAACAGGGGTCTTAGTCTATAATATCCCACGCTGATCATGCTGTTATCATCTCAAGTTCACTGCTAACACACCATTTTATCACTCATAAATTCAAATGAGCATGAAATAAATCCATTTAGACCAGCAAAACTAAAAATAATCATACATTTATGATCTTTGGTTGAAAACACAATTTGCATGCAATCACATATTTTAGCAATTTTGGGTCTGACATGCACGCACAAAATGTTGCGTAATTTCGGAACCGCGTACCCGGGCATTGTAAATTTGGTCTCAAAAGATGCACAAGACTTGAAAGTAAAAAGTCAGTAAGCAGTGAGGTAAAAAAAAAAAATATTGCGCAAATCATGGGGGGGGGAGCCCCGGCCTAGATATGGTGAAATGTACCAACTCACAAACACTGTATGCCCATCCAGTAACTCAGTGATTTGTTAACTGTTCAATAACAACTAACCTATTTACCCTTGTTCATCACCCCAATACTCAGGCATTTCTTCTTAGCAATAGCAGTAGCACACTTATCCGCTCAATGGACTCATCACTGCTCACTTACTAGGTGGTTTCAAATTGCTTCGATCACAAGAATCCCAGTTACATTATGAAAACTTTTTCAGGCTAAAAATACCTGTTGATAATTATTCCTTCATTCACACTGCCCAACACATACTATTAGGGATAAGTTCTTGAAGTTACAAGCATGCGCAGTACGGTCTGATAAGCAAGCAAGACGCAAGATTCAAAATCGCTAGCTCAGCAGCCAACCACAGCGCCCATGCCCAACTACACGCTGGGCTAAAAGTTCCTGTAATATGCTTTCACACTGCCAATAAATGAAAATGCACGCCAATTGCCAATGCAGAATCGGCTTTATGTTTACACGTAGAAAAAAAGCAGATTCTGCACCGGCTCGTGGTTCTGAACCTACTACTTTGGTGGTGCAAAATTGCCGATTCTGCACTGAGAGCCGATGCAAGTTAATCGCGTTTACACGCAACAAAAAAGCTGATGCAGTGTACAAACACAGCATAAGTTACTCGATAACTTATGAACTCTCACTCATCATTCTGAATCTCAAACATTCACTTTCTAATATACCCACTAAATCTATCAATCAACCTATCTATAAATCAATTGATCAACAAATCCATCAAGATATCGATCAGCCTATTCTATCAATAGATATTTTAATCTTTTATTCATCAAACTATCAATCAACCTAGCAATCATTCTTTCATTGCTCTTACCTTTTGTGATAAATACAAAGGCATGGCAGTCTTGCTATGGTATCCCCTTGTAGCATATCTTCTAGGCATATTACACATTCCCCTGAGTCTAACGTTAGTACATCTTCTGCAAGGTTTCAAGAAAAAAGAAATAGTTGACTGAAAATACCATGAATTCTATTTTTAGTTAAACCAGCCTTCAGACAGTAATCTCAATAATTAGAATGCGCATGTATTGCTTAATAGCATGTCTTGCATAATAGTCTTCGAAGCCATTTTTGATCTTAGAAAGAGAGGTTTCCAACATTATTTTATAGTGCATGTAGATGTATGTATATTATTTAAATTGATCTGTGAAAAAGAAAATGTGGAGAACATCAGAACAAGAAAAGTTCATTAGAAATACATGTAAGAAAGCTATGACTCTTTAGTTTTAAACATAAGATCACAAAGATTATTGTACACATAATAGCACAATGGAAATTCAATGAATAGATTAATACAACAAGTGATAAAGACAACTTTTCATTTGACATACTTTAGGACTTTGTAGTTTTCTCCATAGCACTATTTCATGATACTGTATAATCCCAACCAGGCATTCATCATACCAGGATCCACGATAATATGCACTGGTTTGGACATACCATGGACCTATCATGGACATACAGAGTATAATTGTCATTTCAGTTGTCAACTAATTTGTGAAATACATAGTGGTTTCATAAAACCTGACCTCCATCCCGACAGATGTAATTAGCTGAATGAACCCTGGACCATGCCTGGACTTTACCCAGGCAATATTCCTTACATCATACAAAATAGAGGGTGTGTTTATGCTTCTCAGTTCTCAATTTTAAGGTCAAAATAAGGATTTTGTTACATGTTTAATTCAAATCACAGTTGCATAATTTTTTGTTAACAGATTTAGAAACAGTGCCCTCCCTAATCTTGTATATGTGCTTAACAAATACTACAAATCTTAACTAAAATGATTTGAAAATTCTTGAACATCAATCTAATCCATTTACTTAACCATTAACTTAATCATGTTTTCAGAGTTTTATCAATTTATGTGTATTCTTCTGTTATTTATTCATTTTTGTCAACACTTTACTAAGCAAATTCTACATGTATGTGAATAACTCCAATTGCCTCTGCATTTTTATTACTATGTATATTGCAATCGATACCCTGTAATTCAGTTTTTTACTGCGATACAATGTCTGTTGAGTAAACCATTAAATGAATGAATGAATTTACTTTCATGTAAATCAGCAATTGTAAATTTACACAAATGCTATTATCACCAGCATTCCTCAAGAAACACGGTTTCTGCAGAAGCATAAACGCAACATTAAATCTAAATGTGTTTCAATGATGTCCTTTATAACTATGTGTTTCCAGTTTGATAGAAACCACAACACACAACTCAACCTCTTCTCCAAGGTCTAGATAGCAGCTTGTCAAATTCAGCTATGTACACAGAATGAACTTGCTTGGAAAAAAAGAAAAAAGAAGTATGGACAAACCCCGGTGGGAAATCATTATTAAGCATTTAAAAAAGAAGCAACGCACTCGAGGACTAAAAAATGCCTCTATCATTGTCCTTTCACTCTCTTCATCAAATGATTTAGATGGCAATATTTACTTTCATATCGAATAAATGAAATGAAAAACTAGAATTTAATTCGTCATGCGGACGAATTAGGTGGTCTGTCATGATTTGTCATTCAGTGTCGGCTGATGTATGAAATAAATCATTTAGATATCATTGATAATCTTGATCGTAGACATCCTAAGAATAAGTTTTGACCATTACTAAATGTGATTATTGATGTGGTGATGACAATCGCCAGACATACATCTTCAAACAGATACATACAAGATAGATGATTATACCTCACGGATCAACACGGCAATGCCGGCATGATCCGGGGAGGTCCGGGATAGTTTTGCCCCAGATGACTGTGAACACGGCATCAACACGGCAGCACGGATCTACACGGATCATACCGGCAGAGCACGTCGTCAACACGGACCAATACGTCAGCAACACGGACCTACACGTCAGCTACACGGACCACCACGTCAGCAACACGGACCTACACGTCAGCAATACGGACGAACACGTCAAATGCGTTATCCATTGAGCTAGCATATTCCCCATAGAGATTACACGTAAGCAAATTTGAGAATTACAATTCCAATTTTGTAAGCGAAATACGGGCATGATCCCGGCATCTGATCAAAAAATGGAGTGCATATTTTCGAAAGCTTAGAATCTCGGCTACAACATACTAAAAATTCAGGGAAAACTGACAAGAAACAATGGAGATATAGCTCACGAAATAGAGGAATGTCGAATCTAGTTTTGAGAAAAGGTCATGTCCCATAGAGATTACACGCAAAATACATGTGATATGAAAAAAGTAATTATAATCTGTTTTATCTTGCTAAATTTAAACTTTTATACCTTTAAATTATCATAAAGGATCATGTAAGAAGCGGCAAAAAGAAAAACTAGAATTTAATTCGTCATGCGGACGAATTAGGTGGTCTGTCATGATTTTTCATTCAGAGTCGGCTAATGTATAAAATGAATCATTTAGATATGATTGATAATCTTGATTCTAGACATCCTAAGAATAAATTTTGACCATTGCTCAATGTGATTATTAATGTTTCCCATAGACTTTACACGTAAGCAATTTTGAGAATTACAATTCCAATATTGCAAGTGAAAAACGGGCATGATCCCGGCATCTGATCAAAAGGTGGAGGGCACATTACCGAAAGCCCAGAATCTCAGCTATAACATATTAAAAGCTCCGGCAAAACTGACAAGAAGAAATGGAGATATGGCTCACGAAATAGAGGAATGTCGAATCTAGTTTTGGGAAAAAGTCATGTCCCATAGAGATTACACGCAAAATACATGTGATATGAAAAAAACAATTATAATCTGTTTTATCTTGCTAAATTTTAACTTTTATACCTTTTAATTATCATAAAGGATCATGTAAGAGGTGGCAAAAAGAAAAAAAAAATGAAAAAAAAAATCATCTTTTCTACCCAGGAATCGAACCTCCGCCCTCGAGAAAGCAAGTCAAATGCGTTATCCATTGAGCCACGATATTCCCCATAGAGATTACACGTAAGCAATTTTGAGAATTACAATTCCAATTTTGCAAGTGAAATACGGGCATGATCCCGGCATCTCATCAAAAATTGAAGGGAACACTTCCAATAGCCCAGAATCTCAGCTACAACATATAACAAGCTCAAGGAAAGCTGACGAGAAAAAATGGAGATATGGCTCACGAAATAGAGGAATGTCGAATCTAGTTTTGGGAAAAAGTCATGTCCCATAGAGATTACACGCAAAATGAGGAAAAATGACATGCCTCTTTTCATCGCTGTTTTACGCAATGATGCGTTTCTCAAAACGAAAATTCATGTTAACTGAGGAGAAAGAGTACATTATAAACTACAACATATCAAAATCTGGGCGAAAAATGATCTATATTCGAGAAGTTACAGCCAAATTTGCATAAATTTGATGACGTCATTTTTAAAAAAATGAAAATTTTAGTTTGGGCGCCATTTTGATGACGTTACGATATAATTTAGGGACAATGGTGACATGAAATCAAATCTACAACTAATATTCTATCGATATATGAAAAAAAAGTTGGGGGTCAACGGACTTTTTAAAGAGCTACAGTGAATTTACAATAGGCATGTTTTTGCCCATATATGGCCTATAGTGAGAGCTCGCGCGCACACGTGCTGCAAACTTTAATGGGTGTTAATTTCTATATTAATGGTTGTAGAAGGTTGATCAAGGTATCAAATTGCTCAGAATTTTATTAGCAATGCAATGATATTAAAAGAAATGGTTTTTCTGCGTTGCGTTAAGGTGTAACGCGCGGAAACGCGCGCGCATATGTGCGCGCGCGCAAATTTTTGAAATGCTTAAAATGACCTGAAACGTACCCAAAAAAATTTATAGGTCATTTGGACGATTTTTTTACCTTTGACGCGCGCGTACGCGCGCGTCATGACCTCTACATGACCCTTGATGACATTGACAGTTGACCCTTGACATGAAATTGATGTCATGTAAATATTGGTAATTTTTGATAATTGATAATGAAGATATGATCAAATGAAGAATTTTACAAAATGGCGCGTAGATGACGTCATCATTACCATATGACCTTGAAAAGCTTATTTTGCCGTCTCTATGATAAATTCTATATATGACGAAAAAATCAGCAAAATTGATTCAGCCAATTTCGAGAAAAGTTGGCGACAAACATAGGTGCCAAGAATAAAGAAATAAAGAAATAAAGAAAATTCTGACGAAATCAATAGGTGATCTGTCGTAGACAGACCACCTAAAAAGTGAAAAAAAATCATCTTGTTCACCCCAGGACTCGAACCCGCGCCCTTTAGAAAGCAGTCAAAGCCACGATATTCCCCATAGAGAATACACGTAAGCAAGTTTGAGAATTACAATTCAAATTTTGCAAGCGAAATACGGGCATGATCCCGGCATCTGATCAAAAAATGGAGGGCACATTCCGAAAGCTTAGAATCTCAGCTAGAACATACTAAAAGCTCAGGGAAAACTGACAAGAAACAATAGAGATATGGCTCACGAAATAGAGGAATGTCGAATCTAGTTTTGAGAAAAAGTCATGTCCCATAGAGATTACACGCAAAATACATGTGATATGAAAAAAGCAATTATAATCTGTTTTATCTTGCTAAATTTAAACTTTTATACCTTTTAATTATCATAAAGGATCATGTAAGAAGTGGCAAAAAGGAAAAAAAAGTGAAAAAAAATTCATCTTGTTCACCCCAGGACTCGAACCCGCGCCCTTTAGAAAGCAGTCAAAGCCACGATATTCCCCATAGAGAATACACGTAAGCAATTTTGAGAATTACAAGTCCAATTTTGCAAGTGAAATACGGGCATGATCCCGGCATCTGATCAAAAAATAAAGGGCACACTTCCGAAAGCTTAGAATCTCAGCTACAACATACTAAAAGCTTAAAGAAAACTGACAAGAAAAAATGGAGATATGGCTCATGAAATAGAGGAATGTCGAATCTGGTTTTGAGAAAAAGTCATGTCCCATAGAGATTACACGCAAAATGAGGAAAAATGACATGCCTCTTTTCATCGCTGTTTTACGCAATGATGCGTTTCTCAAAACGAATAATCATGTTTACTCAGGAGAAAGAGTACATTCTAAACTACAAGATATCGAAATCTGGGCGAAAAACGATCTATATTTGAGAAGTTACAACCAAATTTGCATAAATTTGATGACGTCATTTTTGAAAAAATGAAATTTTTAGTTTAGGCGCCATTTTGATGACGTCACGATATAATTTAGGGACAATGGTGACATGAAATCAAATTTACAACTCATACTCTATCGATATATGAAAAAAAAATTGGGGGTCAACGGACTATTTAAAGAGCTACAGTGAATTTTCAATAGGCATGTTTTTGCCCATATATGGCCTATAGTGAGAGCTCGCGCGCACACGTGCTGCAGACTTTAACGGGTGTTAATTTCGTCATTAATGGTCGTAGAAGGTTGATCAAGGTATCGAATTGTTCAGAATTTTATTATCAATGCAATGATGTAAAAAAAACGGTGTTTCTGCATTGCGTTAAGGTGTTACGCGCGGAAACGCGCACGCATGCGTGCGCGCGCGCAAATTCTTGAAATGCTTAGAATGACCTAAAACGTACTTTCGTTTGGTCAAAAAGTGATTTTGAGCATTTTTAAATTTTGACGCGCGCGTACGCGCGCGTCGTGACCTACAGGTGACCTTTGATGACATGACCTGATGACCCTTGACCTGAAGTTGATGTGATGTAAATTTGATTGATTTTTGATAATTGATAATGGAGATGTGATTGATAATGTGATTTTACAAAATGGCGCCTAGATGACGTCATCATGACGTGATGACCTTGAAAAGCTTATTTTGACGTGTCCATGACAGATCCTATAGATGACATGAAATTCAATGAAATTGAGCAAGTCCATTTTGAGATAACTTGGCGACAAGAAAAATCCGTAAAAATAAATAAAGAAATAAATAAAGACTAGAATTTAATTCGTCATGCGGACGAATTAGGTGGTCTGTCATGATTTTTCATTCAGAGTCGGCTAATGTATAAAATGAATAATTTAGATATGATTGATAATCTTGATTCTAGACATCCTAAGAATAAATTTTGACCATTGCTCAATGTGATTATTAATGTTTCCCATAGACTTTACACGTAAGCAATTTTGAGAATTACAATTCCAATATTGCAAGTGAAAAACGGGCATGATCCCGGCATCTGATCAAAAAGTGGAGGGCACATTACCGAAAGCCCAGAATCTCAGCTATAACATATTAAAAGCTCCGGCAAAACTGACAAGAAGAAATGGAGATATGGCTCACGAAATAGAGGAATGTCGAATCTAGTTTTGAGAAAAAGTCATGTCCCATAGAGATTACACACAAAATACATGTGATATGAAAAAAAAACAATTATAATCTGTTTTATCTTGCTAAATTTTAACTTTCATACCTTTTAATTATCATAAAGGATCATGTAAGAGGTGGCAAAAAGAAAAAAAAAATGAAAAAAAAATCATCTTTTCTACCCCAGGAATCGAACCTCCGCCCTCGAGAAAGCAAGTCAAATGCGTTATCCATTGAGCCACGATATTCCCCATAGAGATTACACGTAAGCAATTTTGAGAATTACAATTCCAATTTTGCAAGTGAAATACGGGCATGATCCCGGCATCTGATCAAAAAATGAAGGGCACACTTCCAATAGCCCAGAATCTCAGCTACAACATGTTAAAAGCTCAAGGAAAGCTGACAAGAAAAAATGGAGATATGGCTCACGAAATAGAGGAATGTCGAATCTAGTTTTGGGAAAAAGTCATGTCCCATAGAGATTACACGCAAAATGAGGAAAAATGACATGCCTCTTTTCATCGCTGTTTTACGCAATGATGCGTTTCTCAAAACGAATATTCATGTTAACTGAGGAGAAAGAGTACATTATAAACTACAACATAGTGAAATCTGGGCGAAAAATGATCTATATTCGAGAAGTTACAGCCAAATTTGCATAAATTTGATGACGTCATTTTTGAAAAAAATGAAATTTTTAGTTTGGGCGCCTATTTGATGACGTCACGATATAATTTAGGGACAATGGTGACATGAAATCAAATCTACAACTCATACTCTATCGATATATGAAAAAAAAATTGGGGGTCAACGGACTTTTTAAAGAGCTACAGTGAATTTACAATAGGCATGTTTTTGCCCATATATGGCCTATAGTGAGAGCTCGCGCGCACACGTGCTGCAAACTTTAATGGGTGTTAATTTCTATATTAATGGTTGTAGAAGGTTGATCAAGGTATCAAATTGCTCAGAATTTTATTAGCAATGCAATGATATTAAAAGAAACGGTTTTTCTGCGTTGTGTTAAGGTGTAACGCGCGGAAACGCGCGCGCATACGTGCGCGCGCGCAAATTTTTGAAATGCTTAAAATGACTTTAAACGTACCCAAAAAAATTTATAGGTCATTTGGACGATTTTTTTACCTTTGACGCGCGCGTACGCGCGCGTCATGACCTCTACATGACCTTTGATGACATTGACAGTTGACCCTTGACATGAAGTTAATGTCCTGTAAATATTATTAATTTTTGATAATTGATAATGAAGATATGATGAAATGAAGAATTTTACAAAATGGCGCGTAGATGACGTCATCATGACCATATGACCTTCAAAAGATTCGTATGCCGTCTCTATGATAGACTCTATAAATGACGAAAAAATCAGCAAAATTGATTCAGCCAATTCCGAGAAAAGTTGGCGACAAACATAGGGGCTAAGAATAAATAATAAATAATAAAGAAAATTCTGACGAAATCAATAGGTGATCTGTCATAGACAGACCACCTAATGAAATGAAATACTAGAATTTAATTCGTCATGCGGACGAATTAGGTGGTCTGTCATGATTTGTCATTCAGTGTCGGCTGATGTATGAAATAAATCATTTAGATATTGATAATCTTGATCGTAGACATCCTAAGAATAAGTTTTGACCATTACTAACTGTGATTATTGATGTGGTGATGACAATCGTCAGACATACATCTTCAAACAGATACATACAAGATAGATGATTATACCTCACGGATCAACACGGCAATGCCGGCATGATCCGGGGAGGTCCGGGATAGTTTTGCCCCAGATGACTGTGAACACGGCATCAACACGGCAGCTTCACACGGATCTACACGGATCATGCCGGCAGAGCACGTCGTCAACACGGACCAATACGTCAGCAACACGGACCTACACGTCAGCTACACGGACCACCACGTCAGCAACACGGACCTACACGTCAGCAATACGGACGAACACGTCAAATGCGTTATCCATTGAGCTAGCATATTCCCCATAGAGATTACACGTAAGCAAGTTTGAGAATTACAATTCCAATTTTGCAAGCGAAATACGGGCATGATCCCGGCATCTGATCAAAAAATGGAGGGCACATTACCGAAAGCTTAGAATCTCAGCTACAACATACTAAAAGCTCAGGGAAAACTGAAAATGGCTCACGAAATAGAGGAATGTCGAATCTAGTTTTGAGAAAAGGTCATGTCCCATAGAGATTACACGCAAAATACATGTGATATGAAAAAAGTAATTATAATCTGTTTTATCTTGCTAAATTTAAACTTTTATACCTTTAAATTATCATAAAGGATCATGTAAGAAGCGGCAAAAAGAAAAAAAAGTGAAAAAAATTCATCTTGTTCACCCCAGGACTCGAACCCGCGCCCTTTAGAAAGCAGTCAAAGCCACGATATTCCCCATAGAGAATACACGTAAGCAATTTTGAGAATTACAAGTCCAATTTTGCAAGCGAAATACAGGCATGATCCTGGCATCTGATCAAAAAATGGTGGGCACATTCGCGAAAGCTTAGAATCTCAGCTACAACATACTCAAAGCTCAGGGAAAACTGACAAGAAACAATGGAGATATGGCTCACGAAATAGAGGAATGTCGAATCTAGTTTTGAGAAAAGGTCATGTCCCATAGAGATTACACGCAAAATACATGTGATATGAAAAAAAGTAATTATAATCTGTTTTATCTTGCTAAATTTAAACTTTTATACCTTTAAATTATCATAAAGGATCATGTAAGAAGTGGCAAAAAGAAAAAAAAGTGAAAAAAAAATTCATCTTGTTCACCCCAGGACTCGAACCCGCGCCCTTTAAGAAGCAGTCAAAGCCACGATATTCCCCATAGAGAATACACGTAAGCAATTTTGAGAATTACAAGTCCAATTTTGCAAGTGAAATACGGGCATGATCCCGGCATCTGATCAAAAAATAAAGGGCACACTTGCGAAAGCTTAGAATCTCAGCTACAACATACTAAAAGCTTAAAGAAAACTGACAAGAAAAAATGGAGATATGGCTCACGAAATAGAGGAATGTCGAATCTGGTTTTGAGAAAAAGTCATGTCCCATAGAGATTACACGCAAAATACATGTAATATGAAAAAAGTAATTATAATCTGTTTTATCTTGCTAAATTTTAACTTTCATACCTTTTAATTATCATAAAGGATCATGTAAGAGGTGGCAAAAAGAAAAAAAAAATGAAAAAAAAATCATCTTTTCTACCCCAGGAATCGAACCTCCGCCCTCGAGAAAGCAAGTCAAATGCGTTATCCATTGAGCCACGATATTCCCCATAGAGATTACACGTAAGCAATTTTGAGAATTACAATTCCAATTTTGCAAGTGAAATACGGGCATGATCCCGGCATCTGATCAAAAAATGAAGGGCACATTTCCGATAGCCCAGAATCTCAGCTACAACATGTTAAAAGCTCAAGGAAAGCTGACAAGAAAAAATGGAGATATGGCTCACGAAATAGAGGAATGTCGAATCTAGTTTTGGGAAAAAGTCATGTCCATAGAGATTACACGCAAAATGAGGAAAAATGACATGCCTCTTTTCATCGCTGTTTTACGCAATGATGCGTTTCTCAAAACGAATATTCATGTTAACTGAGGAGAAAGAGTACATTATAAACTACAACATATCGAAATCTGGGCGAAAAATGATCTATATTCGAGAAGTTACAGCCAAATTTGCATAAATTTGATGACGTCATTTTTGAAAAAAATGAAATTTTTAGTTTGGGCGCCTATTTGATGACGTCACGATATAATTTAGGGACAATGGTGACATGAAATCAAATCTACAACTCATACTCTATCGATATATGAAAAAAAAATTGGGGGTCAACGGACTTTTTAAAGAGCTACAGTGAATTTACAATAGGCATGTTTTTGCCCATATATGGCCTATAGTGAGAGCTCGCGCGCACACGTGCTGCAAACTTTAATGGGTGTTAATTTCTATATTAATGGTTGTAGAAGGTTGATCAAGGTATCAAATTGCTCAGAATTTTATTAGCAATGCAATGATATTAAAAGAAACGGTTTTCTGCGTTGTGTTAAGGTGTAACGCGCGGAAACGCGCGCACAGTGCGCGCGCGCAAATTTTTGAAATGCTTAAAATGACCTGAAACGTACCCAAAAAATTTTATAGGTCATTTGGACGATTTTTTTACCTTTGACGCGCGCGTACGCGCGCGTCATGACCTCTACATGACCTTTGATGACATTGACAGTTGACCCTTGACATGAAGTTAATGTCATGTAAATATTGTTAATTTTTGATAATTGATAATGAAGATATGATCAAATGAAGAATTTTACAAAATGGCGCGTAGATGACGTCATCATGACCATATGACCTTGAAAAGCTTATTTTGCCGTCTCTATGATAGATTCTATATATGACGAAAAAATCAGCAAAATTGATTCAGCCAATTTCGAGAAAAGTTGGCGACAAACATAGGTGCCAAGAATAAAGAAAGAAATAAAGAAAATTCTGACGAAAACAATAGGTGATCTGTCGTAGACAGACCACCTAATAATAGATCACAGTAACAGTTTCATAAGCTCCACAAAAGTGAAATTTCAATTTATCTATTTGATGTGCATAAGGAGGAAGGAAGAGGAAGCTGAGGTTTTATTTCAGAATACAGGAAATTTCGGTTCTGGTATCACACCTTGAATAGTAAAAATCAGAGATAATATGAAGCCTTTTTTTAGCTTCCACACCTACTAAAACCGAGACGAGGAAAAAAAATATCAACTACGGTTTTAAAGTTAAGACTGAAATTATTCACTCAGGATGGAGTCCCCTGCATATAGAGTATATACATGTACACACACATATTTAACATTTTGATACCATGTACAAAGGTAAAACAGAGTAATGTTGTCTGATAATATTATCTTGCTGACGCGGTTACTAGAGTGTAGTTTACACATCAATATGTAAACAAAACTTTACAAAATCAGGGCAAAGGGAGAACCCTAATGAGTATTTCTAGAAATTAGGCTTATAAAACAAAGGTCATTTGTACAATTCGGGCAGACAAACAAAAGATATGACAGAAGATATCGAATTTCTTATCTAAAACTCCATGAAAATATTGTGATTTGTAAAACTCCATGTTAAACAGCACTAAGAACCATTTTGCAGGAACTTTTTGGGTTGCAAGTGCTTTCCTGATAGTGCAACTGCACCCTTATGTTAAAGGTATTGTTTAACTTTGTGAGCAGCCGATTTAATAAATTCTCAAACCAAGATGAAACATGTGTACAAGTGCATATATTAGAACTAATAAACCCCGAAAACAACCATTATTGAGAATGAAAAGCTAAAACTACAAGGCAAACCCCGATTATGTAAATAGGCGTCTTATAGACGCCGAAATAGTACACATAAGTGTATGGGATGAAATCAAGATGGTGTTTCCGGTCACTTTATATTTCAATTTTTGAAGCACTTAATAATGATTTTCGAATGCAATTTTCTCTGGGCTTCATTTTTGTAACATATCACAGACACAGATGACAAGTGTGACCTTCTAGCTCAGATTTAAAAAAGTCAAACCAATGTTAACCAATCACTTTAAAATATGTGTAGGATGAATAATAATTCTCATTGTTTTCTGGGGTTGCCATGCAGTCAAGCTTAGCTTATAGTGGCAACCCCTGCAACCTTCTAAAAATCGATATGTTTTAATAGAAAATGCCATTTTGTTCAATGTTTTGCTTGTCAGTTATATGTATATCATTATTGTATTTTCTTTGTTTATGTGTTTATGAAAAGTGTTGCAGAAACCAATAGATGAAATGAAAAAGTGTATTTATGCAACAACAAATTTTCCAGCAAACGGGGGTGTACTTGTGCAAACTTTAATTCTTCATCAATTCAAAGAAAAATGAACTCCTAGCCTTGTTTCTTGAACAGTCTACCCTGATTGCATATCGCCATACAATGGGATGTCCATATGCTTGTTGTGTAATGTGGTGGAGTATCTTCTTGTACATGACATGTAAGGGATATACAGAAAATAATGTGAAGTGACAATGGATGTTATTTAAGGTAACATATATCCTGTGCAAGAATGTGCTCATATTTCATTAAAGGCACGATACACGGAGAACATGAATATTGACCAAAAGAAATGACACCACTCTTACCATTATATACAATCCTGGGTTTGGTGAGGCAGGCAAGCAAATGAAGCTCAATATTATCGGCACCGACAAACTTGGAACATACTGGACATTTGATACCTGGAAAAATAAAAAGTATAACAATCTGCTCAATCAAGATGCTTCTTTACTACATGAATGCATTAGTCATAGCTGATACATAAATTAGATACCGGTAATGGGAATAATAGCAATCAAATCAACTGAAATACCTGGGGTTTATACTGTTGAAATATATAAGAGGAAAAATTACAATAATATAGTACAAGAAAAATATTGTTTTTTGTTGAAATACTGTAGAACGTGTATATTTTGTATCATTGCCTGTAGTAATAAGTACTACTACTACTACATAAATGTGGATATACAAATAAGAGAAAGAATGGAAGGGTAAGTAATAATAAAAATGCCCATTATTGAACCTAATATGTGTACATCAAACAGATTTTATACATAAACATGATAAATCCTTCACAATAAAAATGTTTTGCTGGACTTCAGCTTGGTAAGGTAAGATTGGACAAAAACCCAAATAATTACAATAAGTAAAAGAATGAGTTTAGCTGAACTTGATATCTACCAAACACAGTTTGTCTGACAGGTATAGGACAATGCAACATTATATTTGAAAATGACCTTCTGATCAATGACAATGCACTGTATGATCCTGGGGGTCAGGTAAGATATGTTTCACATTAAGAACAAATGAGAGACTACATATGTACTATTACAGCATACCAGCAAACTCTTTGTCAGTAGCTTCTAGGATTAATCCTCTTTTATTTACGTTGTGTTTGCCGGTATTAGATTATATATCAAAGATGGCCAAGAAGAATACACTTTTCATGCTGGTATGGAAAATGAACCAAAATTATCAGAGCCTAATTTTCATACTTCATGATTACTCATGAATAACAACATACAAGCATATATCTGGTGGCAATTTTTTTTCTATTCGGGGGCTATTTTTCACAACCTACTTCCTAGACCTGCAACATGGGACAAACTTTGAATTAAAGGACAAGTCCACCCCAACAAAAACTTGATTTGAATAAAAAGAGAAAAATTCAACAAGCATAACAATGAAAATTTCATCAAAATACATATTTATGACCCTGTTACTGTTATTTCAAGCTCACTGGGTGTGTGTAATATTTTGCTTACAACTTTAAAGAAAATGATCCACTTTCATCTTTGTAATCAGTAGGAAGTTATAACCAGTGAAACTCTTTAATGTAAGCCTACTGCTGCCATTGTGTTAGAATTTTAATTGGTCGAGCTTGGTAATATTGGTGAACTTTAAAAAAACACTGACAGGAAGATAATTACACAGCATACACTGCATAATACATTGCAATGTTAAAGGTAAAGTCCACCTCAGAAAAATGTTGATTTGAATCAATAGAGAAAAATCAGACCAGCACAATGCTGAAAATTTCATCAAAATCGGATGTAAAATAAGTTATGACATTTCAAAGTTTCGCTTGTTTTTAACAAAATAGTTATGTGAACGAGCCAGTTACATCCAAATGAGAGAGTCGATGATGTCACTCACTCACTGTTTCTTTTGTTTTTTTATTGTTTGAATTATACAATATTTCATTTTTTCGAATTTGACGGTTAGGATCTCCTTGCCTGAAGGACAAAATGTTAAAATAATGGAATTCCATGTGTTCAGGGTGGAATGAAACTTCATTTCACATGACAATGACGAGAAAATCAAAATATTTCATAATTCAAACAATAAAAAACAAAAGAAATAGTGAGTGAGTGACATCATCGACTCTCTCATTTGGATGTAACTGGCTCGTTCATATAACTATTTTTTTTTAAATAAGCGAAACTTTGAAATGTCACAACTTCCTTATTTTGCATCCAATTTTGATGAAATTTTCAGTGTTATGCTTTGTTGAATTTTTCACTTTTTAATCAAATCAAGTTTTTGTTGGGGGTGGACTTGTCCTTTAACATTGCAATGTATTATGCAGTGTATGCTGTGTAATTATCTTCCTGTCTGTGTTTTTTTTTTTAAAGTTCACCAATATTACCCAAGCTCGACCAATTAGAATTCTAACACAATGGCAGCAGTAGGCCTTCATGTACATTAAAAAAGTTTCACTGGTTGTAACTTCCTACTGATTACAAAGATGAAAGTGGATCATTTCTTTAAAGTTGTAAGCAAAATAATACGCACACCCAGTGAGCTTGAAATAACAGTAACAGGGTCATAAATATGTATTCATGCAAGGTACATCCAAATGTGTATCATCCACAAATGAACAATGAATTTAAAAAAAAGATACTGATAAACACAGTAGTTGATCGTATTTTATTTGGATTCTATAGGTAAATCGTAATCTTCACGAGTTCATCCACCATAAGCACTCCTAATGAGTTTGAGCAAAAGGATAGCCCAATATACTGTTTCTCTTAAGTAATATGTTTCTTCAATGAATATATCATTCAAAGAAAAAATACTGAAATTCTTCTCTCACATCCAAACCAATAATAATGGGGCATTTCATGAAGTCGCTCTTAGCATATAAGCTTTCAAAATCCGTGCATCCGATTGGCTGAAAAAAGAAATTTAGTGGAAATCACTGCAAAAAAAAGATTTGTGAAATTGTCCAAAATCCTTTGTGGTTGAACTACATGTGGGGGCATCGTGGTCTAGTGGTTCTGACTCTCGCCTTTCAGACAGAGGGTCGTGAGTTCGAATCCTAGCCATGGTGTATTTTCCTTCAGCAAGAAATTTATCCATACTGTGCTGCACTTGACCCAGGTGAGGTAAATGGGTACCGGCAGGAAATAATTCCTCAAAAAGCTGTGCGCACCAGAATCAGTATCTAGGCTAGCTTAGCCGGGGTAATATAGGAGCGCCTTGAGCACCTAGCAAGGTGGACTGGATATGTGCACTATACAAATCCTATATTATTATTTCATGTACGGATAGCCAGCTGTGACATCCAAGTTCAATAAGCTCATTCAACACTCAAATAATTTATAAATGTCAAACTGATTCATTAACCATTAAAGCATGAGGAAAGAGCAAATTAAAATTAGTAAAAAAATGTAAAGAAAAGTTTTGACATTTTTGACTTCCCATAAGTTTGGCAAGGAATTAGACCACAGTCTAGGTTAACACAGACTTCAGATATGGGACATCATGTCTTTTGATCCCACACAGAAGTACACTGTAAATGTAATCATAATTACTGTAGGCATTTATAAGAGCTTAATTGACACTTTGGTGTATTTGTCTCAACTTAAACTTGTTTCACTTGATCTGATATTTTTTTTCCAACATAATTCACCGATGAAATTTGGAAGTAAACCCCTTTAAAGATACACAGACAATGAGACAAATGAAATAAGTCAACAGATAAGTACACTGAAAACTTTGTTATGAATTTATCCATCATCGGTCTTTATACCCTCCCGAAACAGGTACCTGGGATATGACCTTTCTTCGACGTCCTACTTATCTCTCAACTTCCTTTCTTTATTGGTAACATCTTCCTCCCGCATTTCCCTCACCCCTCTCCCCCTTCCTCTTTAAACCCCTATCCCCTTTATCCAATACCTAGGCCTTCTTTAAAGGTGGGTCTACATTGCATATTGCTCACTGTTGGTAAATAGACATTTGCACATTTTTGCTACAGAATTGCCTTTAATTTGTTTAATATTCCAATTATTAATTCTACGATTTCCTGTTGAGTTCTGGCTGATGTATACTTTTTTTCACAAAGAATGGTAGCATTGAAACTAATGAAATACATAATTATAAACTGATATGACTTGAGGGTTGTGGCTGATAATTAGATTACTTCTTCCTCATATACATCATCCTGGTTTTGATAGCTCCTGAAGGGCAAAAAAGCTCAATGATGCTGGTGGGCTGGGCCTATTCATCTTTACACGGATATACATGTAAAAGCTCAGGGAGAAGAGAATCTCCCTGTAAAGGCCTGTATTATCCCTGCACACTATCTGTCTTAAATACAAATATATAAGATCAGTGTCATTGTGTATCCAAATTCAATATACACCTGGATACATATGAATCAATCCATCATCATTATTCAACAGTCATAATACTCATATTTGCGTTTATACCATTACCAAGCACATTCAATGTTGAATAATTTTGGCAAGGTATAATAGTGCGTTTCAAAGTCTATCCAGCTATTCACTCTTATATGAACTAAAGAGGTTGCTGGCTTGCTGCTAAGCACTTTACATTACAAAAAATATCTATTTACATAACGTTATTCAATCATGTACCAGTACTTATATCCATAGAGATATAGGTAGGGTCCATCATTGGAACCACTAGGATACATTTTTTTCTCTCTCTCTCTCTCTTATGTAGACACTCAATAAGCAATGGGATTAAATTATAAAAAAAGCAGTGAATGCTTTATTGAGTTCACTGGCATGGAAAATTGGATGAGATCACAGAGAATCTCATAGGCTTGTTGTAAGCATGATGGTCTGTATCTTCACATGATACTATATCTGCAATTTTCTTTTTGTATTCCATTTTGTTGCTGGCCCATTGTATATAGAAATAATGGTCATAAACCCATTGGGTGATTTCAAGTTCAGTGTTGACCTTTTGGTGTTGGTGTTGGGTCAATTTTTACACGATTATAACACCAAACATAAAATGAGGATGGTCCCGAAAAGTCACTCACTAGTTTTTGAGATGTCAATAATGTGATCTGGATCAGTTTTACAAACTATGAATAAGTTTTGGAGCTAGGGGAAGCAATCGAAATTTCAACACTAACACCAACACCAAGGCCAACACCGAACTTGAAATCGCCCATTGTCATAACAAAAAAGAACTCATTCTTTTATTGGTCTGGATGTTCTATGCAAGGGCCGATGCCCAATGTGCCACAACATCAATGTATTGGGTGGTTACAGTGTACAGGTATATACATGTACTAAAAATTTGCTGATAACTGTAATGCAATGAGACTGAAAAAATTGTACATGATTATATTAAACCCCACACAGCAGAACCAGTGATAGAAACAACCACAATTTCATGATTATCACCATCATTATTATTAGTAAAACTATCAATCTCCAAAGCAAAAAATATCATCATATTATCTTCACCATCACCATCTTCTTCTTCATCATCATTTTATTATCATCACCATCATCATCTTAATCATCATCTTCATCACCATCAGGCATCACTGGCATTGTCATGAATATCATCGTCATCAATATTCACCATCCCAAATCCCAAAACTTTTAAACAGCCTCATTATTCTGATAGGTCTATCAAAAAATAAATAAAAAGAAGTGTGTCAGAAAAATAAGACTACTAGAAAAAAAAGGCTGGATAACCATTTGACCTCAACCTGACCTTAATTCACAATGGGGATTCCCCCTGACTCCCTTGTCCTCAGTGAGGTCACAGTCTGCCCTCCAGCGAGATCTGGGTTAAACTATTCCAAGGAGAGGTAATCTACACCTCTAAAATAACACCACTGGTTGGTAGGGGGTTAGATGGTGCAAGGAGCAGCTCCTTGGATGGTGACAGACCAAAGGACTCTACTACAAGAAGTACTCACAGTGCAGAGTCAAAAGCAAGGCAAATCAAACTATGTATCTACATGTATTGTACTAGGATTAAATGCTGATTTTTCCTTCGATTTCTCTGTTTTACTTTATGTTTCTCAGGAATAAGCCATTAACCTAATGGTCCACGTGTATTTCAGGTCCACGATAGCACTACAACCCAGATGAGATATTGTATTTTCTAGTTTGAAATTACAATAAGTACCAAACACTATTTTACTCTCGCTCTAATTCCATTCTACCACATGTAAACATATGAATATCAAATAGAGATTAAGGTTAACTTCATTTTAGTATATTAATTAGTTATAAATACCCCCCCCCCTCCTCTTCCACCATAAAGCCATACCATGCAGTATAAATGCTGGGACAGTACATGTCCTATGTACTCTCTATTCAGATCCTATTTAATACCATTTTGCACACAGTATTAAATGGGATTAGCAGAAAGAGTTGAGACAGTTTACAGGCCTACACTATAAAGGGGAGGGGGGGGAGGTCTTTTAATATTATTAGGCTTCATAGCTCTGTCACATACAAGATAACTTTCATAATTAAAGCCTGTAAAAACCTTTAGTTTAAGTATAAGGTTCAATTATGTAAAATATATAAGAGTATAAAATCATTCAAACCCACATGTAATTTCAAGAAACTTTGTGTAATTTTGAATACAGTACATGTATATAACCAACAAAAAAATCAATAGTGATCCAACCGGGACAAAGACTGCAGACTGACACAGGCAAGTACCATATAAACAACACAAGTGGTCTGCTTTTGTAACTGCAAAACTGTCATATGAAAAGTGGATACCTTTTTTAGTCTTTGATAACAATTGTGTCACAAAATCAAACAATTACTGTTCAAAGTCTAAAGTTGATTACCTGGAAAGACGTATATCATCCGCTAAATTGGGTTTATGTTGCCATCTGATTAAAAGGGATGGACAGAGGGGTGAAGAAAACTAATCCACAAAAACAAAAATTGTGTGTGTGTGTTATCAGAACCACCCCATGTAGACAGGCAGAGAAACATTCAAACAGAGGAAAGAGGGTATAATACCCCTTTCATAAACCCAATTATGCGGCTAATAGCAGCATAATTTGGTCGTAAAATTGGAGGAGGACAAGAGTAATCCGCATTATTTTGATGCTGCTATTATCCGCATAATAGCAGCATGGGGCAAGATTTTGAGTTTATGAACGCATTTGCGGATAATTGCCATGGTGCGGTCACAAGGTCACCCTTTTCCACACAACCGCATTGGAGGTGGCGTGTCCAGTTGTCATGACGATTATCCGCCTTTTCAGGACGAGCGCTTGTAAAAATAATGCGGTTTATTTTCGGAGTTTGTGAACGCAATTTTTATTGAATTATCCGCATTACTCTTAGGCGGCTAATTGGAGGATAGGTTTATGAAAAGGGTATAAGGATAGGTGTTCTTGATTACAATAACTTCTTCCCTTGTGTAAGTAGACTAAAATTAAATCAGCATTACACTACGTTCATCTTTTTACTGATTGGAATGGAGGCCTGACATTTAAATCACAAATGCTTGAAGTTTGAACCAATTATACTCTTCTTCTTTTTTAATATCAACTGCTGAATTATGAAATTTCAGAGTTTTTTGGGTGCATGAATCATTTGGCCATGGAAAACACAATAGGAATTTTAACACATACAGAAAACATCTTCTATCTGGCGAAAGGGTATGAGGACATTCAACAATGGTCAATTGGCCATGCTTTTTAATCTGAGAACAAACAGCATAGGATTCGTCTAGGAATAAACTCAAACAACAGATTATTGGAATTGTATGTGTAGGCTACATCACTTGTATACACATGTATGGTCTTCATTGTATAAAGCATGCATGATGCACCAAACAACAAAAGAATACTGATAAACACATGGGGTGAGGGAACAAAGGCCACAACTGAAAATGTACATCTCTTGAAATCAGGCTGCAATTTTTTTTGGGGGGGGAGGATATAGTCTCTATGTTCTTGATTTTTTAACTCTTTTAAGGAGTTCAGTATAGAGTCTACTTTTGCCATTACTGCCAATAAATTTTTGTCCTCTTCTTGTAATACATATAAATGGAAATGAAACACTCAATCTCATTTCTTTCAAAATACATGCAGTCCCATCTAATTCTACACTTTAAACAAATCAAGGAACTTAGACATATTATTAATAATTGACCAATAATATATTATTTTATGTGAATGAAATTATGATTCTCTAGTGATCAATCATGATATAGCATACAAACAGGGAAGTTCTATAAACCACGAAGATGATTGCACAGCCAGTTATAATGTACAAAGCTCACTCAGATACAAAGCCTCATTATGTACATTTGTTACCAGCCCGTAGTCAGTTGTCCGTTGACAATTACGAATCACCAACCTTTCCAATAACAAATGCGATTCTATTGTATTCTTCATCACATACAGTACATGCAGCCCGGTGTGTTCATTGCTTTGTTGATTTAGGAAGTTCAATGGTTAAATTACGAAGCTGAAGGAAACTGCACTGTCATGTGCTCCCGGGCACTTTTACACAAAAGCTTGGTTGGTGGTGTGCACATGGTAACTGGTACACATAGAGACTTTGTCTAAAATCAATCTAAAAATACACTATTTAAACTATTATGAACATTATATTCTATCTGTATGGATTAAATTTATCCAAGGCCATTGAAGGTCATGGTCATGGATACCCTTGGTGGATACCACCTCGATGTTCATCACTTCCAGCTTCCAAGTATTTTCTGATCAGGAAATTTACCCCAATCAGAAAATACAAGGTAATTTTGGTAGTGTGAAAGCAAATTATGTGGAATTTCCTCGAAAGAAAATACCCACTAGATAGAAGGTATTTGTGAAAATTAAAAGAACTTTTGAGGGGATTTTTCCAAGATCACAGGTATTTTTGGCAGTGTGAAAGCAAATTATGGGAACTTATAGCCCAGCATGTAGATGGGTGCAGGCACCGTCAGTGGTTGCTGAGCTAGCAATTTTGAATCTTGCACCTTGCTTGCTTATCAGACCATACTGCGCATGCTCCTAACTTCAGGAACTTATCCCGAAGAGTACGTTTCAGGGCAGTGTGAATACAGGAATAATTAACAGGTATTCTTTATTCTGAAAAAGTTCTCGTAAATTTAACGGGGATTCTTGTGATCGAGGCGGTTTGAAAACAACCTATTAATGGTGCTGCTTTTTTAGCAGCCCCATCAATTCCCAACCTACATGTATTTGTATGATAATCTTGATATGATTTTAAGAATGCTATGCACAAAACCACACATTATATTGTAATCACTGGAAATGGAAATATCAAATGAATGGAATAGGCCTCAATGCCCCTCGTAATGTCCTTAGAGATTTCTTGTCCCCGTTTTTCATTCCCCCCCCCCCCCCCTTTTTTATGTTGCATATCAAGTTTTCTCTAAAGAAACAGGGCTTTGCCCTAGAATAATGAAATATAAGGCCTATATTTGGAGTTACAATAAAGAAGCTGGGAAATGTGGAAAACGACAGATAGAGAAGCATGACACAGTAATATGAGATAACAGAAAAATAGAAAGACTGAGGGAGAAAGAGAGAGAGAGAAAGAAATACAGAGAGAAAATTACAGAGTGATAAAGAAAGATTAGGGCGGTGACACTGCAAGTCTTTTGAGATTGGGTGTAACCATCGTTCAAATACAGAATGACGTAAAGAAAATATATTCCTTTTGTTCTCCCCTTTGTCATATTCCATTCACTTTTTTGTCAAAGAGAAATGTTGGCCTATGATACGAGGTATCACCAAGGCGAAGTGCCAATAGACTTCATTACAGATCAAAATACATGTACATCATTGCACAATTATAAAGCCAATCAATCTCTTTCAGCTTCATAATAAAGTTTATTAGAAGGTTTAACAGGTTGAATTAGCTCTCTGCTTGTGTTATTTTCACACTATATCATGCATGTAATATCTTTCAATTCATTTTTTTTTGGGGGGAGGGGTCTGTAATCTGTAACCAATATGCTTTCCCATCTGCAGGTGGTCCTTCCCAGTTTGAACATTCATGTTTCTGAATCCTGATCGCTTCTTTGGTGAGCTATATCCATTTTGTTCCTGTGGCAACATTTAGAGGTCAAGTCCACCCCAGAAAATTGTTGATTTGTATCGAGAAAAATCAAACAAACATAAATGCAAATTTTGCAAATTTCATCGAAATCGGATGTAAAATAAGAAAGTTATGACATTTTTAAGTTTCGCTTATTTTTCACAAAACAGTTAAATGCACAACTCAGCGATATGCAAATGAGAGTCGATGATGTCCATCACTCACTATTTCTTCTTTTTTTTGAATAATACATTATGTCAATTTTTACAGATTTGACAATAAGGACCAACTTAACATAACCATAAACTGTTTAAATAATGGTAATTCCACTTGTTCAGAAAGAAATAAAACTTTGTTTCACTTGATTTCATATAATAAAATACAAAAGAAATAGTGAGTGGGTGACACCATCAGTCTGCCAATATGCATTCCGACCAGGATGTGCATATAACTGTTTTGTGAAATTAAGCAAAACTTTAGAATGTCATAACTTTCTTATTTCACATCTGATTTTGATGAAATTTTCAGTGTTTTGCTTGTTGGATTTTTCTCTTTTTTTCATATCAACTTTTGGTTGGGGTGGACTTGTCCTTTAAAGAGCCAGAGAGTGGGGTCATGGGTTCATGCCTATTAACTCAAAACCATCTACTGTATAGCCATTTGTTTCACCTTTCAATACGTATATACAGACTTCCTGCACAAGATTGCTTTCTGGAATTACAAAGTACAGTATTAAAGGGGGAGTGAACTTTGTGTGGTCTCTTGACTGTACGTTATAAATACATAATCTTAAAATACATTTTCAGATCTACTAACACTACAGAGAATAAATTGACCTATAATTGTATTTGTATAGAGAAACTAAAATGTTTTGAGAGGAAAAATACTTTATTTGCTACTTTGTGACATAATAATTGCAGTATAAATGTATTGAGTAGTTAATTAACATGTTATCATTCAATTACTGTAGGTCTATATTGCTAGACTTCACTAGCATTATGGGCCAGGAATGAGTAATTGAGGACTCGGGATGGCGCTATTGGTTGGAATCACAGTCAATTGTGAACAGGTCATGAAGCAATAGGTGGTTTCAGACCGCCTCGAAGTTTGTCAGTTCCAGGTATTCTCTGATCGGGAAATTTACCCCGATCAGAAAATACTAGGTATTTTGGTAATGTGAAAGCAAACTACGCGTAATTCCCCGAAGAAAATACCCACTAAATAGTAGGTACTTGGCGAAATTATGAGAACTTTCGCGGGGATTTTTCCAAGGTTGCAGTTATTTTGGCGATGTGAAAGCAAATTACGGGAACTTTTAGCCCAGCGTGTCGTTGGGTACGGCACCGTGGGTGGCTGCTGGGCTAGTGATTTTGAATCTAGCGCCTTGCCTGCTTATCAGACCATACTGCGCATACTTGTAACTTCAGAAACTTACCCCGAAGGGTATGTTTTAGGGCGGTGTGAATGCAGAAATAATTAATGAGTATTTTTCAGCCTAAAAAAGTTCTCGTAATTTAACGGGGATTCTTGTGATCGACGCGGTTTGAAACCACCTAGTGTGATCTTGAAAACCACATCATGAGGTGATCCCGTACTACGGTGTCCAACATCACTTAAGATTGCTTCCAAGATTGTTCAGAGCATGCACAGCTATGCTGAACCGATTCCTACCGAGCTTCGCTTAATAATGAGAAAGGGGTCTTGAATTTCCCTACTTTATGACCCTCCTGTGCCCTGCATATTGTGCATGTTTGCAATTACTGGATAGAAATTAATTATTTTAAAGGGCTATTACGCGATCTTGTCACTTTGATTAACTTTTCAGGGGTTTCTTTTTCATCGCATATTTTGGCAATTAAGAAAATGCACAAAGCAGTTGCTAGCACAAGGTTAAAGGTAAAAGACAGTACTTGCAGCCAACAATTATTTCATGAGAAAGTTTTTAAATGAAGGTTAATTTTCAAAATATTATCATACATCTAGATCTAGTACATTAACTTATCTTGGTAAAATCGTGAAATCTCAGATCAATATCTATATTCTGATGATCACTAACACAAAAAAGCATATGTGGGACAGCATATTGTTTCGAAAACACCCGACACTTGATAGAATTCCGTTATTATTTCGCTCATTTCTCAGCAATTACGCATTTTCTTCCAGAACTACATGTATTAGGCACATAACTTTCATTTATACATACAAAAACTTTGATTGTATTGTAACTGCATTTGATTCTATTCGAACTCATTTTGAAATCTTTACCACAACTGGTGGGTGTTTGATTTAAGCTGTTTGTAAGTTAAGAGCGACTTTAAGAACTATTGGTGATCCTTTCTTGTGGTAAATGGTATACACCATTGGCGATTGTTAAGCAAGTAAGAATGGATCACCAGTCAATCTTAAAGTCGCTCTTAGCTAACGAACATGGAAGATCTCTTTCAAGACCACTTTGAACTTTCATATTACACATTAAAGGACAAGTCCACCCAAACAAAAACTTGATTTGAATAAAAAGAGAAAAAATCAACAAGCATATCATTGAAAAATTTCATCAAAATCGATGTTTAAATAAGAAAGTTCTGACATTTAAAGTTTCGCTTCATTTCACAAAACATTTATATGCACATCTCGATCGTTATGCAAACGAGGAACTGATGACATCATCACAATCACTATTTACTTTTGTATTTCATTATATGAAATATTTTCATTTTCTCGTCATTGTCATGTGAAATGAAGTTTCATTCCTCCCTGAATACGTGGAATTCCATTATTTTAACATTTTGTGCTTCAGGCAAGGAGGTCCTATGCGTCAAATTCGTAAAAATTGAATAATTCAAAAAAAAAAAAAAGAAATAGTGAGTGAGTGACATCATCGACTCTCTCATTTGGATGTAACTGGCTCGTTCATATAACTATTTTGTTAAAAATAAGCGAAACTTTAAAATGTCATAACTTTCTTATTTTACATCCGATTTTGATGAAATTTTCAGCATCGTGCTTGTCTGATTTTTCTCTATAAATTCAAATCATCATTTTTCTGAGGTGGACTTGACCTTTAAGCTAATTTTCGGACTGTATTAAGAATAAGGTCTATTCTACTGCTTATAGAATTCATAAACCATTACTTTTGTGATGATTTTTGTGGCCGATGTGAGGACTGAAGATGCTGGTCACATCAAAAAAAAAAGTTTTGAGGATTTTACAGAAGAATTCATGAGCTGATGGCAAAAATTGCCCATTATCCCCATTTGATGTTTTATGCTGATCTCATCCCATCCTCTAGGTTACCTGCCATATCTTATATGTACGTAATTTTCAATAAATCTCCAGAAACATTTGGAAAGAGCAGGGCTTGACTTAATCAAAGGCCACTGAAGTACCTCTGGCACCTACACTTTGTTTGAAAATTGGAATGCATGTCGCGTAATAAGAAATCTAAGTTTTTGGCAAGTTTTGCGACTTGAGATTGCCTGGATCCATTTCACAGATTTCCATTTATATTTTCTATCTTCAAACCATACACAGCCACTCTTTAGTTCACAAATTTAATCATCTGCTTCAACCCCGCCACCAGCAAGCAGCAGACCAATTTAGCACACGCTCTGCTCAGTAACATATGGATCTCTAATAAACCACTCTTGGGAGAGCATCTTCACACAGTCGATAGCTCTATGATATAACCATGGAGCATGTTACCTACCTTATAAACAGGGTTGATAAGACAAGAAACTCTAGAAGTGTG
Source organism: Lytechinus variegatus (assembly GCF_018143015.1). Taxonomy (NCBI): domain Eukaryota; kingdom Metazoa; phylum Echinodermata; class Echinoidea; order Temnopleuroida; family Toxopneustidae; genus Lytechinus; species Lytechinus variegatus. The sequence continues at coordinate 27,993,505 of NC_054741.1, read as the reverse complement.
GACCCCCTCCCAAAAAAATATAAAATAATAAATAAATAAAATTTAAAAAATCCTCCATTCATTTTCTTTATGTCCATTTCATTACTTTTATTTATTTGTATTTTCATTTACAAAGGGTAGTCAGGGTACCACTGTCAATTTACATTTTACTTCCCATAACAGCCCTCTTGGTGTCCTGACAGTGACCTACATGTAATGTAGGTCCTGCAATACCTGTAAATATAAAGATTTACAATGAACCGCAAAAATAAAAGAACCACTCCAATTGGTTCCTTGTCAGTGTTTTGAAGCAAGTGAGCGTTAATAGTGATCCTTACTGGCCAATGGAATTTAGTGATGCTACAATGTATTGTAAACTTTCATGTTAAATGGTCCTGTATTGATGAAAAGTGAACACTGAAACTATCTCACTTTATAATTGCCAACAAGATTCAATATTCAATACCATATTTCTATATACAACTCAAAAGTCTTTAAAATGCCTCCTAGCTTTTTTACGCCAACCCAAAAGGTATCTTGGGATGTGGGAATGGAAGTTGTAGATCTGAAAAACTTGATAATGTCATCATCTCACTCTTACAGGAATACTATAAGCCCATGCACATTTCCATGATCAAACTCCTCAACATTCGTCGCTCTGGGCTATAAATATGAGTCAACATGTCATGCATGTAAATTCACTATAATTGCTGCACATTAACCACCTATTGAGTACTGACCCCCAAGACATCAAGCATGTTCAAGGGGTGTGAAAATGTTGACTCTAACCTGGTTTTCAGGCAACACTGAAAAGTGAATACAATCAATTCAGTACATGAATTCTACAGTCATTCACTCTTCTATCGAAATAGGCTGTGCATTCTGCAATGATTACAATAACTGGATCTTCAACTCAGAGTGACTGTAAATATTTGAATTAGATCATGACCCTAAACTAAAGACAAGGACTGTTCTCACTACCTTCCTAAACCTAGTTTACTGGAACAGGTGTAGAATGCCTATGCTGCGGTTTCGAATTTCGCGCGTAACGTGTCACCCAACTGAGAATGTTTCCATAGCAACAAGATCGCTTAAAATTAAGTGATTTTGAAAACCACCTTCGTGTGATGCTGGGAATGCTAGCAAAGCGACCTTCCAAACTGGTTTCCTGAATCGGTTTCCAGTAAACTGGTTTTAGAAAGCGTAATGAGAACGGCCTCTTAGTGTTGGGCCCTGGAAAATGATGGATGAGTCAATATATATCTCCTAACATTTAATGACGCTCAGCTCAAATACTAAATGGCAATTTTACACCTTTAAGAGCCTCAATATGTTTTGAGGGGAAGGGGCTGAGTGATCAAGATTGTTCTAAATGCAGCTTGATTGAAGTAGGCCTACATGAAGATGAACGGAGTGTGGCAAAAGCCAGATGAACCCCCCGTCCCCCCCCCCATCCTTCCCCACCTTCGTTAGATAATTGAAATCACAGATAAATCTGTCAACTCTGAAAAGAGGCTTTCTTTATTAGTGTATAGTCTTAATACAGATTAATTTCCTTTGTAACCATAATACATGTAGATAGGCCTATCTTCATTATCTAACATGTTGTCTCTATGAAGTGGGGCAAAATTGGTTAGGGTGATATTAGATCATTTAACATATATATAGCAATCACATATTGTATGCAAATAAATGACACATCAAACAATGACAATACAGAACCTATTCAACATCGCAAGAGCATGATTCAAAACAGTTGCTCATGTGTGTGATTCTTCAAAACCTCTCCCCAAATACTTTTCTGACACCTAGCATGCATACCTGTACCTTGTTCAGAAAACTGACATGATTTTTCCTTTTCTCTTTCAATGCCACATTTACTGTCCTGCTTTAAATATTCTTACTTTATATTCATTAAAGTATTCATGCAAGATATATTTTGATACAGCTTTCTAGCTGCCATTATCATGTATTTTATTTTTAATAAATCTTGAATCTTGACTCTGTCAATGGCAGTACAAACTTTCTTTTGGCAGCCTGGGTTCTGAGGCAACACTCCTACAGACAGTCAGGAAATATTAAAAGTTGAAGAGGTTATAGGTCTAAATTTTCTTTCCATCTCATTCCTATGCTCCTTCATTTGCTAAAAATGTCCAAAATACAAAGCGAATTTATGGGAAAAGGTGTCTTCCCTGTAGGCTACAAAGCTTTTCTTCTTTGGAAAAAAAAGGTATTTGACTGTACAATTTCAACTTTCAATATTTTCCAATTGAACTTAATAAATATAATTCTAGAATTATGGCTTATTGAGTAGAATCACAAGTGTGTTTAGCTATATATACAGCAAAGTGGACAGTACAAATTTTCATTATGATGCTCTTCAAATGTGGTCAAAGGAGTCTGACCAACCATTACTGGCAAAAGTGGTAGATCAGGAGGGGCACGGAGGGGCACTGAGGGCCAAGCCCCCCCCCCCCACCTGGCCTAAACTATTTGCTAATGTAACTGACTATCATGTCTGTTGGAGGTAAATTGGCAATTTTGGAAGTAGTGATAACCTTTCTTTTTCTTTTTATTTTGGGGTCAATTTTTATTCGCAGACAGTTGTATAATTTCTACCTAACAAAAAGCTCTATCTTCTAGGTTGATTTGTAGATTTCTTTTCCTTGTTAAGAGATCTGTTGCTGGGCTTGCATCATGAGCTTTTGGACAAATTTTGCTATAAAACTCCCACTATAAATACCATCATTATTACCAAACTAGACCATGGCATGCAGGCCTAGATATTTGGCTTGAGCTTTATGATGTCACAGTGGTTGTTTTTTACTTAAATCTGGCTTGATAAAGTAAAAAACTTTGTAGTGGATTGAATACGGATACAACCATTTTGGTTAGCTAAGTAAAACACTAACAAGTGCCATAATTCACTTTGTCAATCAATACCAAGAGTTGAATACCAGCCCTACATGTAGTTTTGAAGTCGAAGGCAGGGGTGTGAGTGGTCACAAATAAAAAAAATCTGAAAAAAATCTGAAGAGTATTGAAAAAGTCTGAAATAGAAAGAGCTCCCCTACTTTTTGTACAGAGGAAAGCCAAATATAAGCTGAAATTCAGCTGAAAATCAAAACAAAAAAATCTGAAATCAGATAAAAATCTGAACTCTCACACCCCTGGTCGAAGGCTTCCCAGTCCCCATATTCCATTGCTCACATGTACATGTAGGCCTGTATTTCATTTTCATGCTTTATTTATATATTTCCCTTCTGTCTGATAGACTGAATATCAGGTTACATATATAAGCATCTGAGTCCTGTCTTACAAAGAAATGTGATCAATCTGATCAACCACAGCTATGGACGGCCAGCAACGTCACAATCTGAAATGCAAATTTCTTCAAAATATTTTGTAGATATGATGTATATTCATGCATTCATCATTCTCTTGAAGATTCAGTGTGATTCTCTGTGTTTACTATGGAGATTGAGCAAAATTATGCTGCATATACTATAGAGCGCTTAAGGTGTATTTATGCTTCCATCGCGAGGACAGAATTGGTTTTCAAACATAGATTCAAAATGCTGATCTTAAACATGGTTCTGGGAGTGCCGTTTATGTTTAACTTTTCAGAGGCGAAATCACGATCTCCAGCTGGCTTTGTATCGTAATTTTCATTGAGCAGGAAAGCGAGGTAAAATTGGGCGCCTTTTTCCGAAAGCATTTTTTCCGAGTGTTGTTATTATGTGGAGATAACATTGAGCAAAGTGACTGTATTTGCCTGCGGATTTTCATCTCACGGAAGCAGGTACCAAATGACATCATCTAAACACGTTTACGATCATGGTTCTGTTTATACTTCCCCAGAAAGCCTGATTCTGGTCAAACGACGTTTACAAACACACCTTTTTGTAAGTTTACGATCGGCGTTTTGAAACAGCGTTTAAATGAAAGTAAGCATGGACGCAACCATGTTTTGGACTAATCATGTTTGGAAACGCTGATTCTGGCCCGAAAAGTGGATGCAAAACACGGCCTTAGAGACTTCTGACAATGTAAGCATGTATAATTATTATTTCTTGTAGAAAGAAATTATGGTATGGATGGATTTCCATACTGTTGAGATTGATTTGATCGATGGTAACTCTTAGTAAGATGGGACCCTGGATTGCAGTAAATAGGAATAGCAGTCACTTCCTGAACGAACCTTCATTGCTAGCCAAGGCCACCGTTTGATTGCTGATTGGAATAAATAAGAAAGGTCATATTACTGTATCATGACCAAACAATGAACGGCACTCACTAATTTTCTTTGTCTGAAAAGGGAATAACCATGGTAAAATTGAGTGAATTAACTCCACACAAGGTTTCAGTCATTATTTCATCTTTGTCACTGCCTAATCCAGTATACAGATGATTTTTTCAAAAACAAAATTCCATTAACAAAATTGCCAATTGATTTTTTATTATACAAGTATGTAAGTTGAATTCAGCCAACCAACTCTCACTTTATTTTTCTGAATTCATGACTTACTCAAACTTTGAACAAGCAAAACATACTGATTGACTAGAGAATTTCAAATTCAGTAATTTACTAAAAAAATGAAGAATTGGGTGCACATACATGTAGGCCCGTTTCTATTTGCAAACCATGATCTATCAGGGTTTTTGTTATAAGGTCGAACAGACCAATATCAGGGGGAAAAAAGAAACAAAGCTATCAGCGAATCCTAAAAGAGGAAATAATATCAAAACCTGGAATTTTGGAAGACACTGCTTACTATAAAGACAACAAAATATTACCTTAAACTAAAGACCTTATTATTTACAAAAAAGAATGATGAAAGATGGTATGGCCTTAAGCATTATTGGAGATTTACAAATGAATTCCCCCCCCAAAAAAAGAATTCTTATCACACTTCACAGTCTTATTATCGTATCTTTCCATACATGTATCCCTCTCTTTCACTGGCCTTCATTCCCTATATAGTCTATAGAGATACATTCAGTGATCACAAACAGCACGTGTTACCAACAATGGGGTGAAACATTTTAAACACATTAGAAAAATGTAGCTCATGATGATATACATATGCACTCTAAATTAGAGGGATTCAAAGTGATTCAAGAAGGATCCACAGTGAGTGACCAGGAATCCAGGATTCATCTTGAATCTTTAAGAATTAGATTAAAATCTCAAACGATTGAAATTAAAATCTTTTAGATGTAATTCTTTCAGCTTTGAATATAAATAATATCTGTTTGACTAGTGTCGTTATCCAACCCATGTAGTCAACCTGGATGCATGTTTCACTTCTTCTGCGGAGGTGCCATGGCTGAGTGGTGTAAGGCACCTGACTATACATGGAAAGTCTGGAGGTTTGATCTCCGGCCGAGGCACCTACATGTATCCTGTGAGCAAGGCATTTAAATGACATTTGACAATACTCTTTAATCCTGCATTCAAATAAATGGAAATACAAGTACTACTAGTATACACATTAGGCGGTTTCAAACCGCCTCGATCACAAGAATCCCCGTTAAATTACGAGAACTTTTTAAGGCTAAAAAATACCCGTTATTTATTCCTGCATTCAGACCGCCCCGAAACACATCCTTCGGGATAAGTTCCCGAAGTTACGAGCATGCGCAGTGTGGTCTGATAAGCAGGCAAGGCGGGAGATTCAAAATCACTAGCCCAGCAGCCACCCACGCCGCCGCGCCCAACGACACGCTGGGCTAAAAGTTCCCGTAATTTGCTTTCACATCGCCAAAATACCTACGACCTTGGAAAAATCCCCACGAAAGTTCTCGTAATTTCGCCAAGTACCTACTATTTAGCGGGTATTTTCTTTCGGGGAAATTACGCGTAGTTTGCTTTCACATTACCAAAATACCTGGTATTTTCTGATCGGGGTAAATTTCCCGATCAGAGAATACCTGGAACTGGCGAACTTCGAGGCGGTCTGAAACCACCTACTCTTGGTTACTAGGTGTGCAGTTTTTGTTTTTTAATGTTTCACTTCTGACACTACTACTGTTGTCATAGCTATAGACCAATTTAATGTTTTATCAAAAACCCAGTTTGTTGCTTTGTCAGACAATATACAATCACCTCCTACAATTGAAACAACATTCCAAGAAAATAGCCCCCCCCACAAAAAAAGAGGAAGAGAAAGAAAAAAACATTGGCAATCATAATGACATTTTTTCGTTATGCTAGCTTTTTTTCAATGTACACAAAAAATTGTAAATGAGCCCCATCATTACTTTTACAAACAAATAATATTTCATCTTCAAATAGAATTGAACGAGCTTTCACGATGCACAACAGTTCACTCGGTTGCAAAATAACGCTTTGACTGTGCACATTTAAAAAATATTCAAAATGCCAAAAACTTTAATTAACTTTTTATTACTTTAAGTGTACTTTTCCCAATAGGCCAAAGTGTTTTATGAATGGCTAGGCATAATCTTAAAACTAAAAACAAATTTTAAGGTTTATTTTAATTTTCTTAGTCCTGTTCCTCCCATCTTCTACTCTTTAAAATAACTTGAATGCCAGTGTGAACTGTCACTTTTTAAAATGAATTTTAATAATGCATGAAGTACGATATAAATCGATCAATCAAGTGAAAAAAAAAATAATAGAATGTTCCCCCGAGTGTTCACTTTCACTTTTCCTCATTGCCTGACAGGCCTCACAGCACATAATCATACATGTATATGATACTGGATAATAGCAAATGCCATCATCAGACATATTGATCTGCAAATTGGTTTCCACGGTCTCAACATATCAATAATAAACTTTGCGCTGTGTCATGGCATGCATGTAACACGACTCTGCTCTTTTATTATAGGCCCTCTCTTTAATTAGACAATTATGTGCTATCATATGTTTGAAGATCATTTCTATGTTACAAGTGCAAGATTAGTCTGCCCTCTTACCAAAATCTGCAATGCACAGAAGATGTTTAAGATGTAACATAAATAAGCTGTCCTTATTTATCTAAATATGATTATCATCATTATGCAAAAAGCTTTGCCAAGTATCTGACTCTGGATTAAAAAAAATCTAAACTAATTTATTTTAATTTATCTTTAAAATCAATTTGTCAAAATGAGACTGATGGATACTTAAGACTAATTCACTCATCCTGTCATCGATTTTGTATTACAGAGAAAAGAGGTAAACCATATTATATTTGGGAACTTTGGAAATATTTATCATGAATGTGTAGAAGGATGACCCATAATTATTTAATAGAAAAAAAGTATGCAATTAAAATGAATCAACTGAATTATAATTCATGCTGCTTTGTTTTTTAAGAAAATCAAAGGCAAGATTTTACAAAAGAATTCACTTAAACAGGGGCGGATCCAGCTTTTTATAAAGGGGGGGTTGGGGTGGTATGCGACGCAAGGGAGCGTAGCGACTGAGTCCAAGCGAGTGAGGGGGAGGGTGTGGGAGGGGGGTGTCCCCCCTCCCACAGTAGGGAAAATTTTTGAAAATCTGTGTGTGAAAATGGCGTTTTCTTGCATCTAAAAAAGATAAGATTTTAAAAAATGGTCCCCGGATTTTTTTTTTGGGGGGAGGGGTTGCAACCCCCCCCTCTAGATCCACTTCTGTTAAAGATAAAACAAGGCTAAGTAATTAATTAGTTCTTCATTTCAATAATTTTAAAAGAGAATAATTATTCATATCCTGTCAGGCTATCTTTATCAAAGTTTTCTCTTCAGCTCATACATAGTCCATAGGCAAATGGAACAATATAGATTATAGATCGTAAATTAAATATAGGCCTATTTATTATGAAATTATTTAAGAACAGTAACAAACAAAATCCATAATGGTAATGATGACTGATTGTGAATATGATAAAAGTCATTGAACATTCATATTTCTTGTCATTTTGAGTAAGGAGGAGTAGATTGAATTTGATAACGATGATGGTGATGATGATAAAGATGATGTTGGTGATTAAGATAACAATTGGCAATACTGATGATAATGATAATAAGATCATTTATGATCATCATCATGATGGTGATTGAGATAATTACAGCTGATACTGATGATGATGATGGTGATAATAAGATGATGGTGGTGAACTGGTGATGGAGATGATGATGATTGGTACTGATAGTAGTATAGTACTGATGATGATGACAATGGTGATGATTGGTGCTGATACTGATGATAATCAATGGTGATGATGATGCTGGTGGTGATGATGATGATGACGGTGATGAAGATGAATATGATAATGAAACATGATGATGATGTTTCTGATGAATGATGATGGTGGTGGTGATGATGATGATGATGCTGTTATTATTGATAATGATGATGTTGGTGGTGATGGCGATGATGTTGATTAATGATGCCATGATCATAAACATTTTTTTTTTTGCATCTTCAGTATCTCACCTTGTAATAAAGCCGGAGCAAATAGATGTGTAGGTAGAGACTGAGCGTGAAAGGGGAAACTTCTCCCCCTACTCCTTCCTCCCCCTCCCCCTGATCCACTTGCACCACTAGAGCTGGTGCCACTTCCACTGCCCCCACCTCCTGACCCTGAACTGGGGGCACTGTTCTCTGATGAACTAGGGTCCGAATCGGGGCCTCTACTTGGTCCCGACCCCCCAGGTATATTCATTGCTTGTCCATTTGTATGAGTACTCGTGCTGCCTAAAGACCGAGCGCGGTTCCTTTGTCCATTTGTCGAAGAGGATGCACTAGAATAAATACGGGCTCCATTGTGATGTCCATTGGAACTACCAATTGAAAGGTACCCGCCACTGGCTGTCGAACCACCCGGCGAGTCTGCCCCACCAACCGCGGCCCCGTACACCGTCCTGGGACTAGAACTGACTTTCTGCCCCATGATCAACCAAATATTCCTATTTATCACCACTTTCGCGTAAAATTCCAGAGATATTCCTATAGGATTGGCGACGTTAGCCCTCCGAGTATGCCATGGTAGTATCCATATTCACGAAACACTGATCGGCCATGTTGTTGTGACTGTGTTTAGCTATTGCTTAGTAGACTCATACATATGACGTAGAATCCAAACAACGGGGTACGGTGATGCGTGCACCGTCTACCAAGAAAAGGGGGAAATGTGATGGCGTCCCGCTAAATAATTTTATTGGCAAGATGGACTGAGTAAGAAGCTTTAGGGATTAGTTCAAACACAACCATTGAATGTTGCCCAAGGGTAATCGATGGAGGCGTAAAGAGCATTCACAAAACCTATAAATCTATCCCATAATCCCTAATCCATATCAGATACCAAAAAACTTGCTGGGGCCCTGCATAATTATGTAGGGGCCGCTGCCACGCTGTAGGAATGAGATCTTGGGAGAGGTGGCTACTCACACGCGCGGCGTAAATCTCAGGAGGGATAGGGGACACAATTTTTTTAATTAATCAAATGGTTAATACGTTAATGCGTGGATTCATTAATGTGGTCAAGAGCTTAAATTTGCCCAAGTTTTCAACAACAAAAAATACAAATTTATTGCGCGGTCGCTCCGCTCCCGCGCTCAATCTAATCTTACACTATTTTGGCCATGACAAATCCTCATGTTTAGCTAAATGCATATTGCAAATTTTGTATCCCCTGCATTATGACGGTATGTTAATAAGTCCATTTATGAATGTATGATACCAATTACTTTCATGTATGGTTATAACTTTTATCATAAACCAAGCAAAACATCATTTGTATACTACTGAAAACGTACTCGCTCGCATATTGATATTAAAGGACAAGTCCACCCCAATAAAAACTTGATTTGAATAAAAAGAGAAAAATCCAACAAACACTGAAAATTTCATCAAAATCGGATGTGAAATAAGAAAGTTATGACATTTTAAAGTTTCGCTTAAAGGTCAAGTCCACCCCAGGAAAATACTGACTTGAATAAATAGAGAAAATCACCCAGTGCTGGAAATTTCATCAAAATCGGATGTAAAACAAGAAAGCTGTGACATTTTAAAGTTTCACTTATTTTTCACAAAACAGTGATCTGCATAACTAGGTGAGTCAGTCGATGATATCCATCACTCACTATTTCTTTTGTTTGTTTTTTTGTTTGAATTCTACAATATCTCATGATTTGACAATAAGGACCAACTTGACTGAACCATATAGTGTTAAACAATGCTAAGTCCACATGTTCAGCGAGGAATTAATCGTTGTATCGCTTGACAATTAGGAGAAAATTAGAATATTTCATATAATAAAATACAAAAGAAATAGTGAGTGGATGACGTCATAGTATCCTCATTTGCATACCAGCCATAATGTGCATATTATAACCGTTTTGTGAAATCAAGCGAAATTTTATGACATAACTTTCTTTTTTTTACATCCGATTTTGATGAATTGTTCAGTGTTATGTTGGTTGGATATTTCTCTTTTTATTCAAATCAACTTTTTTATGGGGTGGACTTGTCCTTTAATTTCACAAAACAGTTATATGCATATCCTGGTTGGTTTGCAAATGAGGAGACTGATGACGTCACCCACTCACTAGATTTCTTTTGTATTTTATTATATGAAATATTCTAATTTTCTCCTCATTGTCAAATGAACGGTGATCAATTCCTCTCTGAACATGTGGAATTAGCAATGTTTAATACTATATGATTCAGTCAAGTCGGTCCCTATGGTCAAATCTCTAAAAAAATGAAATATTGTATAATTCAAACAATAACAAACAAAAGAAATAGTGAGTGATGGACAGCATCGACTGACTCATTTGCATGTCACAGAATTGTGCATATCACTATATTTTGTGAAAAATAAGCGAAACTTTAAAATGTCATAACTTTTCAGAAATTTCAGTGTTATGCTAATTTGATTTTTCTCTATTTATTCAAATCAATATTTTACTGGGGTGGACTTCACCTTTAACTTCAATTCATTACTTTATGTCATGACCAACCTGGTCATAACAGATCCATTTCAATAAAGAAATCGATAAAATCATTTAAGGCCTTTAACTGAAAGATGGTAATATTATGTGCACGGTTATATACCCCTGTATATATAGTTCTTGGTGTGGGGGTGTCCCCCAAATTTTGAATTTTCAGGTCAATATATTGCTCACCCCCCCCCCCACCCACATACACACACACACTGTTCGGACCGGATTATGCCAGTGGTGGTACTCCTTTTTTTTGTCTCTTCAAGATCTAATATGGGTTACCCGATATAAAGCCCTCTGTTTCAAAGTTTGCGTCACAATGCTCATTTTCACTCTAGCAGTGCAAGTTCCCCCTACTAGAAATAAGCAATTCCCTCTTAATGAGCACCACCTTTTGTCCCTGATTAGTTATTTGTTATAATATCCCCATCAACTAATTGTTTTATACTGAGTTGAAAATGTTTATAAGTAACCCTGTTTTGTGATTTTTAAAAAAATTCTTTTCTATAAGGGTTTTATTAAGCAAAGGGGTGAAGTGATCGAATCGACCTTTCCATCTAGTTTTACGCTTCATTTCGTCTATAAACACACACTCACACACGGAATTATCAGTGAGTCAACCAATCTAAACCAATGCAACTATACCAATCGACTGTCCAACCAACACCCACTGTTCAACCGACCAACCAGTGTCGTATCCAATCAACAATCACAATCAACAAACGATCCTCCATTTGACCAATCATCCAGTCAATTCCCAATGATATAACGAATGAACCATCTCAAGAATAAGAAACCAACCATTGAATTTAACCGTCTAACCAATTAACAACCAACGACCACTTTGACCTTTGCACAATATACGATTAAAAGGAATAATCAGTCATGGTTTATTTCATTCAATCCACTTTAAAATGAATAAATAAATAAATAAATAAGCGAATAAATTGATATATGAATAAAAATGATCATCAAAAACATTTATATGACATTACGATTTGTATTTAATACAATACAGCTTCGTTGTAATCATGCCTTCTTCTATGTACTGATTTGTTTAATTGTTAACTAATTTTAAAGGAATAATTATCACTGATCGTGTGGTCCAGTGGTTAGAGTATTGGACTCATAATCGCAAGTCGTGAGTTCGAATCCCCACTCTGCCTTCGTCATGATTGTCTCCACTTTGATTAAAAGACCCGAGAGTATACATGTCGTCTACAGCCACTATGACTGATTAATCTAGACGTAAAATTTTTATTAGGTAACTTGTTATATACCAGCTTGGCGTTTACCAGCAAAAAAAAGCTGTCCTGCTGAGCTCCTACGGGAGTTACCATAAAACAGAAACAGAAATGACATAATTTTGATGAAGACAAAAAAAACCCCTTCAACCAGAGACCAACTAAGCGATCAACCATCAGACCAACAAGTAACTTACTTACCAGTGGCGGCACCACTAGGCCACCGCCCGTCAGGAGCGTTGCCCGTTGACCCGCATAAATTTTCAAAACTGAAAGTAAAATCATTATTTGCTTTTTATGATATGCATCCTGTTCATAAAAATTACTGAATATGAAAAGCGCTTGGCGGGAGCTCTCATCAATAAATCGTTTAGTTAGATACCCACCATTCTCATGGTTTCAAAAAGTGCTTAAAACTTCCAGTTATTAGCTCGGAATATCAAAAATTTTCAGTCGCGCTTCGCGCTCGCATTATTTATTTGATAAGATATGTGTCCTCTTCATGAGTCTCTGCTTACAGTCTTTTACAGGTCCCTTTCAGGCCAAAAGTATATTGAAAATTTCAGTTTGCGCTTCGCATTCGATTTTGTGAAACATGAAACAAATATCATGTCCAACTTTGCCCCCCCCAAAAAAAAATGTTCTTTTGCTCCCCACGTGCCCCCTAGTTTAGAAATCATGGAGCCGCCACTGTAACTTACCAACCAACCAACCAACCAACAAATAAACCAGCCAACCAACAATCAACTATCCGATCAACCATCCGACCAATAACTAGCTTACTAACCAACCAACCAACCAACCAATCAACCAACTAACCAACCTACCAATCTACAAACTTGCCTATCAAAAATACCCTAACAAATCGACCAACTAACGAATAAACCATTTAATAAATCAACCAACACTAGCCCTAACCAATCAACCACTCTAAACAATCACCCAACTAACCAATCAACCAACTAACTAATCAACCATCTAACCCTAACCAATCAACCACCTGACAAAACAAATCATTCACTCAACCAACTAACAATCAAACCAACAATCAACCACTAAATTTACCAAACAGTCCAACATCAACACTAAACCTATAGTCATGCAAAGAAAATCAGCAACCAATAAACAATCATTTACACGTCATCATCAATCTAAATCTAAATCTAATTTGATCTAAATCCAATCAAATCAATGTTCTCAACTGATAACAAAACACCAACAACTTGCGAACAACAACTCAATCAGATCAGTCAACCAATCGATCACTTAAAATGATTCATCAATGATATATCAACCAAACCAATTTATCAATCAGCTAAAATTTCAGTCAGATACACTCTAATCAGTCAAATTGACTAAATCAGTAGTCAGCTTGGTGCAACTGATATGGTTTGTCACATTTCTGACGTATATTCTAGTCAGAAATAACTCTGTTTTAAATTTAGTCAAATGCGCATAGAAAATATAGTCAAATATGACTTGAGTAACAGTTGCACTCAGCTGATCCGATTGGTAGTCATTTTGACCGATTTGTTTTGAGAGTGTCATCAATAACCCAGATAACCAATCAACCATTACTGAAATATACTCGCTCAATCCTTTGTTCATTAATTCACTCAATATATTCAACAAATGAATCGAAAATACGGAATTTTATTGTGCTATAAAGGAAGAAAGGTGTTTATTTCTTTAAAAATCAAATATATACGCTGTCAAAAAAATATTGATTTGCGAATGATTGCATTAAATAATTTCTACATCTTAAATAGCAAGGTACTCTGCGATAATCATTATCGAACATAATGATATTTATAAAGTCGTCAATACACTATAAATATATTTACAAGTTTTCCTGCATCTGATATGAAATGAATGTTTTTTGTAATAAATTTTCTTTAACATGATAACATTACATCCTTCATTAAATCAACATGATTATCACACATAATTATGATTGTACTTGCACTTGTAATAATGCATTCTGCTATAAGACGAACCGTGTAAGACACGTAAAATAAATGCACATGCAGTAGTTGCTTTATAGCATATATCTAGTACGAATATTACTGAATACAAGATCATGTTAAAACATCACATATCACATTCAGAAGATGAGCGACATTCATATATTTTTTTAGGCTAAAACCCATTTCACTGTCAGTTTTCAATATTTCTTAAGAAAAGAAAAGAGACATATTCTTGTAATACTTTGGTAAATGCAAACAAGTAGAACGACATGTCGTGATCAAATTGTTTACCCTACAAATATAACAAAACTTGCACTAAAAAGCATCCAAATATACTCGTAGCATAATACACTTGACACATATTTTTTCAACACAAGCTTCAAGATATAAGATCTTTAATGGATATGACCATACACTTTTGAAATTCTAAAGAAATTTCATCAAAGATTTATTTTTTACTTGAAATAACCTTGATTCTGTGATCTGAAATTTTACTAATATCATTGCTGATTACTAGTTTTCTGATGTTGATGCCACTTCGTGACTTTACATTTATACCAGGTGATAAGCGACACATGATTATCATCATGTAATTTCATGAAATATGACTTTATGATTTCATACTTATGATATTTCAAGACCAAAAACATAATCTTATGTTAAAAGATGGTGGTGTTGACGATGCCATCAGAAATGGTGCGCATTATACCGTCCACTATAAGCAGAAGAGACAAAACTCGAGCTAACTTTACATGCATTATTAGAAAATTGTGAATTTCATTATACCTAGTCCCCACTGTAATGATTTGCGTGACAATTCAAGTGGCGTAACACTGGAAAAAAATCGCAGTATCGTATCAGATCATATCAATTCAGTCGTGGAATTCGTATTGATCGTAGAAAATTTTGGATGGTTCAAAACTTTTCGCGATCAGTTACGAAGGCCAATCGTGGCTTCAGTAAAAGATCGCATGACAGTGGGGACGACGTATTTAGCCTCCCGCAAACCCCTGTTCCATCCCACCCCCACTTAAAAACGTAAATCTGGATACTTTGATATGACAATGTCATCACAACCAACACTGACTTGACCAATGTTACGTTATACTTTCTATTTTATGTTTCATATTTAAAAAAAAATGACGGTTCAGAGAACTACAGTCTGATAGTTTTTCATAGGCAAAATATCAAAATTGAGTACAATATGTATTATAATTGCACAATGTGCATAAAATAAATTGGACCATCATGATCGGTGTGTTCTGACCATTCATTTCGTAATATAATTTTCCATTTACCATGTTTGGAGCCAGGGGGGAAAGGAGCCCGAAGACCAATACAAAGTCAATTTGTCAGCAGCGATTTATTCAAGTATGGTTCTCCCAACCAATCGGAAATCTTAGAAATAGAGCATAATCCAACTTGCGACGGAATGATACAATCGCCATGATTCGACTTAAACTTCAGACCGAATGATTACAAAATATTTTATTTTATCATGCGCATAAAAAATCCAACATTTTGATGCGAGCATTTTTATATAGAAGATGTAAAAAACAAAACAAATGGAAATGCCCTTAAGTACCCCAGCTACGCTAGTGAAAACGGCACGGCCGTCACTAGACCTTGAGAGGTAGAATGTGCTACCTCCCATTAACATAATTATACATCTCTGGTGGGTGTTTCATAAAGCTGTTCGTAAGATAAGAGCGACTTTAAGAACGACTGGTGATCCTTTCTTTTGGTAAATGCAATACACCGTTGGCGATGGTATAGCGCGTAATAAAGGTTCACCAGTCGTGCTTAAAGTCGCTCTTAACTTTAACAGCTTTATGAAACGGCCCCTGATATCCCATACTCATCATGTCATCTGTAATATCCGTTTGTAAACTACTATTCACCTTGTCCATGACAGCGGCAGTGGCTCATGATAATGATTGCAAGCCATGATTTGTCCGACATTGCAACATCCATGATGTAATGCCATGTGATAGAATGGGATATCATGTTCTAGCGAAAATTCGGAGACGTAAAGTCGGCGTCGGTCGGCGAACGATTAGTTGACAATTTCGTGAATCCACGCCCCGGCGTTTTTGTCTGCGTCATTGTCTGCGTCATCCTCCCTTCCAAAAAGAACAAGGTTGTCCAAGAGGTTGGCATTTTGAAAGTACCCGTTAATGTTTCTCAAAAGAGATTATCAGCTTTAAAATGAATACCATTCTCTAAATATCAGTGGACAGAGTAAATCATCTCGAAATGAGACATCATGGTTGAAATATTTTTACTTTTTAACTCGACTAGCGACAAGTAATTTGGGTCTTTGGTTTAAATTGATTGATTAATTGATTATACTGTCCTTCGCTACCACTTAATTTAGACCAAAATGTGACTCACGGATGAGTCACAGTAATACCAACTATCCGAAACCCATCCCAACGACCAAATGAACAAAAACATATGCATTATTCTTTTTTCATTCGCATGGCCGAAATTTCGTCAACCAAATAAAAAAAAATGGTCAACTGAGTTCCTGACCAAGGTCGAAAGCTACGGTGTTCAGCTTCGGTGAGATAACCACGTGGTTCACCGATGTCCCGATACCCTGGTCCCCATGGAGAAGGTTGATGTGATTCATGGATGCATCTTCGAGGATCGGTCGGTCCTCCGTCCTCATGTAAGTACATGGTTCTTTGGTTGACATGGAATGAACCGCTTGAGCAACATGATGACTACAGAGAGAAGGGTCGAGGCGAATGTCATCCCACAGGCGACCATAAACGAGGCCAAGTATTCCCCAGATCGGTCCCTCAGCAAACCTGATGGCGAAGACAAGAACGTACAAGGAGGAAGAGATTAATGAATGTATAAGGTTAGCATGATACGCAACACTTTCGAGAGCTCTTGTCGGAACCGACTGTTCGATGTGTAATCCCCTCGAGTTACCAAGTGGCGTAACGGAATTCGTCTCCCGAGAGCTGATTCATCCAAAGGCACCATTTCTGAATGTGGAATTTTAAGTGATGAGATTGCAGTTTTCTCGGAAAGCAATGGAAAGTTTAGCACTGCTGATACATTTCTTATGAAATTATGAATCTTTCTCTATTTTTGCCCCGATTTTCGCCTCTCCATGAGCATTAAAATAATTTCAAATAATTTTCATGTGCGTTCTAATACCGCGAATTACAAAAGACATTTAACTTATTTATTTCAGCAATTTTCTCGACAGTATAAACTTAAAACATGACGAAAATTACATGAAACCTCGTCATTTTTTCCTTCAGCATGTTCCAAAATATTTTCAAGTACCTGTTATTTCTATTTACCTCATAAAGGGGGTTCAAGCAGAAATATGGCGTTCAAGAATAAGTGAACACACTTGTGAATTGAAATTCTGGTGACAACCTAATTGCGTTTTCATTTCTTCTAAAAAGTTGGAAACAAGGAAACAATTTTGCGTATTTTTCAATGTCTCCTATTGGAAAAGAAAGCTAAGTTGTAATTTACCTGCAAAAAGCCCTCCGACCGCTGCAGCAACCTCGCTGACCAGTCCCACAATACCAAGAGCAGTGGATCCAGCCCTTCTGTCCACTTCTTTCTGGACAACTACATTGAGAGACCTTACACTTCCAGTCCCAATGCCAAACAAAACGGCTGCAAAACAGCCTACGCTGTATTGTTGAAAGACTCCAAGAACAAGAATTCCGATTGTCATGATAAATTGCACTATGATGTAGAGGGGAAGGGGTTTGATGCAGCCCACCGTCACTAGGAAACCGTGACCGAACCGGACAACGGCCTGTGATATCCCCGTCGCCGAGAGGAGACCGGCTGATTCTATAGGTGTGAGACCCCTCTCCGTACCTGCAGCTGCCAGATACACGAAGACGGCAGAATAAGATGAGGTAGAAAGAAATATAACGAAGAGAAGAAGACCATGGAGAATGGTCGTAGGTACATCCGCCAGGATGGGCTCTTTTGTCCTTTGAACAACTTCCGGTTGGATGTGTTCATGGTGTTCGAAGCTCTCTGTCATCTCATGAGCTTCACTTCCGTCAAAACTGGTCATCAAGGTACTCTCTGCATATTGTTCATTGCCATTCTCCAGATGATGTCCACTTCCATGGCCGTTGGATATACTATGCTTGACCGGTGTCGAACCACCGTTTAACGTCACTCTTGATGAGGTGGTCTGATTGTCTATGAGTGCGATTGCGGATGCACTGTCATTGAGGCGCTCTGGTTTACCTTTCGGTATGGCCTTCCGGTCTCTGAGAAGTGCGCCAAAGACCATGGTGTTAAGGATGATGGCGGACGATATAAGGAGGGCACCCCGCCAGTTGTAAGTGTCTGAAAGAACGCGTGTGATTGGTGCAAAGACAGAGACGGCAAGCGAAGAACCCGATACGGTGATCCCATTGGCTAACGCGTAGGAGCGGGAATCGGGAAAGTTGTGCCGAATGAAGATCAAAGTTGCGATGTAAACCAGTGCTGACCCGATACCTAGAAAGGGGGAAAAATTAAATATTTGTTAATATCAGTTCTCTTTTTAACTTCATTTTTTTTTTAATAAGGTCGACTTCAGCCGATTGATATTTAATGAAAGTTGATACGTGTAACTTGGTTCGAAAACGTATCGACAAAAGCTGACTAGTCATTCCGTCGTCGACATGTCGTTGTTTGTATCTTACTTTACGATGTTTATTAAGATGGCTATCCTGTCAATGCTTTTTTTTTGCAAATCTGCCAAATCACGAGCAGTGTATATCATCACACACATTCATTTCAAAACATATATTAAATGAAGGGAAAAAGTAAGAAAGGAAGTAAGAATTCGTGAAAATGAATCGCTAACTGTATAAAATCATGTCTTGCTCATTAAACTAAGGAGTTACTTCCTGATGAAACACAACTAAGCTAAACGACAAATTCTCACTACAGCTTATGCATCGATGAAAAAAAATCGAACGACAATAATATTCTTCATTAACGAAATTTTTTCACATTTCTCTTGTGGCAGCAAGAGCAGATAAGAGGAGGAGGCGACGTCGGTGAAGTCTTTACCCGTTGCATTTATCGTCAGAGCATGATTATTTAATGACAATGATACTGTGTCTGTAATCATCAGCATTATAAGTCATAAGTATATTATCGAATCCAAGGAAATGATAGCTACCTGTTAAACAGACGACTCCGACTCCTACCATCGCGACACCATTAGCCCACGCAGTCATCATCACCCCTGCACCAGTCAGAAATCCTCCAGACATCACAACCACCCTTGATCCATATCGTTTGGCTAAGAACGATGCAAGAGGACCTAGAGTAAAACAGAAAAGAGAAACAATCTTATAATAACAACATCGTTTATTATTGAAAAATCTAGTATAGAAAAATTGTACAAATTGCTTTCAAGCGTGAGCTCTTTTCATCATAAACTTATAATTTTTCCAGTTAGTTATCTAGGAGGAATAATTTGTAAAGTGCTTAGAGGAGTTGTTTCGATGTACTGCAATGGCTATTTGAAATCGGAATATCAATATTACACAAAAAAATTGTATATTCAAAGAAAAATAAGCCTGAATGAAAGTTAGATTCTTTGTTGCAAAATAAGAACTTTGGTCTCGAGTATTATGAATTTGCTATCAGTGAATGATGTTTCTCCTCCTGGCTTACAAATCATTTTTGTATAGCGCCATCTCTTGTTACAATCTTCAGGAGGAAGCGATGAAAAAAAATTGTAAATGTAAATCGATAAGCAAAAGGAGATGGGGAATTTTTTTTTAAATGCTAGCATATCACGTAGTTATTGATTTCTGGGATGAGTCATTGACTCTTCCATGCATTTCAAGATCCAGGTTGAAAAATATCTTATAAGTATATACAATTATATTTCGATCATGTGTTTGTTTGCTTTTTCGAGGGGAGGGTGAGGTCATTTATTTTTTTCACTCTGTGCTAAACGAGATAGAAAAAAAAACAAGAGACCGTGTAGAAAATAAGTGGAAAGATGGAATAAAAGGAAGGGAGGTAAGATCCGAAGGGGGAAGGAATGAAAGAAAGGGATATAGAAGGACGGGGAGATGATGAAGGAAGAGGACAGAGGGGGGGGGGGGGGGCGGTGAAGGAAAGGTGGTTAAGCACGTTAAGAGGGCCAGAGGGGTAAAAAGATGAAACACAATACAGCGAGCGAAAGAGGGATAATGTTATCCGAGAAAGGGAAGGGTGAAAAGGATAAAGAAACGAAGAGAGGAAAAGGCGGGAGATATAATTCAAGTTCAGAATATAAGATGAGAAGTATGCACAGACGAAGATGGATGAATGTGTTTTCCATGTGTCATCGGGGATACATTTACATCTCTTGAATTCATCTGTTCACTCTTCGCACAGACTTAATGAAGATTTTAAATGGAGCAATTCAATAAACAGAGAACCGAAGAGCAACCATCAAGCAAGATGGGGGAAAATTACATCATAAAAAAGGGGTTCATGGAGAAAACACGTCTATTTTTGATGAGGCTGCATGGGGAATGTTTGGGGAATTTCCAGCGACGAAGAATAGCAACGGAAAAAAAATTCATGGACGAAATTAATGGATTCGTCAACGAGATTAATTTGTTGGTTGCTTCATTCATAGAGTGTTTTTGAAGGTTAGAAAGCCTCATTCATTCGCACTTGTCATGCATGTATGGTTTTTGTTAATGACTATGACGTTGAGAGGGTTGTAAAATATAGATATTTCATTATCATTGTGGATCAAACATCCTTCATCATAGCTATTATTAGAGTGACGGTATTATGATATCTGTTGTTATTCATCCCCGATGGTAGCAGTGGTGTTGATCATAATTCGAGATGTCGATTGATATATGGTAATGGCTTTTCTATTCGAGAAAATCAAATCCGCTGCTCGAATAATCGAATGATACCAAGAGTCAAAAAGGAAGGCGGGACAGAGAAAGAAAGAGAGGAAGAGAGAATATGCTAAATTAACATATTCTTGTCTTTTGGTCTTACAAATTGCTGCATAATGAGCAAGGTCATCGTATATATTTTGGTCGTTCAGTTCTGAAATACAGACGAAGCATTCTAAGTAATGATGACTATACGTCAGCATGGTCAGAGCAGGCAGTTGATTGTGAGCAGGCTGTACACATTACAAGTATTTTATTTTATGTGGATGTATTGGCCCGTATTCTGAAGTCAGGTTTAATTTAGACCAAGGTCTAACTCTGTGCTAAAATCATACATAGGGAGCCAAAAGTTAAAAAATATGTTTATATATGGTATATTTTTTATGTTTACTATGTTGTTTCCTTTTGCTTTCATAATGAAGAAAAATATATCACTTATCATTTCCAAACAATTATGAACAATTTGGGTGTCATAAGAGTTCATAAATTGAATGTGTATACTGTAAGGGATTTGTGCTCCAATTGGCCTCCATAGTTAAACCACAACTTTAAACCAGGGTTTAATTTAAATCTGAGTTCAGAATACGGGCCATTATGTCTATATTATATGCAAATAGATATGTCTAGTGCGTGATTTATCTCTGCATTTTTAATTGATTTTACTACTTATTTAATTGTTTGTATATTTCACGATTTTATTATAATAAAACATATAAAATAATAATTCTAATAATGATAAAGTAATGATCACTACAATTTCCAAGTCCTATAAGAAAAATGACATTGGAAATTGTTTTAGAATTTGATGTTAGTTGGCGTTGTTAGTGGTGGTTTTGATATCTAAAAAGCAATACATTTCCCGTGTCAAGATTATCTTCATCAAGTTCATCAATGAAAATATTTTGCACTTATGTAATTGCAATGGAAGCGATTTTTAGGCCGATGTAGAAATAATAGAATGAAAGGTTTATCTTCGCAGTCATGCTGCCATTGTAGAAGTGAATTCTTTTCAAGCATCCCTTACCATGCTTACATACCGATAATAAGCAAATTGCTATAAAAATATAGTTTTTTATTTCGTTTAAATTTGAATAACAGGAAAGTCGATACATCGCTCGAGTGAATTATATGAAGATTATGAACGTCAATCCATCAATTTCTAGAACCGCGAGAATGCGTTTAATTGCGAAACCAGGCTAAAATATTTAGAAGAATGTAAGGAGATATATGTATATCTTTCTGTTAGAGAGCTTCTTCATCGAGCATCCATACTAGGCCTTCCTGCAAACAGAATCATCCCCTTGTCTCATATTTCTTACTAGTATACCCAACCCGTCCAACTCTTTCCGAATGTTTTCCCAATTTAACCGAATATGTTATTCAGGATGTAACTAAAGCTCCCGTTCGAGTGTTATATTCGACAAGCAATGTTTTGATGAGGATATCACATTAAGCCTGACGGTGTGGTTCTCTTTTCTTTTTTTTTTTTTGCTTGCTTGCATCAATTTCCATGTCCCTTTTTCATCCTGGGCACTTACAAGTCTATATAAGGTAGGTCAATCTTCCCAAATGAATCATCTTGAATTCTCCTTAATCTATTAACCTTTGTCAAATAAAAATTAGCAAATAGACAATATCAGTTGACATTCTTGTGTTTCCACTTCCAAAGCGCCCCACCTCCATCCCAAGATCCCCATAATTAATGATATCTAAACACGATACTCATCAGGAATAAGAGTAATGTTTCCTATTGTATATCTATCAATACACCACACAAGGTATTTGGGAGGGGTTTCCTTAGGGGTATGGCAAAATGGAACGGAAAGGTTACGCATTTGGCTATGCATGGGACCGATGGCGAGCTTCGCTCCAGTGCAAATGACACGGCCTAATAGGACCCCAAACATGACCCATATCCAATTGCGCGGGTTTTTCAACACTTGGCGTGTCATCGCCAGATACTTTTCTATCTTCTGGGCCGCTGGAATCAATTCTCTTCTTTCTTTAGGCCATCGGGCGAAGTGTACGGAAATGATGGAGAAAGTTTCCCCCTACAAAAGGAAATATAATTAACCTGAGCCCACAGCCATGACAGCCATGACAGCACACAAATCCAGAATATTGGAGGTCAACCAAAATCAATTACTATAGAGATTTTCTTTATAAATATATTTCCCATGGCAAATCTATTCTGAATGAAAACAAGAGAATAACGTATATACGGCCCTTAGTATTACAAGATTATTGTTGATAATAAATAGCTCGACCTTTGCTATCTTAAACATTTTGAAACTTTACGTGTAGGAAAATACCTACTACTGAAAAAAGACAAAAAATATGTACATGTATAAATATGAATTTATAGCTTTGAACAATTACGTGTTGGCTATAATGAAATAATGTACCTCCTAATATGACACATAAACTTATTATCTTCAAATCTGGAGGCATATACTGGAGGAATGTTTAACATGATAATGAATAGTCACGTTCTTCTTCTCAGAACATTCTGCTTCCCTTCTCCCATCGGTAAGCAGACCCCCTTCCCTCTTGTTCAGCGTCTTGAATGCGATAAGGTATATATGCCTCTAATGTTAAACAGTTCGTGTTGTCTTTAGGGTGCATCCTGGCTGCCTCAGGGTATCAGGGTTGAGAAGTAATTTAGAGCTCCAGGCTCTGTCCCATGCATCCATCGTTTGGTCAGCTTGATGCCTGGCTAGTGTGATGGATGAGAAAGTCGGCCATCTTGTTCTCTTGGGACCCATCATCAGTTATTCAGATTGGTCATTGAATTAAGACGTGTTGATTTCATAGGATTTTCCTTTTTCCTTTTGTGTGTGTGTGTGTGTGTGTTGGATGAGGGGTGCGAGTTTGTGGGTGTTTTGCGATGTATTTTCTTTTGTAAAACTTTGGTCGATCATCTTTATTCATGAGTAAACTCTTTCAACAGAAATGATCCAGTAAAATGGCCAATAACCTGGAGACAAAAGAGTTGATACGTCGGGCAGAGATAGTTTGAGGTGAAATAAACAAAAGGTGGTGATTTCTAGCTGTATGTGGAAAACAATATATGCAAATGACGATTTTTTTTTATTTTTTTTTATAACCAGATCAAGGCTGAATTCATGCTTGTATAATAAAACATTATCAGACATGTGTGACTGTCTTTATGCCGGTTATCATCGTGCTACTTTATAGCGAATTGCGTATTGCAAAATTAATGTTTTAGCTGCTGACACTTGCAGAAATAAGATGCCAATTTTGAAATAATAAATCCATTTGAATTATTTGATAGAACACAATTTGAACACCCCCCCCCCTTCCCATCTCACTCCGAATTTCAAATGCTATCTAAATTCTTGAAAAATATTCCATTGCGTTCCAAGATTCATGAGCTTGTATTTACTGCCTCTGAAACGTGTTAAGATTAAAATACTGTTCTCCACAATCTTTATCAGTCATTGCTTCACCTGCCGCAGCCATGTTTTTCTAATAATTTGAGCAGTTAATGGAATCTGTGGATATCATTCTGGCAGCATTAACTTTCATGCATGTAAAATGTATTGAACATCACGATTTTCACATCAGTTAATGTCGTTTGCCATCAATGCTCACTATTGAATTAACCGAGGCTCTGCTTGAAAAACAAGACAGTTCTGCTGCGTCATTTTTTCTTACTTATTGCTTTAATGATCTTGAAGAGTTCTGCAAATGTAAAACAAAATGAACGACATAAAATCGTTGCTTGCATCTACAGATGTGAGTCAAAATGTTAGATCATTTAAATGATGAATCTGAGATGTGATAAAAAAAAATATTCGTTGAATGCTCGCCTTTCAGTGCCAGACAGAAGTCGTTGACATTTCAAGCACCCTTACAAGAGCTAGACGACAGTGTTGCAAGAATATGACCTTTCAGATAAAATATAACTTGAAGAGAGCCAAAGCAACGAGGGAGAAGACTTAGTTCAACATCAATTTAATGTGCTAAGGAGGTGTTACCTCAATCCATCAAAACATGAACATGGCGAAGGGGTGGAAACACGAATGGAGAAAACGTGGAGAAGGTATCGCAAAAGATGACTATATTGTGTTCTCAAATCAAAATCGATATGTAACATCGTGGCGCCATTAGAAGGCCTCTGGTAGACACATACACACATCATCCCTTCCGCATGCAAGCATACCAAGTAAAACCCTCCCATCAATAAAAGAATCTAGAAATGATAAAAAACAAGAATGTTTTCGTCACTGAATCGTACATGGATCTCGTTTGCATCTTCCCCCACACTCTCACACACAGACACACCCTCACCCACACACACGCACAAGGCGGACCGGTAACATGACGATGCCACGCCAACACTGCAAAATTCCTCGGAGTAACATTTATCCTCCGGGCGATAGCTTTTACAGCGAAGGTAAACTTAAATCCATCTCCCTTAGCAAACTAAAAGCCCCCCTCCAGCATGTTTAGAACTTCCCCTGCGGAAACTACCGAAAAAGACATTCATCACACTTTGCGGGCCACCATCCACATATACCTGTCGAGTATACTCATCTCATGAAGATAGCTGGTGGGATTCGGCCATACTAGTAGTCAAGTTTTTCATTAAGAACGTGTCATTGAATAACTAGGACTACGAGGACAAACTTCAAGTCAACAACTTACATGAACATGATGAATCAAAGGGGACAGGACGTGCGGTAGGAGTTGAAGAGCAGGAATGGGAATGTTTTTAGGAATGAACACGACGAGAGTGTAATCAAGATAAATCATAACACGTAAAAACATTTTTAAGCAAATGTAGAGAAACACTGTCATTAAACAACTAATGTACAATTATGTCTGAGAGGCAGCTTCTTATGATATAATAACCAGTAATAATGGATTGTCTGCACGAATTAAGACGTTCAGTCCCATTTAATGCGTCACTGATTATACTACTAATAAAGAGCCTTATAAACAAAGTGAATTTAATAGAATTCCATTAAGAACGGTTTATTACACTTTTACATCTTGATGTGATAAATTCTTGACTTTTGCCAGCCATTGACAAGTCATATAATCAAGAAAACCCACAAGTCATCGCCATTGAGAGAGAGCAAATCTAATCAGCACAAATTAGGCCTCGTCGCCAGGTTGGATTTACAACGTTCTAGCCTCATTCTGACGACACCCACGTGCAGAAAATGGAGATTGAAATTGAATTTCCATTTCAAATCCCTTCTCTTTCTGACTCTCCTTCGATTGAATCAGACTTGACCATGCTTACAGGTTCATTGAAGGTCGAGAGTATTAGTTGGGGAAAGTGCCCCTAGGTGTGTCACCCCCGTTTCACCTCGGGATGAATATTAATTACATTATACGAAGAGTTCCGAGTGGAACACGGTGGTTTCCGAATGGCATACACCCTGGACGTAATTAAGAAGAGTGCGTCAGAGGCCCCTTCATTGGATTGTTCCTCATTACTGGTGATTAAAGGTAATAATGTAATATAATTTGACTCAAATTGTCACGAATTCATATTGTCACGAAATACCCGAAACAAGGCCTACTGAGTGTATTATAGTGTTTTCAAACTATACATTCATGAATACATTCCCACTCTATAGGTCACACGATATTGCAAAACAACTGCTTAAATGGTACAAAACTCGGTTTATGAAAACACTGTAACTAAAATACACTTCAAAAAAGGGCCATCGTTGCAATCGTTCAAGATTTATTTCAAAAAGTATCTTTCTGACCAATTGTTAAAAAAAAATATTTTAAAGTACAATTTCCCCTTCTTTTTATTTGTATGTTTCCTGTAACAATTTTGTAATTATGTTATAAACACTTTAAAATTTCAAGCACGTTGTTGATATCCGCCACTCACTTTAAATCAATTGTTAAAATAGTTAAAATTCTTATACATTTGTTTAAATTGTTTGATTTTTAAACAACTTGTTTAAAAGTTTAAACAATATTTGCGAGAGTGACGGCCTTCAACAACGTGCTTATTTTTTTAAAGCGTTTCTATAGTGTACTATGTGCAATTTCTTTTAGTACAGAATTCTCGTTGTCATAGTTATTTCAAGATATACACCTAGAATTTTATATAGGTAACTTTTTTCAGTTAATTGGTTATCTGTTGTATTATTTCGTTTCCCTTCTGATGATATTGTTATATCAGTATTACATGAATATTTTTCAATCGTTGAATAAACAAATTTATTAGAAATTACAAAAAAATGAAGTGATGCATGAAAGAAAATGGTAATTACCCAAATCGAGCGTATATATACCAACGATGGAAATACCAATACCACACACAATATTTTTTCAAATGAAACTTTCAAGAACCTCAATGCATGTGCCATATTTCATTTCTGCAAGCATCTGTATAAACAGCAAAATATGCTTTTGAAACCAATCAAAGCAAAATAAATCCCAAAATAAAAGTCCACCCCACTTTTATCTTAAAGAGGGCGATGTCAGTTCTATAATTATACACAAGGTATAACGTCTCAGCTTTGTTCAAAAGCAAGTCAAGGGTTTTATTATCCTATTATAAGGAAGGGGGTAGTGACGACTTTTAGACTTTTATAAGTGACGGTATGATATGAATTATGGGCCGAATTCCGTCATATCGTATGACGCATTGTCGTTTGATAATATGACCAGAGGGTTCGGATTACAAACTGTCTCCAATTTATGATTTTTTTAAGTTCACAACAGGTTGAAATATAAAAAGAAAACAATCGGTATCAAGTTCTTATAAAATTGTCTGAAATCGGAAAATATCAAGGACTATAAAGCCTAGAATGTCTTGTCCAATTTCTGATGAAATTTAATCTAATCGCCCCAATTCTTAAAATGTGAATGCAATTATGATTTTTATTACTTATACAAAACTCCCTTTAAAGACTACTTTCAAAGTGATGGGTTCTGATATTTTATAGGCATGAAGAACTAAGATAATGGATCAAAAGGTTATACTTTGAAGGAATTATTTTCACGACTTGAAGACAGAAACAACTCTGTTTTGAACCTTGATCATGTTGATATGAAAGTTCGACCAAAAAATGAAATGTATCCAGGTGGTTTTAAAACGAACTTGATCAAATGTTAATATCTCTGAAATGGCTTAGAAAGGAGTAAATACGAATGGTATTGAAAATGGAAGTAAACGGTTGGTATGAATACTTAAAGGTATTGTTTAACTTTGTGAGCAGCCGATTTAAAAAATTCTCAAACCAGGATGAAACATGTGTACAAGTGCATGTATTAGAACTAATAAACCCTGAAAACAACCATTATTGAGAATGAAAAGCTAAAACTGCAAGGCAAACCCCGATTTTGTAAATAGGCGTCTTATAGACGCCTAAATAGTACACATAAGTGTATGGGATGAAATTAAGATGGTGTTTCAGGTCACTTTATATTTCAATTTTTGAAGCACTAAATAATTATTTTTGAATGCATTTTTTTCTGGGCTTCATTTTTGTAACATATCACAGACACAGGTGACAAGTGTGACCTTCTAGCTCAGATTTGTTAAAAGTCAAACCAATGTTAACCAATCACTTTAAAATCCGATTTCATCCTCCTTTCAATTCAATTTTAAATATCCAATTATTTTACACGGTGAAGGGGGTTTTGTTCAGACTTTTGTTCTCAAACCATCGAATCCGCCCTATATCCATGCTTCTCAAACACATCTTTGAATATTGTGGTCGTCCGTAATTTTCAAAAATGTCCCCCATCTAAAATATGAAATGGCAGCGGAATCCGCATTTGTCATTGGTTATTGCAGCACAATGCAGATAGATGCTTCTATATAGCCATGATAGCGGTTTGGGCCAATTCTTCATTCTCATATTTTTCAGCGTGAGATGAGGAAAGGCTCGGTACATATCTTTTCATTAGTACATGGAGGTCATAGCGAGGTTGAAAATGAGCCGAGCTGAGGAGAAGGCTCTGATGGGATGCTTGCAAATGAACTCTCTATTTTTGTTTTCCGCCGTTGTTCTATTCCGGCATGTAATATATCTGATTACTTTCTTCGTGTAGAGCAATGGAGACGAGGCCTTTATTGAAATGTATACCGTGGATCCTAACTAAAGTGCTGGGATAGTGGAAATATTATTGGATTGTTAAAGTGGAACAAAGGCGGGCGGACGTGAAATGGGAGGGAAACATGGGGGCCGTTTGAGCAGCAAAATTTGTCGGTTCTTAAGAGCACTTAGCTGTTTGACTCTGTGCTGCCGCCCAAATTTGAGACAGAAAGAGTGGCACCTGTAATTCAGATCTCGTCCAGTTAAATGTGATGGAAGGAGCCTTTTTTATCATTTCAAGTGTTGCTCCTAGTCCCTTGTGTCGCAATCACACGACAGAATAAATTTATCTAAATTTGACAAACAAGGGAAGACACCGCGCATGTGTTTTCAGTACATCTCAAAATTTGGCGGATATATGCGCTCGTGTTGACCGTTAGTGAAATGAAGCACATGATAACATTAATTTTGTGTAATGTTCAATTCGCGTGTTAAGACTCACATCGGCGCGAAGTTTAATTCGCTCAAATGTAAAAGGGAGACGATGGTAACAAAATAAGACAAGAAATTCAGGGGTAGCGAGAGAAAAAAATCGAAAGGTGTAGGCCTCCAGCATGTATGCATGCATAGCCTAATCTATTTCACATCTTTGGGCGTTCGAAAATTAAAATTATAGGACGACTCCAGGCGGAATAAGCAAGAAATTGTTAAAGTGAAAAAAAAAATGCACACTCATATTGCCCTGACCCCTCCTTCTATTTACCTCACCTCAATCTACGAAACTTATATCTCCATGGTAACGTATTTTAAACGTTCGAGGAACTTGAATCAGACGGACGTTCATGAAGTATTATGCTGGAATTAAATTCTATCCGCATCCCGAATGTATCATATGTTTTAAATCAGTGCATTTATCGAAGTAGTGATGTTTATTGGATACTTGTGTCTCGAAACCAATTTAGCCAAGCCGGATAAATAAATTGGAGGCGTTATTTTTCATATCCGAACAAACGTTGCACGCCTATGTGCGCACCGCCCAAACGCTTCAAGAAAAAAAATATGAATCATTTAAGTTTGATATCCGACATCTAATTCTGAAATCCCTTTCAGACAAAGAACATTAAACTGTTTGTATATTCAACGGAGTCCCCAATTCGATAAATGACAATTGTAAAATAATCAACGCAGGCTTGGAACATGGAGAGCTTTTGGTCACATGTAAAAAGGCATATCAGATTGCTATATCAGATACTTTGGTGAATGTATTGCTGTGAAATCGAAATGATCAAAATAATATTTACATCCATATTTCAATTTACTTCTAATATTTTCCGTCATAATCTTAATGATATATTCTGTGGCATGAAGCATTGCTCATTCAGAAGAGACAACTAATAAGAGGGAATCCCGACAAATATAAATTCAAATGTTAGGCGTATCTCCTTTTAACTAAACAACCGCGTATATATCTCCACACTTTTGATGATTTCCACAACTGAAAAGGAAGAAAAAAAAAGACGACCTTCAAAAGGCGAAAAGGATATACGTAAAGGGTTTAGATAAAGGTTAAACAAATTGTAAATCGAACAGATAAACATAGAACTCTGTTTGGAGGTGTTTAATTAGCACCTGTTACTGAAAATTTGAGACAAGTTTTGTGTTCGGTTGTACTTCCAACCTATTTCGTTCCCACTGACATGTGAACACGGTGAACTGTTCACACAATACACGTTTAATACATGTATATGGACAAACGCGATTCAACAACTGCAGTTATATCCGATGTGAATGTATACAGAAGTATTAAAACAAAGGAGTTGAAAATTGGTATGACAGAGGTGTCAGAACCAGCATGTTTGGAGGCTGTGCAACCGAGGCATTGCTGCAATTAATCGATTTAGGCGCCCGTCCTAACCACAAATATAATTTATAGCATGGATTATAACAAATATAATTTCATTGTGATATATCAAATTGAAATATGAAAGGTCAGTCTATGACTGACGTTTCCTCAAATCAACATCAACAGATAAAATTATCATAATGCTCTATATCGACAGCTAAATTTGCAAGCTTGATAGGGGGCCTATATCATTACATTAGGGGGGGGGGGGTATTTACAAACTTTTATCGTATCAGACAGGTCAGAATATAATATATTGCTTCATTTGATTTATATCACTTAATAGATAAAGACGGTGTACAGCTAAGAATCAAAATCTGATACGAATTTAAAATGGCGACAATATTTACCCCGTATTTATTCGTTTTTATTTTCCATACCATTTATTTTACAGCAATGTTCAATATTATTAACTGTCCTATATTTCAATTTTTGTTAACATTGGAATCAAATACAATTTCTGTTCACGCGTGAGGCAAGATGAGTTGGAGGCCATTGCGTAAATCTTCAAAATGAGCAGAGATTGTCATATCAAAGAATAGTGACAAAGAGGACCATTAATTTGGGACAGTATTGATTTGAACATTATGGAATGAGTATGAAAATGAGGAAGATGACACACGTAATTTATTAATAAAGTACTGATGGAAGTTATGGATTTATTTTCTCTATCGGGAGAGGAAGCAACTTTTGAGATTAAACTTTTATGTGTCCCGGGAAGTAAAGTGAAAAATAAAAGAATTCAGATGTTAATACAGGAGACATGACTCAAATCTGTGGTTTCTCTTATCGATGAAATCATGAAAGTTACCGAAAATTGTTATTTTCATGTCTTCCGACCGTCTCCATTGTTGTGGCATTCACCTTGAATTGATTTGTCATATATATATCAAAAACTAAATAAACATCTATGACATATCTTATTCATTTGGTTAGCTTTATCATTCATTAGAGCTTGCCGGCAATTCTGTGACATTGTGACGATAAGGAATTGCCTATTAATTTTGTTATAGACTAAAATAATGTTCCATATCACATATCCTTGTGTTTCATTGTCTGCATTGATTTAGGAATTGCTACAAGCCCGGAACAAGGTTACGAGTTATCAGGTA
This sequence comes from Lytechinus variegatus, assembly GCF_018143015.1. Classification (NCBI taxonomy): domain Eukaryota; kingdom Metazoa; phylum Echinodermata; class Echinoidea; order Temnopleuroida; family Toxopneustidae; genus Lytechinus; species Lytechinus variegatus. Next base: position 27,961,409 of record NC_054741.1, on the reverse strand, counting down.
GTACAAATTAATTCGGATGCGCTATTAACAAAGTTTGGCTGCTGAAATTCGATTGTATTATCATTCATTCAAAAGAAAATGACTGTTAACCTCAAAGTGGTCATGACACTTTGAAGTCAATTTAGACGTTGTTTCTGAGCTCTCCACAGACAAGACAGACCTCAATGATCTGATGATGATTTTGACTCATTTTCTTTAACATGTCACTGTATCTCACATGAACTTGTCATAAGGGTAATACAATAGCCCCAGAAGCAAGGAATGCCTCATAAAACCAAAACGGATCACACCCACAGCAACGAACTTAATCAAGTTGAGGCCCGATACTGCAACAATCATTAGACTTTTTTAAATTGAGAAGGTACTTTTCAACATCAATTTGGCGAATTTTAAGAAAAAAGGGCGGTACATTGGGGCTACTTCGAATTTGCCACATTTAGTTACCAACCGCATCACAGAATTCAATGGTCGGTTTCTTGAAAGGATCACGAATACAATCCCCCGGAGAACCCTTTAACGGCAAAGGTTTCCGGGGCCCCGTTTCACAAAGAGTTGCGATCGATCCGATCAACCACAACTATGGAAAGCCAACATCTATAATGCAAATTTGTTCAAAATAGTTTTCTATATAGGCCTATGATGTATATTCACACATCCATCGTTCTCTTGAAGATTAAGTGTGATTCTTTTTGTTTACTAAGGAGATTGTGCAAATTTCTTGTAGAAAAAATAATGGTAAGGATGGATTTCCACAAAATTAAGATTGATTGGATCAATCGTAACTGTATGTAAGACGGGATCCAGGATGTGCACGAAACGCCAAATAATTGCGTCAGTCCGACAGCCCTTAGAGTTCGAATCAACCGAACTACAAAATCAGCATGATGTTCATGTTGTTACTTAAGAAGATTTGATTTGTTTTCACTTGTTTGAATAATTTGTTATTGCTTGCTATTTCTATGAATCTTGAAAATTAATTAAGACTTGAATATTAAAAACAAAGTTTTGATTTTAATTTTTAATATTCAACATTATCAATGAGGCCTGGTAAGTGACAAGAAGGAGTTCAGACCTGTCAAACTTTGATACTTGATGACTGATTTACTTGACCGTAATGACAGCATGATATCGATGAATAATAATTCAAATCAAGGGTACTGCATGTCAACTGGAGCCCCTCTATTATGTGCCTAATGAGGGTTAATGCTTTAAACCAAACACCCTTCATTGTGTTTATCATGGCCTTCGTATCTGGTTTCGGACCAGGGTCGTCCGATCACGAGACTCGCCTCCCTACCGCTAAGCCTCCCAGGACTGTCTGCTTGGGATGAGACATCCCGCCACACCCTGAAATGTTCCTTTCCCCCTCTACGTGTGAATGTGACAATATCCCATGAATGTGACAATATCCCATGAATATGTAAAGAGACCTTACAAGTTTGTAGACATGGTGGATGAGCTACCTTGAAAGGAGTCTGGTCGCCTCATCCGTCTTCACTCAAGTACACAGAATCCGATACACGAACTACTCAGGCATAAACAACATCAGATGAGACATGATACCATGAAAGGGGCGACCTCCCGGGTTTGAATATCCCCATCAGTCTTCATGGGGCCGAACGAGGCTGATGAAGCAAGCCACTTATTTTTTTTAAATGATGGTAAATCAGCAAACAATATGCATTTCAACTCTTTACATGCGTGCTCTATTTTCTTTAATTTTAAAATCAAGCAAAATTATTTCGGTCAGCTTGATTATTGACCTCAAACGTAGCCAAATATATATTTTTCTTTCTCCACGTTCTTGTGGTGAAGATATAAGGAAACACAATTTCTACGGGTACGTTTTTAGACATGACGTGACCTTTCACTTTGTAATTTAATCCTTCTCTAGTATTTTTGCTGCCAATAACCTCATCTGCTCATGTACTTTCCACTTTAGTACTCACAGTACGAACCATAACATTAGGATATGCATATTTTCATGTAAAAACCTGTTTTCACACATATATCCAACCTGTCACTCCCTCTCTCCTCTCTCTCTTACACACGCACACACACACCCACACACGCACACCTATACCCTTCCCTCCATCAGGGTAAAACCTTGTGTACAAAACAATGTCTTCAACCTTCTTAGGTGGGCCTCCTATCTCAGACATGCAATAGCCAAGAGATAGTCCTACTTCCTGTCCTCTCCGCGCGATGTTTACATCTACGTCAGATAACGGTCGGTCCAGCATGCTCCCAATGCAACAGTCGCACCACCGAGACCGACTCCAGACCGACCAAGGTCTCTTTGTGTGATTTCCCATGACCTGCTATCGGTCGACAGGGATTCGGTTTCGTGGGTGTGACTGTGGCACATGAGACATAAACATTGGAGGACTCGCGCGTAAGTAAACCAACAGAACATGGCGACACCAAAGTCCATCTTCCCATGTGCCCACATCATCCAGAGGGTTTTGGAATCTTAAGTTTGTTTTTTGAAGAAGTGGGTCGAAATTGTACTGAGGATTAAAGCGGCATGGTTAATTATAGCAAGTTGCTTATACAGCTATAGCCAACAGACCATGTACTCTGATGGGCTTTCTCCTTCGTTTCAAGATGTTTAAACTGTCATGAAGTTTACAAAATTTATAAACTTTATTACATGCATGGTATGTTTAGTTTGACCATTAATCCGTACAAGAAGTTTGGAATGTAGATAAGGGCTATATTTTGTCAAAAGTGTGTAATCATCTTGAGGAATTCTTAAGATGGTACCAGATTTGCTGTCAGGATCTGATGTGATCTGAACGAGGAATTTTGAGTGAACATAAACATAGTGTTATCTCGAGCAGAATTATCATCGCACAATGCCAAAAACCTTTTGGCAAACATCATGATTTTTTTTCAATAAATTTTGTGACAGCACTTTAACACCAAAATATACACACTTACGTACATTCACCCTTGCTTCACAATATCTCAACATTTTAAACAACTGATCGAACATTTTTCAACAATTTAAACTACTAGAAGTAAGAAATAACAGAAAATCGCTTTGAAATTGAATTAACTGTATACCATGATGACGCTTCCCTATTTTATTGATTTGATGTCAGTTCTTTGTTCTAACATTGTTATTTGAAGAAGTCTTGGACATCTTACCAGACTTTTATATTGTGCCATGATACCATCAATTTTCAGAGTGTTTTTTTTTAGTTCTTTGTTGATCGTTGTCTTCACAACAATTTCACTAACATTCTGTCTTTCTGCTATCATATTGCTCAAACAGATCGATTTGATGGCCTCGATGTCGCTATCATCATCGTCTTCTGAAATGCTGAATAGACCTTTAATGAAGCATGTGATTCCGGTATATCAGGAACAATGAACAATTAAAGGATTAGAATTAAAAGGATTAAGAAACGGATCAATTATCGAATATATAACTTTTGACAAGACGACAATTATTGGGTAGCTGACCAAAGCTTTCACGAAAATAAATTGATTTCAAATGAATTCTACTCTACATGCTGCCATGAAGGAAAATAAGCATGACTCACGGTTCAACACGTATATATCTCAAGATGTCCTTTCCAAAGTTCTGAGAAAGGAATAAGGAGCGAGGATATTCCAACTTCGACAGGTAAAGGACTTCACATCAGGAACGGACTCTTGCTAGAGCTTTTACATTATACTAATTCTTAGTCATCAAAATTTTCAACCAACTTTTCCTTTTTATTACTTCCTATCATTTTATTTAATTCGTTTTGCCCACCCCATTCTTGTCTTTCCAATCTTTATCTTTATAACCACTCTTCCGTTCTGTTTTCGTCTAACAATCCAAATATTCTTTAGGATTTTAGTCGTTAATTTGTTAAATCTTCCCTGAATGAAAGATTAAAAATGAATATTTACCACATCAGCTTACAGTACGCCTCCTATTATCAGATACACGCACATCACCCACATTTTGATCCCACACACTCATTCCTCCAATCATTCGTCTCTCTCCCGCATACCCTCAAATCTTTTTTAAATTACATTTGTCACCGCCATACATTTTACGATGAAGTTTCTTCTTCTTCCTGTTTGTTTTTTTGTTTATTTCTTTCTTTCTTTCTCCTTTCTTTCTTTCTTTCTCTCTTTCTTTCTTTCTTTCATTTCTTTCCTTTTTTTCTTTAATTTCTTCCTTTATTTTTTTCTTTTTTTTCATTCTTTATATCTACGTGTGCATGCACAACACACACAGGTACGCACACACACACGCGCGCGCACAATCACCCCGCACCCACTATTTGCTTTTCGTCTGTACCCCCATCTTGCTCTCATATCTAAATCTCCGTTCGTCACCATTCCTTTCATGACGAATCTCTAGTCCTGGATCTCATCTGGGGAGATCAAGTCTCACTTTTCTTCTCTAATTCAATTTCGATCCATCTCTCGTGATGTGAACATCTTCATCCGATCGAACCTGACAGATACCGAGCCTCATGACTCCCAGGTGTTAAATCCTCTCCCCCACCCCACCCCCTCTAGATCTAATGGAAAAGCAATGTCACTTGGTGTATCTTTCTCTAAACTTCTCTTGAGCTCTAGATTTGAGCATATACTTGTTCACCTTCAGGTTACCCAACGTCAATGCAACGAAACCCAAGTCAAAATTCAATTTTTACTGGCAAGTTTAACACTTAGAGATCAGAGATTCACATATTAACAATGGAATCTGCATCATATTGTGTTCCATTTCAAATTCCAATAAACTTTTCACATCTTCTCAATGCAAGACAAAGTTTCACAGTAAATTGCAGCCCTGCCTCCGCCAGCATTCCTTCCAAGTTTTCAACAGAACAAAACATGTATCATGACTGCATGTATGAAAGCTTATGCTTTCATACACAAACGGATTTAGGATCGAATGGAGATGAATGGAATTGTGTGATAACCATACCAAGTCTCAAGAGGAAGAGTCCAAAATCATTGGTGAATGCAATGTGATGGGGTGACATGAAAACGGACAAAAAATTCAATCAGATTTGTGATCAGGCCCCCGTTGCAGAAAGAGTTGCAATCAATCGCAACTCTAAAAATCATGCGCAACCTGATTTTCAACCTGTTTTCAACCAATCAACAGCGCGCATTTGGGACTTGCGATTGATTTCTTGACTTGCGTTTAAACGCAACTCTTTCTGCAACGGGCCCCAGTAGGCCTATAAGACGAATTGGCTGCAGACCAAATGGCGTATACCCCTAGATTAACCCTATGAAATCTGTGCCATGCAGTCAGGAAGCTTATGGCTTACATGTGACGTTGGTCTTGGCGCAACAGCGTATAGAATAGGGCCGGGTACGCACGTGTGGGACCGAGGACTTCGTACCGACTTAATTATGATCCAGGTTGACAATTCTTCTGACTCAACGCCATGTCATTGCCTGTCTGGAAGATGGTGGCTAGTAAAGATGGCATCCTGTCTCGGACCTCAGGAATGACGGAAGATATCAGCACTAATTCTATGAGTTAATGTGGATGTTGAGCGTTAATCGCACAGAAGAGTCATCAAAGAGGAAGTTCGAAACAGCAGACATTTTAATGATCGGTGTAACATATCACGATATCGACATGGAAGGTCAGTGCTACCCCCTTGACCGATTAAACCGAGCGTGGACTTTCTGATTTGGTCAGACTAAAATGTGATAATGCAATATCCCGTAGCGAAAGTTTATAGTTAATATCTGCAATATATCATGATAACGCAGAAAAGTTGTCAGCTCTTAAATTAATTTCCCATCTCTAGGCTCTTCTAAACGTAAGTTGCCAATTACCATGTCACTTAAAAAAAAACTTTAACCTTGCGACAACTGCTATTACGAAGTCAAGCTCCTCCAATCTTTGGAATGAAACATTCTAGCATCCTTCATCAAAAGAAACACAACTGCTCCTTGTTTGGAATTACTCAAAATCAGAACTGAAATCAGGAAAGTGGATAGGAATTATCTCTTGACGTACATTTTTTTTCATGATCAAAATGATTAAAATTCCAGTTAATTCCCTTTTCGCGTCCCACAATCATCTTAAAGCAATGTCTTGAAAATGGTAATGAGCTGAAAAATGATATTCGACATTTGAATTGACGTTGATAACTTGCCCATAGGAACATGGATTATTGATGAAGATTAATTCAAATTATTTTGGCAAAATGTAATCTTTCCTTTGCGATGAAGCTGCAGTTGACGAGATTGTATGTGACAGTTATATTATTAACAATAACCCTGGAATCAATGACAGGTATTAGGAAGAGATTGCCCTGCATCTGCACTCTTATGATTGGCAATATTGTAAATTAGAATTTTATTTACGAGAAGAAAAAAACGCGTAAAAATAAGGGCTTCGAGCTTTAAGTTCATTAGCCTTCACGATTGCTTATCACTTTGAATAAAAGCGTAATAGCAATCAAACGGACAAATTTGTTCACGGACCATTAACTCGTAAAGTAACTTATCCTATGCTTTTATGTATCCATTCATGTACAATCGTCGATTTCTAAACGTTCAATAAAATATTAAATCCAGTTGTAAAATATTTTTTCAAGCAGAAATAATTCAGCTATATACACCCATAGGCGTGCGTAAGGGTATTGTCAATAATGTATTGAAAGGGAATTAATTTAGCCAAAGGGATATCTTTGTGAACTGACACAGAATTTAATTTATTGACATCATTGTGGTACTTTCGGATCCGAGACAGATTGGAGAAAGATTTTTTTTAGAGAATCGTCTATTGGGTAGGATTAAGATGACAAAATAATAGGGATATCAAGAGAGAACTGATGCGGTATGACACCATGTTAGATTGAGTGGAAAGTATTGACTACTTCTCTTGTTCGACAACTATTATAAGAGCCAAGAATGAAATGCCTTTAAGTGGTGGGAATAATAGATCATCGAATTGTTCATGTCTTGACGCCAATCTGTGGTTATCAGATTCAAGAATATTGGAATTGTTGGGCACAGATTATCGAATGTTCCAAGTCTAGACGATGATGGGTCTGTGACCAAGTGATTTCACAGAACGGAGAACATTATTTTGTAGCAGTTTATTCACCTATCAGCGACCTGGGCACTTTTACTTACATTCTAAATGACACCCACGACCCCTAGGATTGATACTTCTTGTCAGGAACAATTAAACAAAATGCTTTTTGGAAATTATGAGATCTTCTGCATGAAATGATAATTATTTCTTAATGATATAACAACCAGTGTCATTAATTTTCAATGAAGAGGGTGATTTGTAATTTACAAAGGCAAAACTTTCATTAAACTGAAATCACATCCATTAAAAGGTTTCAAATTGTAACTCAACCAACACTTTCGATCGCAATGGCATTTCATGAAAAGAGAATGGAACACTGTATTTATTATTCATTACTTTTTAATGGTAATTTTTCACATCGTTCCTTGTAATCTAATCTGAAGCTTAATACATTAATGTTGACCTATGATCATGATGACTCTACATATCTTGCTTATATTTTCGAATTGAAATGCAACGATTTCGTTTAGGTAAAAACTTAAGTTGTATACTGAACATGCTGAAGGAATGGTGAAGGAATGAAAGTAAAAGAAAAAGTCAATCCTACAATACGCCAAATGGAAAGAGTATCATCTTACATTGTTTGCATCTCAAGTTTTATATTGATCGAACTGACTGAAAATGAAGAAAACATGGAAAGGAGAAGCCGATCCATCTTCTATTATTTCCAAACTTTTCGAGAGGTACTTGTCCGATCTTCTTAAACATCCCATTTCACTCGATAGTCATTGAATGATAATATGAAGAAAGAAGAACAATCAAACGATGCGGCTTCCCAAGAAACCTCTCAACCAAGATTGAATAGTGTCCGCTCTATTTGTCATCACTCTTCTTTCGTGGTACAAATCAATTTTCTGCACCCCTCCCCCCCCCCCTCTCCCCTTTCTCTCTTTCTCCTTACTACTTTATTTTTCTCTCATTCTTCTTTCTTCCTCAAACAGCTCTCATATTTGATGGGTCTACTCTCAGAAGTTGCAAATGCCAAACGATTTGTTTAGATTTCATATCCTGTCCTAATCCGCCTCCATTTGTCATGTTCGTTTAATTCGTTAGCCTGCACGGGCTATGGACGTTAAGAATAATTTTACATTTTTCAATAAATTATTCCATTTCATCTTTGTTTAAGTTCGATATCTTCTTTACTTGTTATACACGTCGGATGGGAGATATATGGTATCAGAAATTCAGAAATGACGCATCGATGGTCTGAAGCTAGGTCGTTCACCTTTCATGTCTTTTGTATAATAGTTTCCAACTCAACGTCATGACAATCATTTGAAATGATTTTTTTTCGAAAACAATACTGCATATATGCAAGTAAGAGTTTTAGGCTCACATAATAAAAGACTAATAGCATATACAGGTAATGGCAATTAAAAGATTAGTACCTTCAAAAAGAAACATAAACGTCACCACGGAGGTATAAAGTCATGATAATCTACCTTTGACTTGTTCTGAATATTCTATTAAAAAAAACGATAAATCGTACATTTATAAATCCTTCACCATTATGGTGGAGTGGTATTAATTTTCGTGTAAATAAGATAATTTCTACAGAAAAGGGGAGCTTTTTGGAAGAAAAAAATGAACGTTTGCGGTCAATTTCTCCGACTCATCCGCACCTGTGCGCCGCAAGAGGTTAGTGATTAAAGATTGGTTAATGATTGATGGAAGGACTGTCAAGCAAACACTCTTCACTACGACCAAACCCATTCCTCTCAACCCCCGGTCTTCACCACTCTCACCTGTCTCCAAAGCCTTGTTCCCATGGTAACCAGTCCTCAACCCTCTACATGAATTAATAAGGCCACTTGTCGTCCGTCTTCAACATTAACCCTACCGGTTCTCCTTTATTCACTCATCGATCTATAGCGCAAATAACCCACCCGATGTGCTGCTGTTCACCAAAGGAACAGTTGGCCTGGAGCACACCTGTTCTTAAACTACATGTTGCATTAACATTCTTGCACCTTCTTGCCGCGGCGGCACACCAAAAAAGCCCTTTCGACGCATGTGCCTACATTTGTCACTCTCCACCCAGGTCGAAGTGGGTACTTTAGCAATTAATTGCGCAACGAACATGTGGATCGGTTTTATTATTCAAGTAAAACACATTTTACAAATACCAAGCATACTCTTAAATGAATTAATGTAATTCCGTGATTTTATGGATTTGATTACTGGACTTTACCGAAGAACATTACCATTTTCTTTTATTATGCTGGGTATTCTGGGAAAACAACTTTATAGCACCCCTTCATGTGTCAACATGGTCAATGACATGAAGCTCTTGTGTTGTGTTTTTCAACTTTTAAAATTCGGCGTCTCATAATCTTTTTATTCTTGGCTCGAGCAATGAATTCTATAACTCAGAAGTGAACTTTGAGGTTATTCGTAATACACTCTGGATTTGGGTATCACGTTTACCATCTGGTCGCTCGAGATCGTTACTGATTTCAAACACACCCATCATTCGGTCCTAAGTTTACGTTGCCCTCACATGAAACCAACTACAAACCAACTTATTCGAAATATAGCTTTGATCGGCTTGGTAACAATTGATTTCGACTTATACTCTTCGCCATCAAAAGTTGAATCGTTTTGGTTGTCCGGATCGCATTGCATAAGATCAACCCGGCACTTTATCTCCAGGGCTAACTACCATGGTAACACTGCTCAACTGCCAAGAAAAGTCAAGGATTTCATGGGAGCATGGACCTCCTCCCTCCTACTCTGAGTAGTAGTAGTTGTAGTAGAGTAGTAGGTCCATGATAGGAGTTACCATTGGATGACAAAGTTTTTATGATTATGCCTATGCAAGGGGTCTATAGACTTGTTGCGATCATGGAGGTCCTTTGCATATAGCTCCATGTTGCGATCCAACACATCCAGTGGCGGTTGCAGCTAACGAAAAATTAAATGCGACCAAACGTTACAAAATAAGGGGAGCGTTCCGTTTCATGAAGGATATATTATATTGTCAGTGATTTCACCAACAAGTTGTTCTCAGCAAACCACATGTAAGGATTGCAGTAGCTCATTGTGAAATAGCAGTTTGTAGGTGAAAATAATTGACAAATCGCTTCATGAAGGGCTGTCCGGATCAAGTCCGTTACAGACTGTTGAAGATATCACATGCGAAAATGTTCCACGTCTGTTTTACCACCTCTAGTCATGCTAGTAGGTCCATGGTTTTACCAGAGCGATGTATGCCAAGAGGTTAACGCTCTTTGCTTATTATCCGTCTATCAACACATGCAATATTTTCACCGCAACAACTACCCCTGGATGAGTCTTTAAATCGCATATGTGATGTCAATCTAATTCTATCTGAAGCGATCAGGGCAGAAAGGTGAACCCGATTACTAAAGTCAGAGACGATTAAAAAGTCTCCACCCTACACAAAACGCCTATGGGCTACGAAGAAGTTGAGAAGAATCTACATTTGGAGACTTCCAATTGGCTGTTAATTGATATCTGTTAGCAGATTGGTTGCATTTCTGTTTAATCGCTGAAAGATGGAAGCTGAAAATCGGGGATAATTGTTTACAATTTAACCACATCATTGATTTGTTCCTCTGAAATTTTGTTATTGCTTGACGAGAGATTCCCATTAAAGCAATACCCGAAGGCAGCATTTTTAGAAACCATTGAACACTGTCAATAAAAAGAGCACGGACTGCGATTGAAAGTTTTATTTCGACGAAAGCTCTTTGTAAAAGCCAACCAGTGACATTCATGGTCGTATATACTCAGTGGGGATACCCCCCGCCCCCCGGCCCATAAGTTTCAAACCATTTTTTTTTAAATGGATATGTCGCAAAATTACACGCGAAGTGACGTGCACCAGGTGCCCGTTTCATAAAGGACATGGAACTGTTGTAACTTTGCCATTATGGCAACTACCATGGAAACCTTGGTTCTGATTGGCTGCTGAGCCCTGTTACCATGGCAGTTGTCAATATGGCAAAGTTACAACAGTTGCAAGTCCTGAAACGAGCCCCGAAACCACATTTTGGTCCATTGCTTTTGATATCCACGCCGACCGTTACATAGATGTCACATCATAACACCTACGAATCCGGAAACCATATCAAATTTTGATATGACTGAACTTTTCATGGATAAGTCAAGGCCGCCCTCTCCCTTTCTCCATCTGTTTCTCTTCTAAACTTCAATCTGAACCCATGAGCAAAATGAGTTCTTAATTTCATTTTCAATTTCATGTTCTCCTAAGCTCATCATTCTGCACTTCCTAATGATGTAAAAGCTCTTTGAGGGTGAATTGCGAAATAGGTCTTATTCATTATAATCCAATCTTCCCCCTAGATACCATGAATACTAGAACGCTATCATCCACACTGTCATCCCGAATCACCATGGCAACCGTCAATCAACCCGTTTTTAACCGACCATGGCGACCAAGGGAAAAGTGTTTAATTGATTGATTCCGATACCGGCTCAGTGGGGCTAAGCCTAATTATTTGATTGGTAAAGTTGCATTGAAATAATTTATTTTAATTGGAGCGCCTGTTGTAAGCTACTGAATCTAAAAAGACGATGGCATATCAGTGATATAAAGTTACATTTTGATCATGGACCTACTACAAACGATTTGATATTGATAACACGTTCAGTGAAATATGACCCTGGTAATTCTATGTTTAGAGAGAGATTGATAAACCATGGAATTATTAGTTCGTTTATCCATGGATAAAGCCTTCGTTATCCGTGTATGGATGCCATAACTGTTTTGTATCTGATCTGCGTAGTTGTATAGCACAGCACGCATATATATGGTTTATAGGTTAGCAGCCTTGATGTCTGTCAATAATTATCCCAAGTCACAGCGCATCATCGTGATTATCGTGGCGTTTTGTGTCACGGTGCAGAGATAATGCCTATCGACTATGCCTTGTTGGGTCACTGCGGTCTGCAACATGCAGGGTGGACCAACAACACATGTCCAGTCTGTAACATATCAAGATCATGGAGGTTTTATACCGTCTATATTCAACGATCTGTTGCACGCAAGAAGGCAAGGTGCTGCAGATGAAAGAGCAAACTTGCTTGGAGTCGGGATGTATAGGATAGATCATGAAATAAGTCAAAATTAGGGTTTTAATAATTTTTTCCACCAATCCCTTGCTGCTGTGATAAATTCCAGTCGATGTGAGATATTTGGACGATTGTCTCCACCACAAGGGATAAAATAGTTGAAACGATGGCGACGATAATAGTGACGGTGGTGGTGGTGGTAAAGATGGTGGTGATAGTGGTGGTAATGGTGGTGGTGATGATGATGGTGGTGGTAGTGGTAACGGTGATGGTGTTGATGATGATGATGACGACGACGGTGGTGGTGGTGATGATGGTGGCGATGGTAGCAGTAATGGTGATCGTGGTGATGATGATGGTGGTGCTAATGGTGATGATGATGGTGGTAGTAGTGGTGATGTTGTTGGAGGTGGTGATGAGACTAAGAAGATGGTGAAGTTAGCAATGGTAGTAGTGGTGGAGATCATCGTCCTCGCTATCATTACCACCACTATACCACCACCTTCATCATTGTTAATTATTACAAAGAATTAAGAAAATATTACCGTTTCCAGTGTACGGAAATTATCTGGAGCCAAGTCAAATTGTTTACATACCCAAGTTTAAAACAAGGAGGGGGGGGGGGCTCTTCATATGCCTACAGATCCATCATGTCCAAGGCAAATTTATATGATTTAACTTTGTGCTTGGGATTTCATATTTCAATATGGTTAGGACTTGACAGATGCATTCATTCAACGACTTTCCTTCCCTTTCTGCAAACAAAATTACAGGCATCCTAATCATTCAGCAATACCCAAATCTAAATGTTATTCATGGAAATGTATATAGAATAGATTCACATTTCTTCTACTCTTTAAAGTATATCACCGTTGATTGAGATGCATGTCCACGCGATGTCTGGAGTTACATGATCAAACATGAGACGAGTCGAACTTTCGATGTCCTTTCTTGCAAGCTTTCATGTCATCGGCACAAAATTGACAAAAATTGGAAGGAAATTGGGAACGTTTGCTACTCAAATTATTTTCTTTCAACCTTGGCGAGTTGCATATCATGGGAAATTGGTGCATCTCACGCATCAGATCGTGGATTTGAGAAGAAAGACATGTATGTATGTCACATTCTCAGAACATTTCTTCTTGTGAATCTAGACCACTGGGTCTGAAGCCATTTCGAGCATCAAATCCAGGTCAGTATTTCAATTAGGACGAGTTCGGTGAATACGTGTCCCAATATATTTTGTCTCAAACCCATGGTTTCGTAAATGCGTTTCAAAGGTGGAGTGAAGCAGAACGACCTCTCGAAACTAGGATTTAGTTAAAAAATATTAATTTTTATTATGTTATGAAAATGTACTTACTGCACATGATCATATATGTTCAACATTTATCATAGACCTACACAATAGTGGAATGGACTATGGTCCGTTGTTCGATTTCAATAGCTCATGGGCATAATGTTCAGTATTTCCCGATCTTCATATACCAATGTTTTGTTAAACATGCATTCTATAACTGATTCAGAAGCGCAATAGAACAAAATCCCCGATTGATTACCAATGAAGAAATTATGTCACACCTATAGAATGTTATTGCTTTTCCCCATGACTCGAATGTCAACAACGATACCAACACTTGCCAGATGGATCCAGGGACGTCCCCTAAAAGATTGTCGCCATGGTAACGAAGTCATTAAACCTGGGAGGAGTTCGTTTGGAAACCCCCCTCACCGCGATTTCGTCATCACAGGGCAGAAATTTACAATAATATTCCATTACGCCATAGTTATAGTCCCCTTCCCTAATTTCATTGCATAATTTCTAGATGAATTTGTGAAAGCAGAATAATTGAGATCGGGGGATTATCTATATTTAATGAGATTTTGTTTCCATTTACACAATGACCAATATGCATCTTCGCTCTTCCATGATTCCATGCTATTAGCATGATTAGGCATCTTTTAAACTGATCCATTTCATACCACTATACCCTCAAAATGTTGGTTTAAAATTTTCCATTGCATGTGTCATCTATGTCATAGCAACGAATCAAGACTAACGGAGTGAAATAGAAATACACCGGGTATTGCCAAACAGACTCGAACAATGTCTTGTCGAACAGAAATATTATCGAATGGAAAATTTACTTAAAATATTAATTATGCAGCCAAGGACATTGCCATGGTGATACAACGAAACAGGATGCTTGCCTAGAATGTGATAATAGTGCTGGGTCTCTTTTCATAAAATTTGATAATTTTGCGTGTAATACAGTCCATGAAAGGGTCCTTGTTGTTTTGCTTCGTATCAACAGTCTTGAATTGGAAGAGTTTCAAAATATTTATTATGGCGTCTCTTATTCTCACGTTTTATCATGCCTTCCTTGATTATATTGTTCGTTTAGCTCAAATATCGTCATGCCCCTTGCTATATTGATGAAAAAAGCAACAGATCAACCATTCATAATAGCCATCGATTTAAGTCACCAGTGACTATTGTATCGATCTCAAATTGAATCCATTACATTTGCAACTACAAGTTGGACGACACAGGGGTTTATGGAATACTTCAAGAAATCGAAGTAAATTACACGTTTAGCTTGACTGCAAACTGTGACAGTGTACTTCGAGAATAGCACAGCATAGCTAACAACAGGACCATACAGGGCAATACAAGGAACTATTGCCCTTCGATGAAAACTATAGACGATGAGAAGCTGCATTATTAGGCACATGTAAACATTGATTCGTGCTGTTATCTAACAATATATAGCTAATTATCAACCAAGGCTTTATGTCCTGATGAGGAAGAAATTGAAGAGCATGCAGGGGAAAATTAAATAGAAATAAAAAAACAACTTCCAATATGTTGTAACTGCAAAAGGAGGGAAACTGCAAGGAAAGAATGATATACGATGAGTAATTTTACAGATCAATATTTTTCCATCTTTGATGATGATCGTTTAATCATGACTGAATGGAGAAAAATCGGAAATAGTTATCGATTACTACACATCAGGTATGGAACTATGTCCATAGTGGCTTTTATCTGGGGGAAGGGACGTCCCCTTGAAAATGTTGACATCAGTAAATTATTGATGCGGAAATTTCGCTCACATAAAACGCCTATCGATCCGAGCAGCTTTACTGGAGCCATATAACAATGAATGGAAATAACTGGTGTGACACCAGATAATGGCGACATCAAAGTAGGGGGCCTAAATCGTCTGTGAATAACATTCAAAGTCCGACTGTCTTTCTATCCCTCAGTTTGTCGATAACTGTTGACGATTTGATAGCTTATATCGTTTTAATCTAAATTGACACCGAACATTTTGTGAAGCTGTAAAACATGGTTTTAAATTGAATTCAACCTAATTGAATGTAACATATGCGGCATTTGCCATATAGTTACTACTTCCATGTTAAATTGAAAGAAATGTTCTGATGCAAATGATAACTTGGTTGTTACATAATACCTCAAAACGATAAGTCACACATTATAGGCATATACTCGCCCCCTTACAACTGCCAACATCGTATATCTCCATGCTTCTATATACCTTTCATTTTGGGCGTGCTGGTTTGCTATCTAAATCTAAATTGCACACACATTATCTTCCCCAAAATAGTTTATCTTAATCAAAGTGAACATGGTGAATGGAAATTATCAAGTTTTAAAGAATTATCTTGTTCTGCTTCGATTTTACAGCAGGCAGGTGATAGAAGTCGCGAATTATCCGTCGAAAATCCTTAAAACGCATGCGAACTGAGTCCAAATTCGCTGAAAACAGCCCGATAACCGTCTTTATCGAAATCGAGGGCAGTCTAGTTTGCCCAGGTCAGCCTCCATATAGGCCTATTACATATGGATATGTAATTACATAGCCAAATTGACTTTTTCGGTCTGTAGGCCTATTGTTTGTAAAACATGGTTATTTCTGTATATTGACTGCATAGATATTATGATACTAATAAGTAGGGAAAGCGATGTTTGGCATATAAACAGTGACTGAAATCCAATTATTCTGATTATTGGAATACGGTTACAACAGAACGGGTGAATATTCGTGTCTCTGTGATATCACAGTAAAGAAAATATGGTCTGTCCAATTTGGGAGGGTAGATTTATGTCGCTGTGCTGGTTTTTCGAACCATCAACCATCAAAATGGTAAAAATCAATACCAAACCACTTTGCCATCATTTACAGGTCACGGGTGTCAAAACTGAATTCTAAAATTCCCTAAGACGGCACCAGGGAGATTACTTTACAAAATTGGAGGAATGCGGAAATCGACTCAAATAGCTGACGATTTAAACTTATTCCGACTGAAACAATAGCAAAGGACTGTATGCATCATCACATCAAATCGAATTTACAGCCAGCTGTAAATTTTATCGTCGAAATCAAGCGCGTGTATTTAGTGTGGGCACAAGGGAGAAGCTTATAGTTGCTATGTTTGTCCAACATTTAAATCATGATATACTGCTCTCAAAATATTGCTGCTTTCTTCCGAAAAGTGTCTTTTTATTCGCTAATATTGGGGAAGTTACGAATCCGATTCTTTTGGGAAACGTTCGGAACATGACTGTGTGTAAGCAATCTTCCACTTTAAAACTTTGAATTCGTAACTTCTAACATTTTAACTCGCTTGACTAGCTGACTATTGACATGATGAGGGGGCAGAAAACTATCGAACAAAAAATAGGAAGCTTAGGCCCATTTGACTCTCGAAAAAAAAAGATGTTAGAGATTATATAATTATGTTAACCTTTTCAATTTGAAAATATTTTTTTGTCACAGAATATATTATATCCAGAAAATTATATATTTCATCTGTTATTCATTTCCGTTTCTTTTTTTCTCTTTTTTTCTCGGTAGCGGAACTTTTTGGAAGTGTCAAGTGCCCGCAACCCCCCTCTATGGATCAGCATCCATATAAAATATTCTAACCAAGCCCTCATCATCACTCACGAATGCTCTTGCTCTTAAATTTTCTCTTCCATCACTCTATTTCATCGTTATTTCAATGCTACAAACCTTTACCAGTCTCTTAATAATCTTATCTTATATTAGACCCATTATCATGATTATTTTCTTTGGAGCTAAATGCGATTACACTTCTACGTGCATTCCTTGTGGCTTATTTGGGTTACCGGTGTGAAATAGGTAATTGTGTACATCTTGATCTCCTTCCGTTACGTAACGGTTCTAAAGAATGATGAGCATCTTTTAAGCTTCAGGATCAATACTGATTTTAAAAACCCTGTGGTTTGGGGTCATCAACCCTTTACTGATGAGTCAAACAATGAACTTGGCCCATCAGCGTTATCTTTGTCCTTTTCTTTACTGGCTTAGCCACTCAGGTTCACAGTCATTTTATTGGATTAATTACACAAGAGTTTTCTTTTACTCATTATCCACACAGATACTTCAGCCCTCTTTTTGCTGTCCTGTGATGTAGCCGCTCTTAAAACCCTCAAATATTTGGTTAATTACGATCATCGATCAACATGAAATCCATACATTTTTTACGGGGAAATCATGCTTAGAATTTGAGCGAAAAGTTCCTCGATATACCACTTATCTTTGGTCCACAATTTGCAGAAAAACAAGGTACACAGATTTTCTTCTTTAATCTACGAGCATGCCGAGGGAAGCGTTATGCAATTATTGGGTGTGTAAACTTACGGTCATTCGCAGAGCAGGTTGTTTACTTGAAGGCCTGAAATTGGTTCACTTTACTTCGGCACACTGTCATCACAAAAAAATCTTTTAAAACAAAATTATAAGCTACCAACAACCGCTTGACGCAAAGAATACCTGACGCGCCGCTTGGTGTCTTCAGAAAGAACGTTGACTTCTTCAGAGCAGAACGTCTTTTATAATTACACGGAGAGTTGCAAAGGCTTCACGAGTCACAGCATATCAAGATAAATGGTTTCCTTGTATGAATAGGACTAATTAGAAAGTTTTCCAGGGGTTGTATTTGGTTGTTGTAACGGACAGGTAGACAGTTAGTGGGATGCTGCAGGGGCTTCGTGAATAATTGAAGGACCTATACCTACGCGAGTGGGAGAGCTTTCCACATCTCGGACCACTTCAATCTTGATTGTTTTTCAACATGACCTTTGCTTGTCAGTTTAATGTAATTATTTATCATTCCCATGTAGACAAGAGTTTTGACATGTTGTTAGAGGACTATGGTGCATGGACATGGAGAAAGGATGCCATAAGGTCTGGGTATGGTCCTGAAAGGGCTAGTATCCCTGAAAATGACAAAATATCATTTCAGAAGGGCGTGGCATTAGCGTAGTTAAGTGTATAAATAACATAAAATACGAAGAAATAAGTACAAAGAAGTAAAACAAAAAACGGTATCAGAATTTATTAAATTTGATTTTCGAGATTTACTATTCTCAAAAAGCATATTGAATAATGTCCTCTGTGTTCACAATGTCAAACATTTTCTCCAAATGCCCAACAAGCATTGATAGTGTAGGTAGGTTGTTCCCAATCTCAATAACGACCTTTCAATTTCAGAGCGGCAAAATACATATGTAATTACGATGTTAAAATTTAAAGAAAATGTCTGATCATAGCATTATTTCAATGCTTTCGTTGTTGGATTTTTCCGGGGAAGATTGAATTATGTAACAGAACTTTTTCCACACGTTAGTTATAAAAACGCTTCGAGATATCAGTTTTTCTATAAATAAATAACTGACCTTATCATTTATTCATTTTTTCCTAGTATTTCATCATCTGGATGAAGTGTTACGTAAATCATGCCATCAGACTGATGCAAATTGCATGAAGATTCCACGCGTGTCATTTTCCCAATATCTGCAAAGTAATGATGGTTGGAAAGGGGCATAAAATGTGGTCGCCAAAAAAAAATGAAAGAAAGAAAGAACATGAAGATAAAATTTTGTGGGTGAGTCATGCCTTGCATGTGCATGAAGATCGCCATCGTGTATGGTGTAGTTGAAGTAAAAAGCTCAAAAGGATTGATGGTGAGGGAAACTGAGTATGAGTCAAGGCGCTGCTAACCGAACTGAGGGGGTACTGCATGCATGTGTTTCATTTCTTCTCAGACGAGGATTTTATTTGGCAGAAAGGAATGGATGTCGACATCGGAGAGGAACAGGTTTTTCAGTCGGTGCAGATGTCTCTCGATAAGCGAAGGGGACTCGACAGGGAGCATGTGTTCAACAATTCTTTTGATTTTCTTTAAAAGAAAACAGGAATAATCTTGAACTTCAGCGGATCACTGATGGAGAAAAGGCCTTACAAAATTCATGACAAGCCATGAGAAAGAAAGTTTCAATTCCTGAAATGCACACATGACGCGGTGCTTGCCCATTCGGAATACACCCGGGTGTTTGGTCTAAGCATTTGATCAGGTGGATTGTGTAAATTCAAAGAAAAAAGTGGTCCGATGAAGATTAAATAAGGAATCGACTATCTCTAATATTTAACGGGAATTGCAAAGGGAGAGAAAGGGAACCTGGGAGTTCGAGACAAAGAAGAAAAAGAGAGATGGTAAGAAGGAAGTGAGAGAAAGAAAGGATGGGTTAATATATTAATACTGAGAATGAAGAAAACGTGTAGGGTATCAAAGAGAAAGTATACTTGTATTTTATACAAGACATCATTGGACAATCTTTAAATCACCACTACTTATAAGTAGTGGTGATTTAAAGATTGTCCAATGATGTCTTGTATAAAATACAAGTATACTTTCTCTTTGATACCCTACACGTTTTCTTCATTCTCAAATCCTGATTTCCATGAACAGACGATAAGCGAGAAAACACCGTTGTTTTTTTTGCATCTTTATCAATCTAATATAGTGATAGTAATGCAAATCATCTGAACCCGAAGATGGTTTGCGAACGTTTCTCGACTATTTGAATGCGTAATGATATTTTAAATATATTAGAAACACGATAGGTTATTAGCATTCCTTTCAGCAGGTTCAGATAGCATGCAGTCTTTCGGTTAGTACGATCCGACAGCTCTTCTGACGTCGAATCTTATACAGGGAATGACGAAACCCACAGAGCTGTCATTTTTAATTCTGAGGTCGTTGTCGACCTCATCATCGCGATCATCTGTGACACCATTGAGGGGGTCAACGAGAGAGCGATAGACAGAGGGGTGCACTAGGCAAACGGAGATAGAATATGGTTGTCAGAATAAGCCTTGCATATACGTTTAAAAACAGGCGGATCCATGATTTTTCCCGAGGAAAAATTGACAAGCCAAAAAAAAAAAGAAAGAAAAAATGTCTTCACTTTCAAAAGGGGGCAGACTTCTGTTTTAACGGCACTTTAACTTTACCATTATGAATTATTGTACCTTTCATGGGGGAGGGGCGCACGGACGGCTTTGCCCCCCCCCCTGGACCCGCCAGAGCTTACCAATAATATCAAATTTCAATATGAAATCACACATTAATGAGCATGATTTTGAACATAAATTAATGAACACGTTAAACCTATAAACAAATGAATAGTTTTCTACTTTTATTGACGACTTACAAGTAAAATTAGTTTTTCAAAATCTTCTATTCAACCAGAAATTAATTTGTTACATTCGGACATCGAGTTAGCTTGTTATTTCGTAGTGCAGGGTGCATTTTGTGACAAAGACCCATAACCCGATTTTGACTTCTAAAAAACCTCGTCATTTGTATGATGCATTACACCATGGTACATGATTACACTAAGGCCTATGAGTTGACTTTCGGAGATGAATTTGAAATCTTTGAAATGGTCATTATGACTATACGTAATTGTCGACTTCACAAATCATATCTGGTACGACATCATGTCTCAAAGAAGCCCCGAATAACAACAGACAATCAAGCAGATTAGCTCTAAATATTATTGAGCGGGTCACTCGGATAATTAGCGTTACTAATTGAATAACTTCTATTAACAGAAAGAAACATCCATCATGTTTAAATCATTAGGTATACTCATAACAATCCGCGACTTCTGTATTTGTACGAATTGACGTCTGCTACACAGATCAATCAATCAAATTGTTACCACTATTATCGGTCAAGGTACTTGCGTTAAACAGTACACTGTATGTGAGAACAGAATGGCCATTTGATTGACCTTCAACGGAAGGTCCAGAGATCGAATCCTAGACCAGGGCTCTGTTTCGTAAGCTTATTGTCTACGAAAATTTACGAGCTGATGCCAAAAGGTACCCTAAATGCTTCGATGTGATTGGTGAAAATAATTTTGTCATGGACTTTCCAAACAGATTTCTAGAACTATCTTAAAGCAATGAATAACATTTTTCTGAAAGTTTTTCTTCTTTCTCATCCTCTCCATGGTGCAACGTTCTTCATATCTTGGCCTCTTGATTTTTCCAAGGAAAATTTTAAAAGTCGCTTCAGGAATACTTACGCTGAACACATATCTAGCTAGCAATTCGTTGGCAAATCGGAAACGATTAATTACAAGCAATATCGACGATGTGTTCAGAATAATCGGTGGCGACGTGAAGTAAAATATCATGTTTATGCTTCAAAGCTTGGGTTTTATAAGAGAATAAAACATCCAATCATTATTCTGGTTGATTTTCGCGGGAACAAGATATATCATATAGCAATAAGATCTACAAAATATTAGGTCAAACTAATCATGGAATCCTTGGAATCGTCCCTCATGACAATTTCAATAATTAAGCATATACCTGCATGGGATCATTAGATTGGTGATTATTGTAATGTTGAAAATACGTTACTTACAAATATCAATGCATAGTCTTGACATTTTACATGAAATTTCTTGTAGCTGGTAAGTGAAACCATGGAGAAACTATGTGATCATAATAGTAAGGGCCACAGCAAATATCCTATACATTGTGGCATGGATTAAGAAAATAGTGCATCGCCATAGCAACGGACATGCATTCAGGCACAAATCAATAATAGACTTAATACTAATCATTCCAATCTTAAAGACAGGACTGAATTCTTGAGATGTTTCTTGCAATGAGTGAAGCTTTTATTGTCTGTACAGGGGGGCTAATAAAACGTGATGTCCCGTTACCGTAACAATTAGTTTTCAGAAAGCGTGAAGCTTTCATTATCTAATTATCGACCAGGATTCTTACAGCTTGATGGTCCTATTTGAATTTATTGAATTTGAGAGATGAGTTGTCTTTTCTCCCCCACCCCCTACAATGAACGTTTGTTTCTTTATTAATATGGACACTTTCCTTGTCGATATTTCCATAGGCATTATGTGATTGTGTGATAACCGCTGCTTTTAGTTTTAGTGCATAGTATCAAGAACTTTGAAAAAGACTTATTTCGACTGGCACACAGGAAACGGAAGAACGAGTATCGAAATAAACTACAATATGCCTCATTTTTAATAAAGTATCCGATGATAGCAATCTGCTACCGCCTTGTTCAAAAACATGGTTAGATTTAGTCATATTGATCTTAATGTTCATATCAAATTAATATTTTCTTTTAAGTTTTTAATGGGTTTTCATGATTTTGTATAACAAATCACATATAATTAATACAAGCATTTTAAAATATAATAATAAATAAGAAAAAAATCTGGTTCACATTAGTTGGCCTACAATGAAACAGATAGGCTAAAATGGCCACATTATCAATAAACTTCTTTTATGATGATACATTGATGTATCATTACAGATTACAGTGCATTTCAAATGGATGAGAATCAATGATGATGGAGGGATGGAAGTAATTTGATATGAACATTGAATTGAATTGAAGTAAAATTAAACTATGAGTTACGACTTGCATGGGCTTTTGATAATCAATAAATTTGTGGAGGGTCGTCGACTTACTTGTGACACCAAACGTGAGAGCTCGAACAGAGAAGAATATGCCCAATGTGGTGATGCTGGAGTCGAATTCATGAACTATGTCGTCGAGAAATACAGTCAAGCTTGTAGATATCCCAATCCCAAAGAAAAGACAGAGATGAGCATAAACGACGAGTAAGGCTGTGTTACATCTCACTGTCCTGCATGACCAACGGGCTCCGTCTGGGCTCCGTCCCGCTGGTTCCACGGGAACCACCCCGCTGGCTGTCTTCACTCGATGGAACATGATTTAATCAATACCAATAGAAAGAAAAGTGCTCCCAATTCATTATCTCACTGCCAGAATTTTAATATCATTCTGAAGATCCCTTCTTGAAAATCCAGCTTTTAAGTCCGATGTCTGCTATATTTCTAAACTCACTTAGACTCTGCGAAAGTTCAGTCGTATGCTCACAATGCGACCAACAGATGAGACAGCGAACTACTTCGGATCAGAGCTTTTTATCGTCTGCTCGAGAAAGCAAGCCCCATTTACAGTGTGTACGGGCACGAAGTGGCGCCTGAAACGAATGCGATGCGAGAGCGCGTGCACTGTACTGGGAGCGGGGGCAGTTTAAAAGGTGAATCGACGGGCATTCACACGTGCATGCATATACACATCCGATAGAGAAGATGAAAGCTCCCGCATAAACAGGACCGAACAGGAACACGTTCGCATTACATTAACCGGCCAAGTTGAATGCCATTGCACAGCAAGACATCATCCACACAGGTGTAATATCGCGCATGCGTACTCATGATATGCTTAAGTGATGTTTTCCTCTGAAAAAAAAAATGCTAATAGATGCAGGACATTTTCGATATTGTATTCAAATCTCTGTGCGGCGCTCATCCTGTGACGCGGTCATTCCCAAAAGCAGCTTGAGGCGAGTACCCCTTTCAATATGGAAATTGCCTATGATTTCAACGGAACCATCTCGTCATATAAATAAAGAGGCACTTTGAGGCAGCCATTTAGCTTTCTATACTGTCTTAAATCAGCAAAATATAAAGGTTCAACGTAAAATCATGTGCCTTATAATTCGGACCTCCTCTCCGACACTTTCTTCTCATCCGACCCTATATAAAAGTCTATCAACAGGGGCCGCTGAATGGGTTTGATACTGGGGGGGGGGGGTAGCCGAAAGTAGGACAGACCATACAAAAAAACACCACCCACACACCCACCCCACTAACACCCATTAAGATGGTCATTAAAACAAACATTTTGTGCATATTTATTGAAAAGTGGGGTGCTGAAGCCCCCCCCCCCACCCCATTCTGTGGCCCTTGATAAAGTCTTAACATCGACAACATTTTCCACGAAATATAGTAAACAATAAAAGCAGGTATCATTGTTATTCTTCGTGTTTCACTAATATCCCCATCCCTCTGTCTGACACGCAGCACCCACTCGGTATTTACAATACTTGTATGGTATATGGTTACCCCATTTATAAAAGGGCCTATATGGTTGTAAAAGCCACACAATTAAATCTTCTGGTTTTGTGTATCTTCACGAATTTGAAGTCTTTCTCTTCCTTCAAGTATCAACAATAGGCCTACTTGTAATACAAAGTCATGTAATAGGCATATAGCCTATACATTTAAATCTTCTAGCTTATAGCATCCTCACGAATCTCCATTCTTAATCAAGTTCGAGCTGGTACAAACACCCTTTCTGTATCAGTTTACCACATAACCGAAGTCTCCAAGAATCTCTGGAATTCAGATGTACGGAATCTTTGTATCTAGATTTTCTGAAATACGAAAATACGTGACTTAAAGAAGGAAATCCCTGCGTTCTTAATAAGTCTCCAAAAATTTGATATCATTCCTACGACTCATCATGATTCAAAATCCTGTGATCAAAATCAATTCACCGATCATTCCTTAATCTAGACTCGGTAATCCCAGTGAAAAAAAAATCTACGGTGAACAGCAGCCAGCTAAGACTCAGACCAATTATTATTCACCACATCCTACAGATACGGGAACTATTCAGGAAAAATGAGAAAATTGCTTTAGCATGCTACGACTGAGGCTAGAGCAGGGGCTAAAGTTCAATGACCCGAATAAGCGGAGGGGTTTTCAGAATCCATTAAACATTCACTTTCAACGCCAGCCAACTCTGAATCACAGAGAAAGAATTGAGAAACGAATCACTTTTTTTTTTGGGGGGGAATATTCATTTTTTCCTGCCTTATTATCGAGAGCACACAACTTGTGATTTGTGGGGGGGGGGGGGCTTCGTATGTTATACACCATATAGGCAGCATTTCCAAATGCACCTTCATTTTGCAGCGAAACCTGTTTTCTTTCCTTTTTTTTTTGGGGGGGGGCAACTTTTCTTCCATGTCATTTTTTTTGAACTAGCAACAAATGGATTTCCAGGGCCCTGATTCGTCATAACCACTCTTTTTTCTGAATGTGAATATTGTTCGCATGGTAAAAAAAAAAATTACGTTAATTTGAATATGAATAATGTGATTTAGACAATGCAATGGCAACTCCCCTTAGTAATCATTATTGACAATCGAGTATTTTTTCGCTGAATAATCGGCTTATATATGTAGGAGAATAGTTATTGTAGTATTGTTTTAAATTTGGGGGTGTTAAAAATCTTAGGATTATTGTTCTCGGCAAACGCACTGAGTTTATTAAGATGAGAATAACAATAAAGGCAGCCTTTTATGAAGCCCTATCCACATGCCAAAGTGAAATATATCTTGAGAAATAAAGACGTTGTAGAATCCAAATTGCTGGACAAACAGTTAAATATGATAATAATTCATCATGAAAATCAACTCGCAGTGACCAAGCGTGCATGGAGACAACGTTCGTAATATCATAGAGCTAGTAATAGCTTGATGGTTATATTATGCACCAGACTTGAGCCTTCTTTCTTTGCATTTCATGTACTTACTTCCTTCTGTCCTGTCTGTTTTTACTCTTGTCGTGAACTCAATTTTATTCCTGCACTCATGTCAATATAGGCCTATTCATCGGGATCGGGTTTTCCAGTCCAGATGAGTAATGATTTAGATTTTCACCTTAAGACTTTCTTCTTCTCCCCATCCCCTCCCTCCCTTTCTCCTTCCCACTCTCTCTCTACCACTCTCCTTTTTCTCTTAACCCCCCCTCCCTCTATCTTCAAGAATGCCTCAAATTCCCAATTCCCTATACGTTTATTGCCTTTTCTAACTCTGTTCTTCGTTCTCTCGTTTTCTCTGTCTGAACGTCTGACTAACATAGACCCTTTTAAAAAAGTAAAATGAGCCAACTATCGTCGATTTATCAAAGTGTGTTATATTTTTTACGATGAAGAAAAAATACATTGATGAAATAAATATTGTTCATGCATTCATCATTAAATTGAAGAGTATGAGTATGAAGGTTAGTGCATCCTTATTTTGAAATATAATTATTTTCGTGTTAATTGAAATATATCAATAAAACACCGTTTAAATATAAAAAAATGCCCCCACATTCACAATCTCTCTTTCTCCTGCTCAAACGCACCATGGCCCTGGGAAGCAGGGGTGTTTGGGGTGCTGCGTGTATTATTCTCCTCATATAGGCAGCACCCCCTGGAATTCTGGTAGGTGTTGAAAAATATTTTGTAGTGAAACCCTTTTTTTTCTTTTTTGCTTGTAAAATTTCTCGGGACTAAAATACTCTTCATTTGTAGTTAACCCCACCCCCTTTTTTTTTGCTTGTCAAATTTACATCCGCACCCCCAGTAAAAAAAATGGTTCCCAGAGCCCCGAACGCCCCTCCCCCTTTATATTTTCCGTATCACCTGCCTCCTAGTGTACCGCGCTTACTCACCTGTTCTTGATCACGTCAAACAAAACGATCCCAGAGCTCCTTCTGAAAAGGGTGTGAATTAGACCCCCTCTACCATGTCTACGAAAGTGAAGTTTAATTGAATCTATTAAACCCCTAATACACAAAACCGCGGTGTTAGGGCCACTTTCACCTCTTTCCTCTTTCTCATTCGAACTTGAGTTTGAGAGGCATTGCGGGGGGTCTTGACAGACAGGTGACACCCTCCAGATAAATGGTTCAGATCACTTATCGGATCTAAATCACTAATTAATGATTTCCTCATCCCCACTTTTGAAGTGTCGAAGAAGACGAATATCTAAGAACACTTAATTTTCCTAATTGCTTCAACCGCGGTAAAATGAAATGCGGTTACGCTTCGTTAGGATCTTAATGCATGTCTAATTTAAGAATGAGTGTACCATCATTTCTATTGATACCAAGAATCTCTTACAGTTGGAGGGGGGGGGGGGGCTGGGTCTTGCGGATCCATAGAGATACACATACATTCTAAATACAATCTTTGTGTATTCATTTGCAAGAGATCATTATCATAGAGGTACTTAGAACTCTTAAAAGCGAATTGAAATATTCATTTGAAAATTAATAACATCCATTCGTTTGAATGACGAGATACTTTTCATCGCTGGCCTACCGATTTTTCTTTGGCTTTTCAAGACGAAGAAAAAAAAGAGAAAAGGAAAGAGAGAAGGGTGAAATATGATATAATTTTCTGAATATTACATGATATTATGTCAAAATTTATCAAAAAATTTGATATTTGTATTAATATGTCGAAATTTTTGCTCGCTCACTTCACTCGCTCCCAACTTTTGATGAATTTACGCGATACGCCATATCTAGCCCTTTTGCTTTTTTAACCTCATTACTGCTTCTTATTTATACATTGATAAAAAAGATATATGTTATGCGTCTCTCTGATAAATCAAAATTTGCAGATGCATCTTTTAAGATTCCCTTATTTTCTCTCTAGTTTCCTGCATATAATTTCGCAAATAATTATTGGTACTCACTTAATTTAGCCATACCGGTTGGAAAAAAAAGTGAAAACATCGTGCAGAAACATCGCTGAGAGATGTCGGGCCCATACCTTGAACCCAGGACCTTTAGTATGAGAGTCTGGGGGCCCCAATCATAATGTTCCATCACTTATATCATCTAGCTTTCCTCAACATGAATGCTAGGCCCACACAGCTCAATCAACGCTCTTGTTTTAACGTAGTTAACGACATGATGAAATAGTGCATCCACGGATGCCTGGGGATGCTCTGCAGGCATCCAGTATATCGAATATCAGTCGAATTCAGGAAACATTGCTCTCCATCACATACATACATTAATAACCGTGCACTTCCGAATGTCTGACATGCCATAATCTGTAAAACATTAGGTTACTTCGCGATGTTCACCAGAAATACAATTTGACCAAGATATGAATACAACACTGATTAAGTACGGTACGTGATAAGAAGAAGAACGGGCGATTTAACCAAGCTTCAGTCATTATACGTTGAAAAGAGAAAGAAAGATATACGCAAAAAATGTGAGAATATCTATTATTCGAAGATTTTCAATTTTAACCACTGAAATAATTTTACATGGAATGCGGGAATAATGTTATTGGAACATTTAATAGGGGGGGGGTTTACAATTATTATGACCCCATGAACTGGTACTTTAAAATCTAGAGGAAGAAAATAAATTTTTAGAGATTTAAACCAAAAAATTTGACACGGTTTTAAAGAACTGCACGATTTGATGAACGATTTATATTTCTTACCAAAGTCAATCATGTAATGGTGGAATGGGACCGAATAAACGCATATAATAAGATAATGAGGTTCAAAGAATATGAAAGCATTATGGCGAAAGGAGTGACGTTGCCATGGTAACTTACTTCAAACCATCCAGCTTGAGTTATTTGCTCCGAGCTATAACAGTATGGTAATGATAGTAATACAATATTTATCGAATGCCCGATTAATAGTCGTGATGGCTTTGTCGATTATTGCCATTTTCTCATTATGGGAATACAGATATTATAAAAAAGGGTATTCCTGGTTTGATGTTCGTCTTCACATGAGCAGGGCTCTGATTGATTGCTACCCCCCCCCCCCCGTCCCATGATGACTGCTCTATTATACCTCTTTCCCCTGTGATCATGTTGATGGGCAAATTTCGTGAATGCTCACACCATCGTCAGATTAGGTAAGGGAAGACTGTAATGGCTGAGAGAGGATAGAGTGGATCGTGAAAGAGATATTGATTGATCGGCAAGAGGGAGGATGGGGGTAAGGCTTGAAGAGTTTAGAGATTTGAGAAGGGGGGTTATGAGAGGAAGATGCGGTACGAGGGGTGCAGGATCCGGTAGCGGTGGCGCTTGAAGAGAGTGGGATCATGTGAAGAGGTTGGTATGCTTATTGTGGAGGAGGAATAGGGAAGATGAACAAATAGAGGGTGAAAAAGATGGGAGCATTCAATTTCAATTCAATTCAATTCAATTTTATTTCGTCCATAAAGGAAATTTGTCTTGGGATTTACATATTAAAAGCATCCATGGATGACATGATAACAATTGTTTAAAAATACATAATGACAGACATCTAAATTAGAAATAATAATATAGCAAAATAATGTATCATTATAACAATATATAAACATCTACAACATGATATAAACAATAAAACATATTTGTATTTACCCTTCCCGTGCATGCCCTAAGGAAGAGAAAGCAAGGGATTCTGTGTGAAGAGTAAGAGGGAAAAGAGAGGGAAATGAGGGAGAGATGAAGAGAGAGAGAGAGGGGGGGGTAGAGAGGGTGAAGGGCAGGCAATGGGAAGGGGAAGAAAAAAATAACACGTATTCAAGAAGGAAAAGAGTACACGTATGTGTAATAAAGTGAGGAGTAAAGCTGTGCCCGGAGAGGATAGTGAATATAATGGAGAAAGTGGGCTGGATACGACATGAGCATAAGGGGGGGGGGGCATGTTCGTGACGATGGGAGGAACGCTTGAATCATGGACCTATAATAGGTCCATGCTTGAATAGAGATGAATATGTATTATGTGTATACTGGTAAGCCTATTGGCATTTATGTAAAGAAATGTAAGTGACGAGTGAATATGAACGAATCAGAAGGGAATAAAAAAAACATGATAAAGAATATATGAGAGATGCGGAAAAGTGGGCTGGATACAACATGGGCATAAGGGGGGGGGCATGTTCGTGACTATGGGAGGAACGCTTGAATCATGGACCTATAAAAGGTCCATGCTTGAATAGAGATGAATATGTATTATTTGTATACTGGTAAGCCTATATTGGCATTTATGTAAAGAAATGTAAGTGACGAGTGAATATGAACGAATCAGAAGGGAATAAAAAAACATGATAAAAAATAAATGAGAGATGAGGAAAAGACATTTAAATAATTGAGAGAAAGAAAAAGAGGGAAAGTTGATAAAAATATATAAAGGGGGCGACGAAACATTCAAATGATATTATATTACTTCTACGATTGCACTAAAAATACAGAACATGCTGAAAAGATCGCACAAAGAAACGTTATATTACTATATATTCTCAAATCCTTTGATACAATATGAGAGTGTGATTCGAATAACAGTTTATTGAATAAAAATGAATTACTGCTTTATGCATCCACTAATAATTATTAATGATGCATGTTAAATCCAAAAGCGCAGATCATCATCTTTTATGTTTTATCATCACAATTCTCCTGGCTCGTTTCTCTACTTTCTCCATCTCACTCATTATGACTATGACATGAGGAAATAAAAGGAAATAAAGAATTCCGTCCTATCAG
The DNA here is from genome assembly GCF_018143015.1 of Lytechinus variegatus. Lineage (NCBI taxonomy): Eukaryota > Metazoa > Echinodermata > Echinoidea > Temnopleuroida > Toxopneustidae > Lytechinus > Lytechinus variegatus. Next base: position 27,930,721 of record NC_054741.1, on the reverse strand, counting down.
CTTGATGGCCTGAATAAAGGAAATTATTCTCAAAACATTGATGGAAAATCGTTGATGAAAAATATGATACCGTCACCTTCTGCATTTCAATTGAGTTGACGGTGATAAAAATGATCACCACAATCTCCATCATCTATATAATAACTAAGAGTGAATAATACTCTGGTTGCATATTATAATGACTTGTAGATCATTGGATTTTTTAAGCACGAGTGTTAAATATAGTAAATTCGAAAATTATTCGCAATGTTTGTCTGCATTTCTTTTCAACTTGACGGATTTTTCTTTGTCTGCATTTCTTTTCAATTTGACGGATTTTTCTTTAAGAACAAAAATCAGCTGCTGGTAAAAAGAATAAAACTGTGTCATGAGAAACCATTAAAAATTATAAATCAAAATAATAAAGGGAAATACTGCGGATTGGGAATGTGTTTCTTCATTTATTTTTTCATATTTGACTGCTGATGCAATTCTTCAATTATTTGATTATATGATGTGTTTTAATACACAGATATCTAATCTCTATCCCAGTGCATATATAAGCATATTATTTTTTACAGGTTACATCGTTATAACTTAAATATTACAACTGTTTAAAATAGTACCCATGACATTGATTTTTTCGACCACATATCCTTGATCCCCGTCTTTGACGCCCCATAAATACCACGAAATTCGTTCATTAAAGGCTACAGAGTGATGATTTTACCAGTGTTTTTTTTTTACAAAATCATCACAATCAGCGGCATATTATCAGTAAATATTGTTGTAGATGTGGTTACCGTAGACGATATTTCATATGCGTGGAAATACAGAGACATGAGGATTTTCGGATCATTTGTTTTCCCGGATAGAGAGAACAGTCAAGTCGACACGCGATCCGAAAGCGAGAAAAAAGGTTCAATCCAAATTAGGTAAACGTAGATTTTGATTTGATAATATCAAGTGCAGGCGGAAAGTGTCGTTTGTAATTACACCTAAAAATTTAACATTTAAAAAATACCCAACAAACATGCATGTTCCCTTCCTACCCATGCAACATTTGGTAAAATTTTACTCAGTGTTTTGAAAGTAAAAAGAGTCTACACTTACATGACTTATGCATTCTAACGAGTTATATTCTCAAATATATTTATACTCAATAGGTCCATGGTATATTATGACATGTGTTAGTTATTAATTTTTTTTCTAATTACTTTTACCAATAAAATTGGTCAAACTTTCTAAATATACTCAAATTTGATGGTCATTTTTTTTTGGAGAAAGTATACCAGTCAGTTGATTTTCACCACGGGGTGAGGGTTGGACACATATCCATCCAGTTTCTTACCAAGTTGACAGGTAATTTTTAAGAGCTCAGTGAACATGGATCGCTTCCAAAGTCGAAATCTCAAGAAAATACAAATAAATAATAAATTATGAAAATGCAGACAATGCCAATTTAAGCGTCTGCAGCTAGGTGGTTAAAGGGGAAGTTCACCCTGATAAATTGAATTGAACTTATTTTATTTCATATCACTCTTTTAACATCCAAATAAAAGATAAAAAAATATAAATTCAAGAAAAACTTACATACATAAAAATCAATATACAAATCACTAAAGCTCACACTTCAAATTGGAAGTACAAATACACACAATATACAATTAACAAATATCAATAAACAAAAGGTTTATTGTAAAAATAGCCAAAAAAAAAAGAATTAAAAGATATTGGCAAGGTTCAGAAAATCCATCTAAGAACTAAAAAAAAGTATAGAATTTTATTTATTTTTTGTGACTTCATATGCGAGCAGCTTTATTACACATTGTTTGGTAAAAAAAGTCAATGAAATGTTATTTTCTCAGAAAATTGAAAGTGACTTTATTGCACCTTCAGTTTATCAATAGACAAATCATTTCACACCCACTCCTAAAAAGGACGAAAAAACTAGTTGTCACGAACCAATTAACAAATTTGAAATTTATGCACTTTTATAATACATGACATATGGGCCAGCTGCTCGTACAGTGCACATGACGTTACAAATCAAAAACTTGAAAATTATCACAAAATTTCTTTGATGGATTTTCCTCAAACCTTAACCAATGTTTTTGCATTATTTATTTCTGCTATTTTTACAACAGGTCAGGTTAAACTTCCCCTTTAAAAGGTAGGCCTATACTTTTTAACATGTTCAAAGACGGGTGTTGTCAGTGAATGTATGAAGTATTATAAGAAATTCATTATTGCATTATTTCGGTGAATTACTTACATGTATGTCGTCATGATTATGATTGTCATAACCGAATGGCCGAGTTGATTACATAATGTCCCTGGCACTTTCCTTTATCTTATTTTATCGTGTTTTTTATCATTAATTTGACCGAGTGTAAAAACAAAAATGATCTTGTTCTAGTAATAACAAACAGTTACAGGAATGGTGATTTTTCATAATTATGCAACAATAAAGAATCCTATGTTTACACTTTAGAGCAGAAACTTGAAATATTGAAGATTTAACATTATACAAAATCGAAAGTGGGGGAGATGACATCACTATAAACACTGGCATGCATATATCAGGCTACATGCATATAGAACTGTGGAATCATGCAAAAAAAATAATAAACTTTTGGTCAGATTTGATGAAATGATCAATGTTTTGATTTTTTATTTTGCTTTATTATTCAAATCCCATCACTTTAAGCCTGGTAGAGGCGTGCAAACTTCACTGGAAGGGGAAGCTTGGCCAAAGCCTGAAATATTTTTGACAATGGTCTTTATTGGCTCAACCTATCGCCCACAAAATCACTGTGGCACTTGAACCTGTACTGCAGACCGCTTCCATCTCGTTAAATACTAATCTGTTTATGGAACTCCTATTTCTTGTAATGCAATATGGAGACCTGGAAATGACATCAGTATATACCGTCTGTGAAACCGACTCTAGACCAGCCCACGATATAAACAAGAATTGATAGCTATCAGGTCCTCAGCCCACAAAGTTACTCGGATCGGCAAAGTACAGAAGCAACTTCAGGTCAAGTTATCATGTCGATATACGTTCAATTAAATAAGAATAGTCCTGGCTTTATACAGTAAATGTATGTTTACACTCTATATTTCTTTCTTAAAAAATAGTTTTCACTTGAATAAACATAGGAATTAAATCAATATTTACGCAATTTTGGTCGGTTTCAGATATTAAATGAAGAAAGATAATTACAAAGATACACATGGGAGATGTCCCTACTTGTACTCCAACGAAAAAAAGGAAACGAAGTTGCATAATTATTAAAGGATTAACAAAAGATTGGCATCCGCAAAATTATACCATGTTCAATTAAAATAATTTTAAGATGCATAATCGCAAACTAAAAATATAAGTTTAGAATGGAGAAGAAAATTATATAAAGATTGTATATATATATATATATGATTCATCACAAGTAAAATTTCTCAAATATCAAAACGAACAAAACGTTACATTCGTTATCATATTGATTCTTGTGAACAAGTTTATTTTAGAAAAAAAGAGATATGAAAGATTTCCTTTTGGTTCCATTGAAATTGCTCTTAATAAGAGAAATAATCAAATACATGCATTGCATTTCCTTGCACCAACAAAAAGGAAACATAAAATACGAATTATTGTATATAATTTTCTTCTTTTTAAATTAAATCATGAAAAGGCTTTATGAATAAAATTTCTGATAATAATTGCGTTAAAATTAGTAGAAGGTGCTGCTTCTAATTTTCCCATTTTCATTGAATAAATTTTCAGGTCTGCTTACATGCAGTGCGCCGTGTCACTTTCGTCTGGTCAAGACGAAGTCTTGGTTTCTTCCAAGACGAGATGACCGTGAACAGTTTTCAGAAGAAGTCATCAACGATTATCCAAATGGATTGGTAGCAATTAAGGCCATAAACTTGGTTGACCCCAATAGTTCAAAGAGGTACGGGTTGATATGGGTCACGGAGGCGTGGACGACTTGGGAAGTGTGTACTCTGAGAAAAGATTCCATATATTCTTAAATAAGATGCAAAAAATGGTTGCATAATTAAGGGAGTGCATGTCATCATCTTTATTTTTATTTTTTGCCTTTCTTATGATAACTCATGGGAACAAAATGCGTCTTTTCTTTCATCCATTTTATTTCTGGAAAGGAAAAGCGGGGAATGTGGCCTCGAGTCACAGGCACTCAGCCACCCAATCTCTCTTTATACATGTTATATACCATACATAAATGAAATCCAATAATTTTAAAATCAATATAGTTTAAAATTTGTGTTTTTGCAATTATCAATTTCATTATGGGTCCCGATAAAAGTCGCATAACATTTAGTAACCTTTTGCTATATCCAGAATAGTTTTCCTTATCCATTGTGATTATACCATGCATACATCAGGTAGGGGTCACGAACGGGGGGGGGGGTGGGGCTGGGTGGGCTTCAGCCCCGCCAACCCTGCCCCTTCCCACTTTTTTTTCCTCAAACCGTTTAAAAAAACACGTAAATGTGACCATCTGATTGTCATTTTTGCATGGTCAGCCCCCACCCGCCTTTCAAAACCGTTCCACGGCCCCTGACAGGTACCTCAATAAGAGTGCAAGTTGTCATAAAATACGGCTACATGGTATATATTTGATCTCATGCATTTTCCTCCAACATTACAAAAAAAAAATCCTCTTGACCTCAGAAAACGAAAAACATGTAATTGATTTAGGTCATATTTTCTATTCCATAATTGTCATGGATCAAGCTGTATTTGCCCCGAGGGCAATCAAAATGGCCACCGCCTCTTCTCATTCCGTAGCTAGGCCTACTTCATCTTCCGACTCAACAAATCCATGCCTTCCTTTTTCTTCAAACCAAGATGGCTCTGAGGGTTCTGAGTCAGAGGCCGGGGATTCCAATATTGAAATGTACTTCTAAAAGGCGGGAAAACCCCTGATGATTGAGTAAATTAATACAGGTCCAAGAACAAGGTAGGCTGATACATAACATGCATACATGTACATAATTTAAGGATTGATTGACTGTTACACTTCTCTGGTCTAAATCGATTTGACGAAAGATGTCCAGTGATATCTGAAACTTTGAAATACAAAATACAGTTTTTCCCTTGAACATGTTGTTCTCAATCTATCTTCATCTCTCATAGATAATGTTGAATTTAAATTGTCTATATTTTTTCTTTCTTTCTTTCTTTCTTTCTTTCTCTTTCTTCCTTTCTTTCTTTCTTTCTCAACCACAACCTCAACCCACACGTACATACGTCATCATCTTGACCCTGAAATTTCTTCACCATCCTTCTTCAAATGACATCTTCATCATCATTTCTCCCTTTCTTCATCGACCATATTATCGATCACACACTTTTTATTCCATGAAAGATAACACTTTTCTTGCATGAAAAAGAAGGTGAGAAATCTCTCAATATGAAAATATGATACCCACATAAAATGAACAATTACAAAAAAGGAAAACGTAGTCCGAAAGACATGAAAAGCAAAAAAAAAATGAGGAAGTTTGACTTCGATGAGATTTAAATGTTATTCTCTTTACTTCGGTTTTGTAGTTTCATGTTTTTTTTCATTATTATCTGTTTTTATTAGTCATCAGTCTACGGTATCAACTTACCCCTGTATTGATCCTGTATTAGAATCATGAAGAATCGTGTATAGGTATCCATGTATGGTAGATCATGTAGATCATTAATCTTGTCTCAATCTAATCTCAAATACATACTTATTTTCACCGCCTTTTATTCCTCTTTAGCATACATTCTTTAAGCTGAAAAGTTCATTACCACGAACAGTACAGGTAATCAAGTATCGCCCCCATAAAAAGAGGAAGAAATGTTCGACTAATTAATAAGATTTTATTCGGTGTGTCGGCTAAACAAAGTCCAGATAGTAATCAGCTGGTGAATTTGTCAAATAGTCGCACAAGATTGAATTCCTACATCAACCTGCACTATCCATGGCAATTATATATTTTTAATGTATTTCTTCATCACGAGTATCAACAGCGTTATGCGGCTGTATAATTATTAAGTTTAATCGGTTGTCTTGTAAACAACCTAAAATGCAATAACATGGCGGAATTTTCCCTATCTGCATTACTGAAAAGAATATCAGCCAGATATTTATGGAAATTAAGTGAAATAGACCATTGGAATGTGAGAATAGAATGATAAAGACTTTGTCCGATCCATGAAAATTTGTGAAAGCTAGCAGCCCCACCCCCATTGGGCATGATGGGACGCCAGTGTAGGTTTTTAAATGGAGTTTTGAGAAGATAATACATGTACATGTCTAACGAATCGACTGTGTACTTACGTCCATCCTATCTCACATATTACTTCCTTTTATTTCTATTTGATTAATCGCTTGATTGTAATTCAGTTCTTTACACATTTTCAGTAATCAAAATAATGAAACTATATAGCTGAATTGCCGTGTTTAAAAAGACGCCTTGTGGGTCAAAAGTTCCTTGTAATAATGAAGAGAGAAAACTTTTGAGCTAATAGACAAACAACAAAAAACATACACATTTGTCGTTTTTGTTATATGATACATTTCTCAGCTTTACACTCATGAATAACTTCTTATTGATCCCTTCACTTGTTTGGAATACTTGTGTGCTGTGCTTTCATGTTACAGTAAAAAGGTTGAACAGTCATAGCAAAACTAAATAAGTAATCAATACACACTTTGAACGTGTGCGTAACTATAATTAGGAGAGGAATTTATCGATTGTGTATTATTGGTTTACGACTATGTCTTGTTTCTCCGAAATGCCGACTCATCCTTTTTTTCATTATCAGGTGCATGGAAACCTATATGGTTTTTACGTCTTTGATAACCTATTTATTTTACAAGCTGATTCACGAAGTTGCAAACACAAATATTGACAATGGTAACGTTTACTGGTTCTTTCCGCTATCATGGTTATGTCTTCCTAACTTGTGTGTTTTTGGGTATCCTCGTGATTCATAGTTTTATACCACATTTTACATTTGGTGTCTGTTTTCTTTTCTGCATCTTTCCTCAGTTCCTTCATCGTTTATTGTTACCTTGTCGTTTGCTAAGTCTGTGTTTGTGTTTGGATAGATGTAGGTTGTAAGATTGGGATCGGATGCATGATGTTATTGAAGCCGCAAAACTGTGCCCTATATTATAAAAAGCCCATTAGGCATGTTAGGCTAGGGTGTTAGGCGGTAAGACCTTTATATGAATTAGATGTATATCAAAATTAAAATACACATCATTACCAGTTTGTATCTCTCTCCCTCCCTCTCTTTTTGTCTCTCACTCTCTTTCTATCGATACCACCCCTCTTTGTACCCATCTCTTCTATCTATTTTTATCAATTGGGGCTCTGCTGAAGATAGTACCGGAGACAGTGACACCAGACCATATAACATCATCAATAACTTTTAGCAGATTTTTCAAGTGGAGGCCGACATTGTTAAACAAAAATACATCAATGATAGTTTGGACAGCATGTTGAAGTCCTTCTGGGATCTCTGTTCCATCGAGGTTCCGTCCTCAAATTATCTTTAGAGATAAAGATTTTGAGATACCTGCATGGTCTAGCTGCGGCCATGTTTATCCGATATTCCCGTCGAGATCATTGGAGATGCTCTCAAAATCATCCATCATTCAAAACAAGAAGACGACAAAAAATGAACTAAAAAAGTTCTTGACATTTAAGATCTTGTATATCGCCCTATTTTTAGCATATGTTTCTGTATTCATTAATTAATTGAAAACATAGATCAAAGCAATCATAAAAATATACATATCATTCAAAAGTACGAAAAATTGTAAAAATTAAAAATTGCGACATTTACATAGAAGCAATAACAGAAATATAAACAAGTACACAATAATCAAAATGTAAGGACTAGCTATCAACAGGATGAAAGAAGAGCAGCCAGGAGAAAGGGGCTGCATGAAAACCATTAGAATGAGGACGAAGAGAGAATTCTATAAACTTGAACTCTTTATCAATTCTTCACCATGATGAGTATAATCATACAAGATCTCGTGTCTCGCTCCTTATCTCCCCATCCTGACCAAATGAACTTCTTTTCTTCTGGAATCTTCCGTTAACTTCTAGCTCTGTACATCTTTTTTTTCAAAACTGGCTTCTTTTTCTATTTATTACCATTTAGACAATCAAATCCAGACGATTAAAACCTATTAAGGAACACTCTTTCTCTCCAAGTAACCCCGCAAATAACCAAATTCGAAATCTACGTTAGATCCATATTATTATGTTATCACCGTACAATCAAAATGTTTTTTTTCAGAAAAATATAGGGTTATGATGCCAATTTTGGTCGAAAAGGGTCAAAGGAGTATGCACATCTGAATCTGACTAACAGGTCCTTGATAAATCTGTCTGAATTAAATGAGTGAAGACGAATTTCACCCCGGAATCAATCTATTTGACAGCTATATGAGAGGTCCTTTTTAATAGTAACATCGATTGCCATTTTGCTAGTATGATGGCTCCAAGTACCAAAAGTTTTTATATGCGATGTGCCGTTTCATGTTAATATACTTGAAAGTGAGATTTGATAATAAATTCAATTCAATTTAGTTTATTCGTTGATTAAGAGCCCCTAACCATGTTAACATGTAAATGATAAACATTTTCACTCATCGTTAGACAGTAAATTTTCGACCGCCCCCCCCCCTTACCCCGCGATGCGGCTTGTGATTCCATCGTATACCGTTTGTGTCTGTAGATCGTCTGTTGACGAAGAACGGTTCCCAGACGTAAATAATCAATTCTGATTGATACACGTCTGTCCAAACAAGGCAAGCCCACTCCATCAACCACGCACGTTTATCATGAGTTCATGCCTTCAACGTCTGAAAGTTTGCCCGATTAAAGTCACTTGCTCATGAAATTGAAATAAAATAACTTGTTTATAGATATTGCTCATTCAAAAATATACACGTCCTCTGATGACACGGATATAGGTGTGTGCACCGCGCGTTTCACTGCCCTTTCTGAAAACAGATTCTAATACCCCATCCCAGTACTCAGCGGACTAGGGGCGAGGGGTAGGTGCCCAACACTTTTTTTTTCAAAACCTAAAATTTTACTGCTAGTTTTCCCCCAGAAAATTCCAAGTATGCATTACCATTAGAATGTTTCAAAACCTACATTTTTACTGTTATTTCCCCCAGAAAATCCCAAGAATGCATTATCATTGGAATGTTTCAAAACCTACATTTTTACTGCTATTTCCCCCAGAAAATCCCAAGAATGCATTACCATTAGATCATCCTTGAAAGTAATTATTTTGTTAAATGCTACATCGATCGTTTTGCTTTCTCGCGTACATAAAAACTTTCTTAATCGACATCCCTTTTTGATGATTCTTTTTTGTCAGCATCAAACTTGTTTAAATCAACATTTTGTTATAGGGTGGACTTGCCCTTTGACTTTTCCTCTGTCTAAATCTATAAACAAACTTTTACATTATGGTTATATAGGGAACTGCATTCCAACAAGTAATTTGGCTTTATCTTGTTATCTGCATCAATAATACCAACTTTATAGGCATATTATTATTATCAATGATTGGTAAATTATAAGGTCTTTGGTCTAAGATGCCAATTTGGTGTCTTTAAGTACATTGTTTCCTGGATATAATGGGAGAAAATTGGAACATTACTCTGGTAAAATGCCTCATTATCATTCTGATGTGTGCATACAGGCGACAGTCCTTCATCTCTTCATCTTGCCCGAATAGATAATACTATTTGGATAACATGATACCATGTGCTATTTTAATGTTTGCTATGTTCTAAAGCACTCGAATGCTGCAATAAACCTAAAGGTCATTTCATAAGACTGTATACATCGCTAGTAGGTTTCAGCTTAGTTTGAAATGTGGAGATTCTGACAATGTCCATGATATATGACAGAGGCATGAGCAGGTTGGGAATTATTCCATATGGGTCAACTTCATGGTGTAATATACGTTATGTATTTGTAGGAGGGGGTGTACATGAGTAAAAAAAAGGGGGGGGGGAGAAAGGGCCATTGATAGATTAAAAGTATACGAAGAAGCCCCGAAATCAAAAGTTGTAAGGGGTATAGGTTCAGCGCTTGCCCACGGTTTTAGACGTTGGAAGGGGAGCAAAATTGGCACTTTTTTTTTTGGGGGGGGGGTTAAGATACGCCACTGTGTTCTCAATACGTCGTGGGCATGACCGGATTCACTGTATCATATTGCTAATCAAAATCTTGAGGAATTGCGTCTTTATTTCGGATCATAAGTTTTCTTTTTTTATTTTATCAAGCAAAGACGCAGTCTCATCAAATCCGATACTGTTAATATTGACAAACCCAATAACCCCTGGATGGGGAGTGGTAGAGGCCTATATAGATAAACATTCCACGAAGTAACATTAGAACCTTAACAGGGACACGCACTAAGGAACATTAGAACCTCAACGGGGACATATCCACTAGACCATGGAACCTCTGTAGCCAACAGTTATTGATAATATTGATCTTAGTGACTCAATAAAATGCCACTAAAATCTCAGAGGAGCCGCAATGGCGTCCATGATGCACGATCAAAGATGCTCGCCATCGTCCGAAGGCCACTCGGCCGCCGGAGAATTCGTTGCCATCTTTTGTTCTCTATTTATTGTCTCTTCGAGTTTCACGGCCACAAATAAACCATGATAAAACTAAATAATGGCTCAGTTTGCCTCACATACAAAACACATATCAGAGACCCGTTTCACAAAGAGTTAAGAATGATAACTTTGCTATTTTCATTGTAACTCCCATGGAATCCTGATTGTGGTTGGCTGTTGAGTCCTGTTACCGTGGTAGTGAAAATGGTGACAAAGTTACAATAATTGTATGTCATTATGAAAGGGGGGGCCTGGTCAGTTGTTATCGTTTGTCTCACAAAACGTGTGTAAAGAGTAGTACATGAGGGTCGTTATTCGCCGCTGTCTGTCTGTGATTGTTTTTAGAATTGGGTAATAATGATGCATTTAGAGTCTGGCGCCGCTTGACCCTAGAATGAAAACATTGTTACCTTAGTAACGAAACCATGGATAAATCATTGCTAGGCTGGTCATTTTGGGGTCTAGTGTTCTAGTATTTGATCCCGAATAAGAATGGAATATATCCATTATAACATTTTCTATATATCAAATTCCAATGAAGCTCAGTGGATATACATAACATTCATTGGTGTAATCAAGGAATTTAATTTTTAGTTTGCGAACGATATAGATACCCCTCCCATTTCGTCTTTTAAAAAATGTATATTTTTGTTATTGTATCGTATATTTCACTAAGATGATGTACACCTATAAATACTCGAATAGCAGACTTATTTGACCAATTTTTATTCGCTTGGTCTTTTATATCCAATTTCTTTTTACGACTTGTGTCAGTAATTATTTTGTAAGTGTTTGCTTCCTGCTTTGCAATTATTTTGTCCATATTTTTTTTTGCTATATTATAGATCTAAAACCTCAGCCCAAAGTTGCAGTTGAATGTTATCTCTACGTTCATGAACCAGGGATCAGATAAGTAAAACAGTACAACGTATATAGTAAAATTACTTGCAATGTATTATAAACCAATACAAAAACACTGGAGGCAGCACATCTCTTTTGATTTATTTAAACGCACCAGCTCCATAATGCGAGATTTTCCCCCATGACTAACGATGGTGGCGATATTTCGAATGGCATTTTGTCAGCTTTGCGCGTGAATAGGTCAGTATCGGAAACCTCAAGTTGTAACGCAAATTAGACACAATGATGCTAATTTATGATAAAATTAAGTATTGGAACATATATATTAATCGTTACAAGATTTGTATATTGATTAGATATAAACAAATTTTCCAATGGATTATTGTATGCACAATCACACTAAAAATGTTAAAATGAATGGAGGACCAGGATGTAGCTCAATGGATAGCATGCCGTGTGAAGTAAAACTGTCGATTTTCTTCTTCTTCTTCTTATTATTTTTTTCTTCTCCTTTTGCTTTCTTTTCCTTCTTCTTCTCCTTCTTCTTCTTTTCATCATTCTTCTTCTTCATTTTTATTCATTTTCTTCACCCGTCGCATTTGCCCCTTCCCCCTGAAAGTGGCACCCGTATGACTTGTATAATCTTTATACGTGGCTCCCATTGAAACGAAATTGATATGTTGCACGATATTATGAACATGTTAAGGGCAGTCTTGGAATTCATTGACAGTTCTCGTAAAAATAAACAAAAATAATAATTTCCACATTTTTTGATAAGAAAGCATAAAAACAACTACTATAGGATATCGGAACGTTCAGTGCCCCCACCCCCCGAAGCTTGGGCAAATGTCAACTAGTAATTCACATTTTTTGTGTGACTCTTTGGTTAGATGGGGCTATCTTGTCAATAATGTGAAATGCACTTGGTCACTGAAATTCTGGATTACATTGACATGCAATATTAAACATGAACCTCATCTTCGATGTCCACACAAATCTGTTACCTTATCTTTTACCCAAGTTGAATATATAGGCCTACCAAATCCAACTGGTTGTTAGGTTCCTACATGTATTCAAATGCCAATGACCCATATTCATCCACACAATATTTTATCCAGCTATCCATCTCCTTCACGAGCCTATTACAGCAACAGGAATTAAGGTAATTAATTCGAGCCAACCTTTCTTTTTTGTTAAAAAAGGTGTATGAATATGATTGGTCATTTTACACTGATTCTAGGGAGAGTAATACCATGGTCACATTTGCTCTACGGCGGCCATACGGCGAGTCGAAACAGCCGTTTTATTAATTTTTATTCAAACCACCTATATTTAGCTGGCACAAAAATGTTAAAACGGCTGTTTTTGACTCGCCGTACGGCCGCCGTAGAACAAATGTGACCATGGTATATTTACCATAAACTTCCTTGCCCGATTGAAAAGAAATATCACTAACTTTGGAACTACTGCATGGCTGGCGGAAGAATTAGGGCTATTTTACTATTTCAGGCCAGGAGATATTATATCTTCATAATTATTTTAAAATGAGCCGTCGTGGTAACTTTTTTTCTTGTCAGATATACCTATCTACATATTCGACCCTCTAATTTCATACGTTTCTTTTCTACGAGCCAATTTAACACACGAGTCGACCTATGGGAGATGGTTTACTATACCAGGGAGTCCCCTCGTTTTACCCTTGTTTCCGCCCCCTAGTCTCAGCCCCTCCCCCATCTACCCATCGTTTGGTTTGGTCACGTGACCATGGGCATCAGCTGACCAGCGCAACATCATGTGATACCGGTTAGCCGAGATTATTTCGCACAATAGCCTGCGAGTAGTCCGACTACGGTAATATCGCGTCGGTGGCAATTTCTTAAACATTTACCCTTTTCGCCTTTTTAAACTTCTCAAAATGGCTTCGTCTTGGAAAATCAATGTTTTTGTGATATTTGTTGTTTCCCAGTTATTTGCAAATGTAGCGTTAGCGGCATATGCACCAGATGAAGTCACGAATCTTCCGGGTTTGAAGACGCAGCCGAGCTTTCGTCACTACTCGGGTTACTTGAATGCATCGGGACAGGACCGGCTGCATTACTGGTGAGTGTTCTGTAAACTCGCTCGATCTCGACGATCGACCAGATCCAGACGCCGATGAATGTGACTGTGTTGTTGTTTGGCATTAGGCATTAATTCATATAAAGCATATTCATGCCATAACATATTTGATTTATTAATATTCTTGCTCATTAAAAAATTTCTAGATTTTACAAGTTTTAGTGTTGTTTTTATTTCTTAATTTTGCTGAGTGCGAGTCGGGACCAAAATTAACAAATCCACAGACACCTTGCCAGATTCAGACCACCCATGGCTGCATCTGTGCCGCCCACTACAGTACAGGAAAATTGAAGGCATGGCGCATTCAACAATGTCATTAATTTCTGCAAATTTAATTAAGAGGACTTACAGAATGAAGTCCTAGGAAACTTACCAAACGATGTGAAGACAATTCCTTAAGTTCTAGTCCTAATGATATGAATATCCCTCAAAAAACGTCATTTAAGCGTTGATTTTTCTTCTTGTTGACAAAATACAAACCAACCTTGCAAGTTCTCAAATTTTTTCGTCTAATGAGCGAAAGAGGGCGCACGATTTATCTTCATATCAAAGACACTACAAGGGAAAGACTAGACACAAAAACTATCATGTAAATCGATGCAAAGCATTACGCGAAGTCGGTAAAGTGTCCAATCTTTTTACTGTAAAGACTTTGGTAGAACGTTAATTGACAAACGAACGGTAGCACTTGTGGGGCTTCGTTCAAGGTGCACGTACATAGAATTTTTCTATATTTTTTGTTTAATTTGTCGTTTTGAATATTTTTCCAAAAAGTATTTATATCATCAGCAAAAAATAATAAAAAAGTATGTTTTTTAAGTTATTGCATTTATTGGTGTCTCTATTTTATCAAACAATCATTGAAATTGCGCATACAATAAATCATGAATCTAGTTTGAAAAATACAGACAAGCTGAATTAAGGTTGTGAACTGTATTAGCGCCACAAACGACCTTCCTTTTATTTCCGTGGAAGAGACGTGCGGAACCACTTTCCAGGCGGAGTTAAGCGATTTTGCTCTTTTTTGTGTCCTTTTTTAATTTAATTAAATATATTAAAAATGAAAATGGATCACTGTCTACCAGAAAAAAGCCCTGGTGAGTAGCGGAATGGGTTTTGGCTAACATCATTCACATTACGAAGCGATTTTAACGACAACTCTAAAATCCATTGCGTAAACACGTAAGTTGTGCAAGGTTCGTATAGCATATACTAACCTCGCAATAGTGTGAGTGGACACAGTCTGGCACTGAAAATTGCACACTCTATCATTATCAGCCTGTCTATAAGTATTACTCTGTCAAAAATCACTACCCCATATTCAATAATGAAATGTAACCCGACCTTAAAATTTGTTTTCTCACATACACTCTTACTCATAACTTAATGCTTAATTAAGACAGAACTTTGTAGATCTTTGCTGGAAAACAAAATTTTGGATTTTGTAATTAACTCAGAATATTTTGGTTACAATTTTGTCAAGAATTGGGTTATCGTTCTTTTCCTCCAAAAATCAAATAAGTGCAATCATCAACCATAACTGTATTCGATTTTCAATTTATCATTTATGATTATCTTCTTTGAAATATTAAGAAAATAAGTATAATTGACACAAAAAAGTAAAAACTGAACTTACCACTATCAGGCACTTACTCAGACTTGAAAGCAACTAGTTTACTCAAATTGAAAGCAACTAGTTTACTCGTATTCTAGGGTTGTATCAATCTCAACATCACTGATTTTATGACTGATACCGTATCTTCATGCATTATAGATTCACTCCAAGATATCGCAAATTTTTCCAATTGCGCTTGCACAGGAAACAGAGATACAGTATTTTATCGTGAATGCAATATTTTGGAATCAGCAATGACCTTTTTAAAAGTGAATATATACATTATAGGTTTTTCTCCTTTTTTTTGTATTTGAATGTATTTGTTTATTACAAGTATTGTAAATAGATGAAATTAAATTCTCTGTCCAGATCTTCACTCTGGCAAGGAACTAGAATGTCTCAAAGGCATTCAGGTGCAAGGAGTGGCAGATTCAATTAAGTCATGCAATACTATGTTGCTATACCAGGCAAGACATTTTTTGTGACTGAAGACGAAATGATTTCTCCCCATCATCATATTTCTCCTATCTGATCCTAATCCAACAATGTTCTGAAGCCTCACTCCTGCTTCATTGAATGATTTCATCATTTTTATCTGATGATAAAGTCTACTTGCAGTTTCTTGATCTCTGATGAAATCCCCTTGTTGCTCTGAAAAGATCTGTCCCAATTTCTAATGCTTGGACCGGATATGCTATGGTATCTCAATAAAAAAATCAAACAACTATAAAAAAAAGGGATATTGACAGTCACACGTTTATTGAATCAATAAAGTCAAGATAAAGGAATGTAGATGCAGCAAACATTGAAACTTTAAGAACTAAGGTTGATTGTCACCTTATCATGGTAGGCCTGGATCTGGTTTATTTACTTAAACCTAACTCTGTGAATTTGTGAAATCATAAAATCTAAGTTGAAAAATTGACTTAATTCCACCTTGTATTGTCAACTCTATGTACTAGTACCCACCCTCTGAAAATGTCTGGCTCATTTTGAGTGTTTTAATGACTTAATATATTGGACTGTGTATAATGCCAATTCCACTATATCGATCATGCTCAAGGTGCTTTTCGAAAGTAATGAAGTAAATTTTAAAAAGAATTGAAAAAAAAATGTAGATGTTCTTTGAAAGTTTCAGAGGTTATTTTTTAAAATGACTTCTGGAAGACTTTTCCATATCTGTGAGGATGAGTAGACAAATGATCTTTCCTCTCAAATTTGGGAAATTTGGGGTGTAACAAGATAACTGGAAGTGGAGGAACATTTAAGGATTTTGAAGGGGTGTAGCTTTTACTTGATGAAATTAGGTGTTATGGTTATTTGTTTTGTAATTTTAGTTGCTAGTAAGTAAGTAAAAAACAAATTCTCAGTGATTTATGGAAAGATTTCTCACTGGTCTATTTGTTGCTGTTTATGTCATCGTTGGCTGTGAGTGTGTGTCATTCTTCTTTCTCTCTCTCTCTCTCTCTTTACGCCTAATGGAATGGAAGCTCAAGTGCGAAAGAGTGGTAATTTATTTTTATTCCAATCATCATTATCATTTTATTTCAGGTTTGTAGAATCGCAGAATGACCCAGCCAATGACCCTGTTGTCCTATGGATGAATGGAGGGCCAGGTTGTAGCTCAATGGATGGCATGCTCTCTGAACTAGGGCCATTTCATGTATGTATTATTCTTCTTCTTTAGACTTTAAACTTACACTTGCTTTCATCTCACCCACTGTTTATGGTTATTATACAGTATTGGGTGCTGAAGTAGATTTTGATCCTGAAGTGGGACAAAACAATTTACATTCAAATTTTCAGATTCATAATGACAAAAAAAATTCCACAAACTTGATCCTTTTTTAAAACAAATTTTATTTCAGTGCATATTCAGTTTATATATTCAAGTTGTATTGGTGCTATAATGAATGTCTTTATACACAAATTCCTGCATTTTATTTAAACCATGTTTTTTATGCAGGTTCCCTTGTATCTCACCATATTTCAATTTGTCTTTGATTTCAAATTGCTGTATATTTAATTTAGATGAATGCTGTCATGTCTTATTTTTTATACAATGTTATTTCATCAGATGTTATATTGTTTTTGTACTATGTTTATAATTATGTGAAATATGTCAAATAAAGTTAATATCAGTAAAACTGATTTAAATGCATTTCATGTGTAATTCTTTGGGTTTTTTTACAGGTAAACTCTGATGGTCAGACGTTATATATGAATAAATACAGCTGGAATACAGTTGCAAATGTCATTTTTCTGGAAGCACCAGCTGGCGTCGGCTACTCCTATAATCCTACCAAGGAATATGCTACTGATGATGATAAGGTAACCTCTATAGAAGTGACTAAAACTATCTAAATTCTGTATGGGAATTCAATGATTATTTTTAATATTTTGATGGACAACTTTGTTGCTTCAAACTATTATCCAAGAAAAAGAATGAATGATTTTTTTATATAAATTCAATTCTACTTGAAAATAAAGCAGCAGTTTCAGAAGTTGTTGCAAGCGTTAATGATTGATTATCTCTACAATGATGGCAAGATAGCCTTATTACATGTACATCATTGGTAACTGTGGGATCTAACTTGCGTTTAACCCTGTAAAATAGCTTTTGGTTCGTTTATCTCGAAATTTATGTCTGACTACTGAAATTCTTAAGTGGTGGTGGTTTGATTCATTGTAACGTGTGGCAAGTAATTTATCATTAACCGATCAGTTATCCATGTAGGGGTAATTACCCTTTCTTTGTCTCTTTATCTTTGCTCTCTTTACTTCTTTTACTTGTACTTTGTTTGCTACACTTTTGTCTCTCTGTAATTCCCTCGTCCTCAAGGTATCAATGGGTAATTATCTGGCTCTTCAGAGTTTCTTCAAGAAGTTCCCAGAGTATGCTTCCAACGATTTCTATGTGACGGGCGAAAGCTACGGGGGCATCTATGTGCCTACACTCACTCATAGGATCCTCAATGGCAATGCTACCATTAATATGAAGGTAAGAAAGGGGGGGGATATTAGCCCCCCTTACTATATCTATTCTCTCTTCTTTTTTTCTTTTCCTGGGCCCTGTTGCATAAAAGTTATTGTCATGGTAACTCTGTTTTTCAATGGTAACTACCATGGTAACATGGTCCAACAGTCAATCAAAATCAAGTATTTCATGAAAGATACCTTTGGATGGCAAAGTTACTATTTTTGATAACTGTTATGCAATGGGACCCAGGAGGTTATTTTCCATATAAACATGAATTGTCAAGGAGAAAAGATTGAAACATATATACTTCCCTGTTCATATTACTCACTCTTATTCTCGATTTATCATTCACCCCCCTTTAGTCTACCCCCTACTTATACTTGTTTTTTTTCTCCTATCATGGTCATTTCTCCCTTCATAATGACGATAATATAGTATTTAAGAATTGCTATGCCTTTATCATTGCACTGTGTATTCACCCAGAAATAGGTAACCTTAACATATAAATCATACAAAATAAAGGAACATAATGTCCAAAACCGTTTCTGTCACCTCTCAGACTATATATAAATATCTTACAGTACAGTGCCAAGAGATTTAGTTTTTGGAGGATTCTACAAGATCTGATCCATACTTATTTTTCTAATTCCAACAGGTCTTGTATGGTAACTTAGGGGTGAGGTATTAATCAGTCAAGAAAGTTGTGAAAATATAATTGAATATCATGAATGAAAATTATTGTGAAATAGCCATTGATTTACCATCTTTCAGTTCTTTGAACTCTTTATCAATGAAATATAGAAACAAAAAGGGATAGAAGATAGGGGTGATTATTTTCAAAGTACATATACAAATTGAAATACTAAAAAACATGTTTCATTTTACCAATTACCAATGAGAAAGAAATTGATATACAATTTATTTTTACATGACATTATTTTTAATCATCATTTTTTCTTTATACTCATTGAGTTTTATTGGAATCTTTATTTTATTTTACACAGGGATTTGCTGTTGGCAATGGTATAACTAATTTCACCACAAATTCGGATTCTCTGGTCTATTTTGCCTACTACCATGGACTTATTGGTCTTGAGTAAGTTTCACTGTATTCAAAACAAATCATTTTATGGCTATGATTGCATGTTATGACCCTGTGGTTCTATAATGCTCTATTTAAACTCGCCATTCTCCCTTGTTCTCAAGGACTGTCTGTGTCTAATGAGCTATAAGAAGTAAATCCTTGTGTAATGTTTAAAGGTACTTAAACACACTAGTATGCAAAGTATTTTTTTAAGGAAGTGAAAATGTATATTGACATTATTGTAATGATTTATGAATCTTTCCTAAAATTTGAGCTGTAAGAAAAAAAATACTTGTGATTTTTTTAATGCTACTTAAACACTCTGTAGTATGCAGAGATAAAAAAAGGAGAAGTTAAATTGCATATTAACGTTGTAATTATTGTAATGATTTATGAATCTTTCTTAAAAATTGAGTTATAAGAAGAAAATACTTGTGAATTGTTTAAAGGTACTTAAACACACTCTAGTATGCAGAGTATTTAAAAACAGAAAGACATGAAATTGTAGGTTAATGTTGTAATTATTGTAATGATTTATGAATCTTTCATCAAACTGGAAAAGAGACATATATTTTCATTGGCCGATACTCAAAATACCAAAAATTGTATCATATTAAGTAATGATACAAGTAGGCATATTGTGCTAAAATCATTAGAATCATGGAAATTTAATAATACCAAATTCTGTTTAAGCTGTATAGTTGTTTTGTACTTGACTCTTGTACTTGTCTTAATAGTAAAGAAAATCAATGCTAATCAACCAACCAGAATCAAGGATTTCAGGGAGATTACTGTTCGATGGCAAAATTACTATAATAGTTACTTTTATGCAACGGGTCCAAGGTGCTAGAGAATTGTAACACTGAGTAATTCATCGTTATTATTGTTATTCTATTGTATCATTCCACACATTCATGCTTTTATGTTTTATGTGATAAATTTGGTAAGAAAACAATTAATGTTATAATTACTTTGATTAGCTTTTCTATTTGAAAACGTTGACAGGTCTGATTAATGTTATCCTCATGTTTCCTTGTTTTTTTTCAGTCTGTGGAAGAGCTTGAACGAAAGGTGTTGTGATGGGACATATTGTGTGTTTTCACAATCTACAGATATAGAATGCCAGACACTTGTAAGTACAAACATATTTTGCAGGTTAAAAGCAAAACAAAAATAAAAAACCCATCCCAAATAGAGACTAGTACTTTATATTAATTTTGTAAAGTAACCTTTAATTTCGTAAAGTAACCTAACTGTTTTCAGTGCCTTCTTGTAGAAATCAAAATGTTCAGTTCAGTTCAATGCAATGTCTTATTCTTCCATTTAACATGAATAAAACATGGTCAATAATACATCAACTACAATAGGGCTAATTACATATTCCTGCTGTCATGTATCCTGCCCGGTGACACATTTGCTCCGGTGACAATTGCTCCAGGCTTTATTTTGTCTAAGATGTATGGGCCAGGTAAGGGTTGCAATAGGGTGTTATATCAGCTTTAGGTTTAGGATAGGGTATAGTGTTATATCCAGGGTTGAAGTCGGTAATTCCATTAATGTGTGGATTTTGCAGCGGGAGCAAACGTCATGGATTCCTGAAGCCCTGTTGAACCGACTACTTCCGAAATTCAGCTGTTGGTGTTTTCATCACGCTCCTTCAAGATGTGAAGAAATCAATTAATGAAATGATAAAAAAAAACATGACATCATTACTTCTTTACTCTATGTAGACTTGTACATTTAGATACTGCTCAATTTAAATGGACAATGTTGATGTAATTATTGTTAATTTAACTAAATTTGTTTTGTTTGAATCGCCTAGGTTGCCGAAGCCCTCAACGTTGTCTATGACATTGGGCTGAATACCTACTCCCTCTACTTGGATTGTTACAATGGTCCGTCTTCAGTACAGAGCCCTCTGTTGACCAGATATCAGTTTGACATGATGCATGCCTTGGGTCATCTACCAAAGGCACCGCCTAAGTACTATCAGGTATGGTAATCTCGCATAAGGCCCGTACTTTATTCTTAATTCAATTGTGAAGAAAAATTATATCTATTATTCCCAGAGAGTCATTAAGTATTTTTTTGCTCTGCAATGTACAAATGATTCAAAGACACAGTAGATGTATTGAAAATGCCCATCAAAAGATTAAGAACAGCTGGGAGGTTTTTGTTGAATACGGTATTGGTGAAAATGAACAGCAGACTCTCCGTAAGTTTTGGAGCTGACAAAAATTGCAAATATGTCATCTGTCCAGAGTCGAGGACTAAACTGCTGATTTGATTTACAAAGTTTTGACAAAGACTTCTTGGTTGAGAGGCATTTGACAGAAGACTCTCTGTTCTTGAATCCTCTGAACATTGCTCTCTGAAAACTCCTTCCTGCTATTTTGAGTGTCAAACATACTCAGAGTTTTGACCTCTACAATTAGAGATGTGTGTTACATTTAGTTATCCACAGTTGACCACAACTTTAGACCAGAGTTAACCTAGATTTTGAACTACAGGCTCATGCATTTTGATATTTAGTACCTCATAAATAGAACATAATTTTGTTAAAATTCTTTACAGATTGCTTCTCGCTTTGGCAACAATTACATTCTTTTAGTTTACTTCTTAATTCCAAATGGTGTACTTGGGAGAAAATGGCAAAAAGAAATCTTGTGACTGGTATTTTTGTCAATGAGACTAAATTTTGCAATATAAAGCCAATAAAAGGATTTTCAGAGCATTTGTTTTTTCCTGAAAGTCTGTTGATTGATTACAAAGTACAGAGTGGAAAAAAGGTCACCTTCAATTAATTCAAAATGAAGTAAGAGATTAAGGCTGATGTAAGTTAATTGCATATTGATGAATTTTATTTACCACTGCTATGAAATATGGTGTGAAGTGCATCTTTTAACCATTTTTCTCCAGCCCATGTCTGCTATTTTGTCAAAGAGTAAAGTTGGTTTGGTACCACCATGCATCAACGTCACCGGAGTGACGGCCTATCTCAACCTTCCTAACGTCAGGAAAGCTCTTCACATTGCCGACGAGGCCCCTTCGTGGGAGGTCTGCAGGTAAGACTAACATGGATAGCAGCAGAGCTGTTCAGTTGACATGAGGTCTGTTGACTTCATGAAGAGATGTGTAGCACCTTACTAGAAATCTTGGAAATATGAAATTTTGTCTTTGTTAGGTTGGCAAAGAGTATTACTCCGTGCAGAACTCCACATTAACCTTTTGGGGATTTGAAATTGAATTTAGATTCCTGATGGTATAAGACCATCATTTCATAACTTAAGCCACCGATTTTATCTAGCTATGATTGACATATCGATTACAGGCGGAAGCGGGGGACGGGGGTCCTGTCCCCCCCTACATTTTAGGTTGGGGGACGGACCCCCCAAAGAAGTAATATTATTCCCTAAAACACGTTACTATTTCTTTTTTGATGACAGTCAACTCCCGTACACAACTATCTACAAGACCATGTACTCCACCTACAAGGATATCCTGGCTAAATATCGAGGCATGGTGTACAACGGAGACACGGACATGGCCTGCAACTTCCTGGGTGACGAGTGGTTCGTTGAATCTCTCAACCTGAAGAAGAAGTCTGATAGATCACCTTGGATGTTGGGAGATCAGATCGCAGGATTTGTCAAGGAGTTTGAAGGTTTATCATTGGTGACCATCAAAGGGGCAGGTCACATGGTGCCGCAGGAAAGACCAGCACAAGCTTTAAAAATGTTTACCTATTTCCTCCAGAATAAACCGTTGTGAGGCAAGATCAAGCAATACATTTCCAAAGATAGAAAGTAATTTAGTTAAAGAGGAGCTGCAATTAAAATTCAGCATTTTTTAAAGTCCCAAATGTTAGACTATTTTTTAATGGTAATAAATATGAACTATTAACTTGTGTGATTCTTCTCTTTGTTAGTTTTAAACACTTGAATTAGAAGTAGAAATTCAATCTTTTATTAGAATAATTGTGGTCCACGAAAAATGTCTTTAAACTGCACATGGTATCATGGTTTGCTGGCTTTTTACGTTGTCTTTGTCTTGATACAAACACTTCTGATTTTTTCCAGAATATTTTTCACAAACCCTCACAACAGGGTTTTCAACATTGCATTGACATGTGTGTTAAATTTGATTTTCATGCTTCAGTGATATGAGAGTGTTCATGTTTTAATGATGGTCCTGTGAAGTGTGCCCTAGGAGGGCTCAAGATGTCATTGTCATGAAGGAGGTTCATGGTGATGACTCTGCACCTACCTTGAGAAGAGAATTATTTCAAAGAGTTAGAATACATCAGACAAGATTTCGGTAATTTTGTAAGCAAGAATTTGTATTTGGGTGGTCCTTTTCAGAACCAACAATTACCCGAGAAAGCTACATGGTGTACAGTGGAGCCTACTAGACTATTCTATTTCACCATGGAAACCTTCAGAAGTTACAAGAGTTTTTGTTAACCAAACATTTTTACAAAGCAATAAGTTTGCAAAACTTTGTGCATTTTAATAATGTCTGACATTAGGCTACTTTCAAACAATTTATGAAATATTGCTTGCAAAGTTCTTAAAATTGCCACCTTTACCAGATGAACAGCCAATGGGTAATGGGTATCTATTCATTTTGTATTTTAATATTTGCAGTAACTTCTCATTGATTATGTAGTTTGGCTATGAAATAAACAATATTTGCAATGATAAATCTTACATATATTTCAAGTGTATGAATAAAGTTTATTGTCTCGTAGCAACTTTTAATGGGTTGTGTAATAATGACGGAGCTTTCAACAAGCTATGTTCTCATTCCGTCAAAGTTTGTATGTGCCAATCATATTTCATTGTATGTTGCAACCTGTGATGAATTTTGAGCATTTTTTAAGTAGATAGGAAATTTTAACTAACACCTATATGTGATATTTGCTTGTTTGAATCATGAGCAGTATATAGTTTTATAACTGCAATAGATATCATTGGACAAGATATACACCAAATTTTATCTCTATATATACTACTTACATTTGTATAGCAACCATCTGTCCATCCATAAACCATGCTTCAACCAAATTAAAGGAGATCTGGGTCCTGCAACACAAAGGTTATCGCTTAATCGCATGGTCGGTTTTCATGATTGACTGTACATTATAGTCAATGGAATCAATCATAGAAAAGTGTTCTACGATCATTGCTAAGCTTTGTGTTGCAGGGCCCAGTGTTACATGTTTATTTTCTATCTTCTTTTCAAATGTTTGTTTTCTGCCTGGCCCGAGAGAGTATTTTGGTTAGGATTAGAAATTGATTGAGTGTAGTGCCATTACTTAGATAGATATTAAGCTACCTTGAAATTATTCTTGATGTATATTATAATTGTTTGTAGAGTTTCAAGATTTTCACTACCTCTCTGTACCTTTCCCAATTGTAATAGACCCAGAAAATACAATTATGCATAAAGGTACTGGTTTTTTTTATGGTTAATGAAAGCTGCAATTTAGACATGAATTACCATCAGGTGATCAGGATCAGGATTTTTCAAAAGGGGGCACATTTTCCTGAAAAAAAAATTGGCAAGCAAAAAAAAAAGGTTTTCAGCCAAAAATTAAGAAGATTTCGTCCACGAAACAATTTGACAATCCCCCCCAAAAAAGTCTACACTTTTGAAAGAGAGGGGCACACTTCTGTGTTATTGGCATTTTCACATTACAGATTTTATTTGTGCCTCTCAAAGTAGGGGGGGGGGGCATGGACCGGCTGTGACCCCCCTGGATCCGTCAGTGATTACTGTCTATATTTAGGACATCTTATGACAATCTTTTATCTATCATCCTGATTTAAAGGATAAATATCTTACAACACAGAAACATTTTGGGTTGGATATCAACTCTTAATTGGTCATGAGTCAGGGATTTAAATCCCCTTATGGTTTTCTAGATTGTTTGGGTCTGGCGGTGAGTCCTGTAAATTGGAATCTTATTATTTTTCCCATTTTCCAAGGATTTACTCCTGATGAATGTATACTGTGGAATTATTTTTTTTAATATTCTAATGGAGGCAATTTTTAAAGAAGATAGATTTATTCAATGATCATATTTTTTTATCATAGAGTGAAAGCAGTCATGATTTTTTTTTTTTGGGGGGGGATAAAATAAAGAAGATAAATCATTGTTGTCGATTTTTCCTTTCTTTGCTGTATTGATGAAATGGATAAGTAGAGGCTGTTACATAGTTGAAATTGGTGTAATACTAGTACATGTGAATGTGGAATATTATTTGTAAGTTATTCACCCATATAAGAAATAACCTTATATTGAAATGCACAATCAATTATAAAAAACAGATTTTAATGGATGTAATTTGACTCATTGTTAGTTGTCTGCCTGATAAAATGCTGCTTTGTATTATGTATGTCATAATTACAAAACACGTAATAGTTCTAAGATTAATTATTGTTAAAAGTATTAATCATGACATGAAATTTGAAATATGAATCATGACAAATTGTGACTTGCCCTTTTACAGTGACGTTTCTATAAAAATAATGTTACGAAGTTACCAAAGGATTGATTATTACTTACTGATGCTCATCAACAGCTTTAATTAAACCACTATATATTATACATACCTTATAATACATACTTGTATTTAGATAAATCTACCAGCAAACCGTCCTTGAATTGGCCATAATATTATATGTTTATATTTTACAAACTAAATAACTCATTTAATTGGCATCCTTGAAGTGTATTGATGTAATGAAAGAATCTGAATAAAGTTTAAAGTGTAAGAAGATTATCATCTGTGTCTTCATTTTACATTCTAATTTCTTTGCCATCAAATGAAATAAACCATACCAGAGATAAATATTTTCTGAATGGGAATCTTTTTACATCTTAATGCCTGTATATTGTTTTGCCTGCATTATGCATATTTCAAACTTCCAGAGGATATCCAAGATGTATAAGACTCCGGTTTCATGAATGCTGTCATTGCTGACAAGTTATTGTCTAGGAAAGGGGGGGGGGGGTATCGGCTCGGTGTAAAAATGGCAGAGGTAAAAATGGCAGAGGTAATAATGGCAGAGGTAAAAATGGCAGAGGTAAAATGACAAAGGTAAAAATGGCAGAGGTAAAAATGGCAGAGGTAATAATGGCAGAGGTAAAAATGGCAGAGGTAAAAATGGCAGAGGTAAAAATGGCAAAGGTAAAAATGGCAAAGGTAAAATGGCAGAGGTAATAATGGCAGAGGTAAAAATGGCAGAGGTAAAAATGGCAAAGGTAAAAATGGCAGAGGTAAAAATGGCAGAGGTAATAATGGTAGAGGTAAAAATGGCAGAGGTAAAAATGGCAAAGGTAAAAATGGCAGAGGTAAAAATGGCAGAGGTAATAATGGCAGAGGTAAAAATGGTAGTGGTAATAATGGCAGAGGTAAAAATGGCAGAGGTAATAATGGCAGAGGTAAAAATGGCAGAGGTAATAATGGCAGAGGTAAAAATGGCAGAGGTAAAAATGGCAGAGGTAATAATGGCAGAGGTAAAAATGGCAGAGGTAAAAATGGCAGAGGTAATAATGGCAGAGGTAAAAATGGCAGAGGTAATAATGGCAGAGGTAAAAATGGCAGAGGTAATAATGGCAGAGGTAAAAATGGCAGAGGTAATAAAGGCAGAGGTAAAAATGGCAGAGGTAATAATGGCAGAGGTAAAAATGGCAGAGGTAAAAATGGCAGAGGTAATAATGGCAGAGGTAAAAATGGCAGAGGTAAAAATGGCAGAGGTAAAAATGGCAGAGGTAAAAATGGCAGAAGTAATAATGGCAGAGGTAAAAATGGCAGAGGTAATAATGGCAGAGGTAAAAATGGCAGAGGTAATAATGGCAGAGGTAAAAATGGCAGAGGTAATAATGGCAGAGGTAAAAATGGCAGAGGTAAAAATGGCAGAGGTAATAATGGCAGAGGTAAAAATGGCAGAGGTAAAAATGGCAGAGGTAATAATGGCAGAGGTAAAAATGGCAGAGGTAATAATGGCAGAGGTAAAAATGGCAGAGGTAATAATGGCAGAGGTAAAAATGGCAGAGGTAATAAAGGCAGAGGTAAAAATGGCAGAGGTAATAATGGCAGAGGTAAAAATGGCAGAGGTAAAAATGGCAGAGGTAAAAATGGCAGAGGTAATAATGGCAGAGGTAAAAATGGCAGAGGTAATAATGGCAGAGGTAAAAATGGCAGAGGTAATAATGGCAGAGGTAAAAATGGCAGAGGTCATAATGGTATAGGTAAAAAGAGTCTTCAACCCCCATGAAAAAAAATAAAAAGCCCCGCATGTAAGCCCTACATAGATTAACTAAGAAAGGTTTTAAGAAAATAAAAATCATGGAAAGGGTGACATTCTTAAAATCATAAATAGATCGTCTGCACCAAGTTGATAATCTTTTGGCTAGAATATCTTATTTTTTCTGGACTCTCATGGATGGCCTTCTCATGTCAAATCGCTGTATTATTATTCAAATTTGAAGCACACTCTTGATCGCAATTGTACTTAATTCATTACAGGGGAACCTCGGTTAAAAGTCATTGTAGAATAGCAGAAAAAAAATAAAATGATAATGGTGAGGATTTTAAGAAATCAATCAAAGATTTAAAAAGCTATACTTTTATATTTCAATGGTGACGTCATTTGCGAGCAGCTTTCCCATATTTGGTGTATAGAAAATATTAATGAAATGTAATTTTCTAGAAAAATCCCCCAAAAAATTATCTTCAGTATATATCAAGCGACAAATCATTTCACTGACGCTCCTGAAATATTTTTTAAAGCAATTATGAACCATTTTTAGTGCATAAAATGTCATGGGGCAGCTTCCCATATATGACGTCAAACCCTTTGGGAACCTGGCATCCACTTGGACTAGCTGCATTGAGGTATTGCTCTATAAAGACTGAACAATAATTGTATCATTTACATTTAACGTATCACATTAATCAGGGGCAGATCCAGGATTTTCCAAGGGGGGGGGGCACATTTTCCTGAAAAATGACATGCAAAAAAAGTTTTCCGCCTACTAACTCGTAAACAAAATAAATAGCAAGCAGATAAGGGTCTCGCTTTAAAAAGGGGGCACACTTGAGTAAGCATATTTGCTAAGATTTTAATAATTACCTCTCAAGGGGGGCCCACGGTCCAGCTGTGCCCCATGGATCCGCCAGTGACATCACTGGCGGATCGATTCATCATGATCCATCATGATATGGGAATTAAAAAAAAAATTATTACAGAATGTTCAGTTATTTTTTTTATCCAGTTTAAATTATGAAAGTAGTTCAACGTAGACCCGAACCCGGGGGGGGGGGGGGCACTTCCATTCACGAGTGGATACCATGCGCGACCATGGGGTCTCGAAAAGCACCCTAAACACGTAATTTCCATATTCTGAAAATGCACCCCTTAACAAGTATTGGCGTGTGAAACCCTATACCCTTAATAAGTATTGGAAACAAAACGATACTCTTGGCAAATATTCCCTGAAATGAACCCCTAAACAAGTACAGGAATGTTTTATTGTTACGGGTCCTTCGGTCGTCGGCTTTGCCTTATTTGGTTTAGTAGGACCCCACCGTCTACCCCTCGCGCAAATAGGACTCTAAACACGTAGTGTTGGGGCAAAAAGGACATCCTTTATAAAACATTTTAATTTTGTTTTATCATCCCCGCAAATTCGACCCTAAACACGTAATTTTCCTAGCGAAAAAAAAACACCCTTTTTCATTATTTTTGTGTTTTTGACACCCTTATCACGTTACGTACGTAACGTGCCCTATCGTGAAAAGGACATCCTTTTTGCGTGTTTTTTGGTCGCGCTTGGTATCCACTCGTCAATGTAACTGCCCCCCCCCCCCGGACCCGAACTTGTTCGTTTCAGAGGGTTAGTGGCTGCACACATTGGTGTTTACATTTTTAAAATCGTTGGGTTTGTATGTAAAGCGTTGTTCTGCTTACGAGCTAAAGATCCTTTCATCATGCAGTCACTAATTGAAATTATTTTGGCAAGAAAATGATTGAGTTTAGATCTTAAATGACGAAAAACAACATAAAATTTAATCAGTTTTTATAGCCCATTTCGTCGACAAGAGTACGGTCATGGATGATAATCATAATGTATCTTTATCATCTTTACCTCTGCCATTTTTACCTCTGCCAATTTTACCTCTGCCATTTTTACCTCTGCCATTTTTACCTCTGCCATTTTTACCTTTGCCATTTTTACCTCTGCCAATTTTACCTCTGCCATTTTTACCTCTGCCATTTTTACCTCTGCCATTTTTACCTTTGCCATTTTACCTCTGCCATTATTACCTCTGCCATTATTACCTCTGCCATTTTTACCTCTGCCATTATTACCTCTGCCATTATTACCTCTGCCATTATTACCTCTGCCATTATTACCTCTGCCATTTTTACCTGGCACCGGGGTATCTGTGTCGATTGTGGGAGTATGTGTGATGGCGTTAGTGTGGGTGTGAGAGCATATGTTGAGCTAGGGTGTTAGTGTTGGTGTAACTATGTAAGGTGTGGGAGCATATGTGTGAGGGTGTTAGGTTGATTTAACTGTAAGGTGTGGGAGTTAGTGTGGGTGTGAGAGCATATGTGTGAGGGTGTAATTGTTGGTGTATCTGTGTGAGGTGTGGGAGTTAGTGTGGGTGTGGGAGTATATGCGTGAGGATGTTACGTTGATTTAACTGTAAGGTGTGGGAGTTAGTGTGGGTGTGAGAGCATATGTTTGAGGGCATTAGTGTGGGTATATCTGTGTGTGGTGCACTGTTAGTGTGGGTGTGAGTGTGTGTGAGGGTGTTAGTGTATCTGTGTGAGGTGTGGGAGTTAGTGCGGGTGTGGGAGCAAATGAGGGCTTTAGTCTGGGTGTATCTGTGGGAGTTAGAGTGGGCGTGCAAGCATGTGTGTGAGAGGGTGGGTATATCTGTGTGATGTACGTCAATCTGTGTTTGCTTTGTGTGAGTGTGTGTGTTTGTGTAGATGCGTGTTTGTGGGGCTTGGGAGCTTATGTGTGGGGATGTTAGGGGGAGGTGTTTCTGTGTGAGGTACGTCAGTCTGCGTTTGCTTTGTGTGTATGTGGGTGTGTAGATGCGTGCATGTTTGTGAGGTTTTGGAGCTTAGGGGGGAGGTGTTTCTGTGTGAGGTACGTCAGTCTGTGTTAATTTGCTTTGTGTGTATGTACGTGTGTGTTTAGATGCGTGTTTGTGAGGCGTAGGAGCTTATATGTGGGGATGTTAGGTGGGAGGTGTTTCTGTGTGAGGTGCGGGTGCTTTGTGTGTGTGAGGGTATTAGGGTCAGTTTGTCGAAGTGAGTTCGTTTGTGCAGGTGAGTCTGTTTGAGGTGTGGGAGCATATGTGTAAGTTTGTTTGTGTGTTGGGGACAGAATAGAGAGACGTGAGTTGAGTACAAAACACACATTCATATTGTTCATATTTTAATATGTATCTTCCCATCCAATTATAATAATAATAATATAATATAGCATAATATACAAACCAAATGACATTCATGTGATATAGGTTTGATTACAAAATCTTCGTATAAAATCAAAAGGCATTCACGCTGAATTCTTGCATTTATAAATGCATTTAGGCTCATCAATTGAATACAAAGATATATGCACTTGTCAAATAGGATATTTCTTCAAAGTTTTTTTCTACTAATATGACATATCTACAAGGCCTAGCTGCGTTATTTTATACAAAACAACATCTCTATACAAACAAATCTTGTGATTCTAGAAGAAAGACGATTGTGTAAGTCATCAGGTAATTTGCAATTGCTATAGGCTAGCAGAATCTCTCGTTAGCTATTCAAATTTCAGTTATTGTATTAAATAAGCCTTCCGCGTAACTTGTCGTCTCCAGTCCTCTGTGACAAAGCCTTATTGACGTACGCAAGCAGTTTTCTATTCTATGTTACATCTTGAAAATATATCCATACATTTTAGAAATGCATCTTAAAATTATATTGACTCTTAAACCCACATATCTTTCTTTTTACATCCGAACGACTCTCAACAGTGTAACCATGATCATGATGATCTTTAATCGTGTAACAAATTACAATCAGATGATAATTTTTTTATGAATATAATGATATTTTTGTGATGTTCGACAAAAAAAAATCAAGTTCATACTGCAGTACTGTCTTTTTCATTCATTCCTGGGCCCGTCTTACAAAGAATTGCGATTAATCCCTTCAATCACAACTATGGCAGCAACGTCAACATAAAAAATGCATGATTTTTTCAAAATGTTTTTCTAGATATGATGTATAATCATACATTCATCGTCCATTTGAAGATTTAGTGTGATTCGCTTTGTTACTAAGGAGATTGTGCAAATTTCCTGTAGAAAAAATCATGGTCTGGATGGATTTCCATAGAGTTGAGATTGACTGAATCAATCGTAACTCTTTGTAAGACGGGACCCTGGTGTGCTTATGCATAGTGCCATTACGTTCTCTCCAAACGCCTGCTTTTAACAAAATTTGAAAAGTCTTATTGACGTACGCAAGCAGTTTTCTATTCTATGTTACATCTTGAAAATATTCTATGTTACATCTTGAAAATATATGGTGATGATCCTCATCAAGATATAATGAAAATAATATTATAATATAATGATTTCCTTCTAAAATAAGCTGATATGTCTTGAACCAGTTTTAAATGTATACAATCGGGCTCATTAAATTTGGTAACTGCTTCAACAAAATTTTAGACGAATTCTTCATTCCTTGCATTCTGTCTTCTCGATCACTGATAGTGGGCTACACCAAACCATCAGTTCATTTGACGATGAGACTCGGAAGATATTTTTTAAATAATAGCATTAAAATCGAGCAATTATTACATTTTTAAAATGTGTTTTAAAATGTTTTGTTTTTGGGTTAAGAATCTTTGTTATAATAATATCAAGCATCCGATAACCGTTCGTTATCATCTGGCAATCCTAGGTTTATTGATTCTTCGGCACTGTTTACAAATGTAACGCTTGTTACTTCGGTAGCAGGACTTTCTGCTACTGTTACTGAGTTCACCGGTGAGGGCGCCGCGGGAGGCTGCTGAGACTGTCCTTCTATGGGTGCTCGGGGTGTATATGGAGGTGGTGCAGAGGACAGCTCGTGGTCATTCCCTAACTGATTTGTAGACGGTGATGTAATTGTCTCTACTGGTGGCATGACTACCGATTGGTTTGATGGTATTGGAGGTTGTTGATGTAGAGGATGAGGATTGTTACTTGTTGGCTGAGGTGGAGGATAAGGCAGACTACTGGCGGGTTGAGCTGAAGGGAGGTTAGGCCTACTATCTGGCTTTGGAAGAGCACCTGTATCAGAAGGTATACTTTGGGAAGAGTTGGACCAGCTTGATTTACACAATTGCTGGCGACAGTTTCGTCGCTGTTAACTGGTACTGCAGAACCTTCTGGTGTAGAAGTTGACATGATAGTTTCATAAGCGGGGGTAGGTCTGTAGGAGAGAAGGGTGGTGGTGCAGATCCCGGGTACGCAAAGGGGAAACCAGGAGGAGTGAATATTTCATCTTGGTTGTCACTAATCGTGTACGCGTTGTTGAAGTGCGCGTTAAAATGCTCTTCTGGATCGGTTGGTCTTGTCGCAGTCGTCTGTGATCTCCTTCTCTGGCGTTGAATTCGTGAACGGCGCCGTCGTTGATGTCTTTTGTTGGACGCTGCCTCGCAACAAATGTATTTAACACAGCAGAACAGAATGGATGCTGCGAAGAGTGATGCGAGGATTATCCCAGTGATTTCTGCTGCATCGAATTCACCTGCAATTGACAATAAAATCTGAAAGTTAATCACACCTACCCGCACCCATAGTGGCAGACCAGTGAGCTTTAAACCTACTCTGCTTTTGGAGACTAACAATGATTGAATTTAAGCAAAATCGATGAACAAACCTCAAATTATTCATGATAAAACACAAAGTTTGGTAAATAAACGTCTACACAATACATGTATTATCCTTATTAAATTGTATCTATAACAACTCAAACCCTGAATTGAAAACACTTACCCCTTTCATCACAGTAAACACCTGCGTCTTCACCATGACTACAATCATGTGCTCCCCAACCACCACTGGTGATGCAGTACTCGAGGCGTTCCTCCGAACCTATGCATGCCAAATTATCCAGCCATATCCTACCCTGGCCTGGTCCAAAGTAGCTTTTGTAGTAGGCTTTGGGCTGACTGTCTGAGTACCCTAGCTGACGACATACAACCTTTATATGAGAGTGAATACATGAGAAGGTCTGATTAGCTGATGAAGACTTGCCCTTTTTACCCCCTCTCATGCATCTTTCATTGCAACAGATACATACTGCCCGGTAACTGGTGAGGAAAGTAACCTACACGTTTGATTGTTTTCGCCTACCTTCACTAATTACTTAATTAGAGAACACTTAATTTGCAGGGGAGCGCTTCATGAAAGGACCAGTCGGATCTTTTATCCTGCAAGTCCCATTTTATCCTGACAGTTACCATATTAACATTACTTCTCAGCTAATCAAAATGTAGGAAAGTTGACAGATCTGACAACTTGTCGGATGAAAATGTTGATGAAACACTCCCCTTAATGTATAATGATGTAATTCAACTTGCTTTAAGTCATTTTCCAGAAATATTGGGAATATGCAATATACTAAAAACATCAACCGTATTGCTCTAGCACTGTGCCATATGATTTCAACTTGAACATGTTGAAGACACGTATAAAAAAGGATTGAAAAGAGAAATAGTCGTGTTGAAGAGTTTTGATAGATTCAAATCGATCTTTTTTTTTCTTTTTTAACAAGTGCACACCTAGTTAGCAATAATGCATATAGCATTTCCATTTATTTGAAAACAGGATAAAAGAGCATTCCAGATTAAATGCCTTGCTCATGGGCATAGGTGCCACGGCCGGGGATCGAACCTCGTACTTTCCATGTATAGCCAGGCGCCTTAGACCACTCGGCCACGGCACCTCCACTACGACCTTAAACTGATATTACGATCTTAAACTGATCTTAAACTGATATCGATCGAAACTGTGTAATCGAAATGTAGGTACTGATAGGATTAGCCAAGATCTCAGATGGTTAAAAAGAGGACTGATTCCTGCGCCATCCATCTGAAATATGGCCATCAAGGTAATGCCGAATACAGACATTTTAAGAATTTAGCAGATGATACAACCGCAAATACAACATTCTGCATTACAGTGTCTTCAATCTACTTGCCATAATCATGATAATAATCCATTTTTAAGATTGTGGGCTTAAACGGGAACTCGAGAACATAGGACAGTTGGTCGCATAATCGCGCAGTATTGTTCTCAAGAAATCAAAGCTTGTCCAAACTTCTGTGGATCTTAACACTCTAAAAAAAGGTTTACCCAATATTAGGAAAAATCGGAACATGCATGTTTGGTTGGGTAAAAAGAAAC
Organism: Lytechinus variegatus; assembly: GCF_018143015.1. Classification (NCBI taxonomy): domain Eukaryota; kingdom Metazoa; phylum Echinodermata; class Echinoidea; order Temnopleuroida; family Toxopneustidae; genus Lytechinus; species Lytechinus variegatus. Next base: position 27,895,920 of record NC_054741.1, on the reverse strand, counting down.
CAAACATTTTGTAAATTTTACGCAATTATGCGTAAAAAATTCCCAGCAAACATTCATGTTCCCTTTCTACCCAATATTGGGTAAAATTTTACTCCGTGTTTTTAGAGTGAAGAAAAGTAATTGACCAAGATTCCGAAGTCCTGTATGTAACTTTCGCAGACTTTTCGCGCATAAAATGCGACTTTTTTTCCCCTATTTATTTTCCTACCATATTTGATTGCATTCGCTTGAGTCTTCGCAAAACGTCCTCGTACCTGCGAAAAAACAAGATTCACTCATTTGAAGTAAAAATGTCTTACCTTTGCGTCATAGTAATCCCAGTAATCGTCACAAACGGTACCCCATTCTCCATTATGATAGATCTCTACTCGCCCTCTGTTTGGATACCCTGAACCAGCCAATCGCAATTCTCCGTCCTCATAGTAGTCTAGCAAATGACAAACAATCGTGACAATAACGAGCAATAACCGAATTATGATGACTTGTGCTTATATTACCCGTTAATATGTTTGTTGATTTATTCATTTATCTATCTTACTATGTATCTATCTATCTATCTATCTATTTGTCTGACTATCTATCTAGAAAATATAGTATCTAGATGAGAGGTCTTGGTCGCGTGACTCTTTAATCCCAATGTCTTTTATTAAGACCCTGAGGTCATCTTGCCATCAAAGTCTTTCAAAGTACCCTTGCACCACAGTCCCTGCGTTTGATGTTTGCAGCGGAAACAAGTAAAAATGGCAAAATCTGTGATATCAACAGGGATGTCTCCTTCTCTTTATCATATCTAACAGTACTTCTGACTGAGAGTGTGTTGAGATGGTAGTCTGATGTTGTGAAACTTGAACTTTAATTCTCACCCCTTGTGCAAAGAGCCCCAGCTTTGTCGAACCTTGTGCAGTTCCTCCAGCCTCCATGCTGACACTCTTGCAGGGTGGACTCGTATCCATCGCACTCGACGTTGTTGAGGACGAAAGGCGCATCATCCCCCGTTCCGTACGACGAATTAACGAGGGCATACTCGCTGGTACGTTGGTCCAGTTGATTACAGGCGACCTGTGCGTCGACGTCATCCCAGCCGTCGTCGCACACGTAACCCCACGTGTTATCATCGTCGTCCAGGACTTGGACATTGCCCTCGTAACGATCCGGACCGCCCATTAAGCGAACGGTGGCTAAAATGTTAAGCAGACCAAAAAAGAGAGAAAATTTCAGTTTATGGTATTAGTCGATGATTGTATTGTATTTGTATTGTATTTTATTTATTTAATCACGGTTAAAAAGCCTGCTTTCAGCTAGAAGCTTTCCAGCAAGGCCGTGGACTGATTGACAGTTGAAGGTATATTTCAACTATATATATTCATTGTTGTGTATATTAAGACTATATACTATATTCTAGATACGTTATTCATTCAACATAAAATTGGTGACAAAATGTTGGGGTGTGTGTAATCACTCTATTATTCTAAATTTAATAATCACAAATATGTTACCGATACATGCATTCAATCGTTTTCATTATGGTTTCTTTATCAGAATATCTGGGTATTTTGTATTCGAGATTTATCCCCCCTTTTGGTGGGGTATTGAGTAGTTAACGAGTTCAGAAAAAGGTCAAATAATATGAAGTGAGTTGTTTCTGAATCTGTAAATAATATACTTCACAAGAATGTAACATAATAGACCGTTCCGTCGTTGGTCCATGACACAAAATTACACGGATATTTCAAAATATAGAGCAATCGTTTGTGCAAATTAGCTTGGGCACTCAAAGTAACAGAGGTGCACCGGGATATACCCCTTTAACATTTTCAAAAGACATGCGTATACCTCCATCTGGTCGACGGATGAAATGTGACTGCAGCATAAGAGATCGACCTACCTGTCGAACATTCCACTGAAGCATCCTCAAGATGAACGCAATTATGAGTGCCCCACCCTGCGTTAGGGCAGTCCTGTATCCTTTCCTCGTTCCCTGTGCATCTTACATTATCAGCCCGTATCAGGTCTTCGCCCGGACCAAAGTAGGCCCTTGGCAGAGCCCGGATTGCCCCAGTGAACCCAAGTTGCCGACACACCACGTCAGCGTCGAGTATGTCCCATTCGTCATCACATATGGTACCCCAATCACCGTCGTAGTAGATCTCGACGCGTCCCTTGTTGGTTGCGACGTCGAACTCATTCACCAAACGTACAGTGCCTGGAAGGGTATAAGAGATCGTTTGAATATTATTGTTCAATTACAAAATTCAGTACAATGCATTTCAGTTTTTTTAGGAACCTTCATTCTTTGTAACAATAAATGATCGAAACGGAAAATCTATATTTTCATCAATTTAATAATTATCTTAAAATCTATTCAATTTTGACTTTAATCACTCATATTTACGATTTGTTTTAATATTTCATTTCATTTTATTTTATTGTTTTCTTCTGCATTCATTATCATTCGTATAATACATTTTCCATAACAAATATGACAAAGATGATATATTAAAGGAACATATGTAACAAATTAGATATATTAAAGGACAAGCGTCCACCCCCAAAAAAGTTGTTTTGAATAAAAAGAGAAAAATCCAACAAGCATAACACTGAAAATTTCTTGAAAATCGGATGTAAAATAAGAAAATTATGAAATTCTAAAGTTTCGCTTAATTTCACAAAATAGTTATACGCACATCCCGGTCGATATACAAACGAGGCCGAGGGAACTGGGGGCGTTTCATCAATATTTTCGTCCGACAAGTTGTCAGATCTGACAACTTTCCTGGATTCTGATTGGTTGAGAAGCACTGTTACTATAGTAACTGTCGGATAAAACAGGACTTGTCGGATAAAACGTCTGACAAGTCCTTTCGTGAAACGCTCCCCTGATGACATCGTCCTCTCACTCTTTATTTTGTATTTTACTACATGAAATATGAAATGTTTTTATTTTCTCCTCACTGTCGTGTGAAACTTGGTTTAATTTCTCCCTGAACATGTAAAATTTTATGGTTCAGTCAAGTTGGTCCTTATTTTCAAATCTGTAAAAATTGAAATATTGTATAATTCAAACAATAAAAGAAAATAAATTGTGAGTGAGTGGCATCATCCATTCTCTCATTTGCATGTGATTAATTTGTGCATATGAATATTTTGTGAAAAATAACATTGATCGATTGTATAAAGAAACGCCAAAATATTACAACTGTCGGTATTCAAAGAGTGTACATTAAAAACACAACTACAGGCTCCATATGTATTCGGACTCTGATCAAATTATCTGAAAACCTTATCTGATTTACATAACTCCTAATTATGTATATATATATATATCTTATCATTAAAAAATGTGTCAATTAGTTTATATTCAACAGAGTAATGTATACCTAATATGTGACATTGACGTCATTGAGAGAGACAAAAGTTAGAGGAGTGCAGTGTATTCAATGATAGATTATCAATCATTATCATCTATTTCATTTGGATTGTATACCAATTAGCTTGGGGAGTCTATTAATTCAATAAAACTTTGAATTCAACCATAACTTATTGTGATCAAATTAAATTGAAATAGTTGGGTTGGGTGGACATTTTAATCATTTCGAACAATGAATGATGACTGAATATGATCCGCTAAATAACAAAGCTTTTATTTCTTTATTACCAGGTCTATGATGGCGATTTGATCCCAGTGTTTGCTTTTTGTAAAAGCATTTTTTTTTTTTTGTTGGGGGGGGCAAAATCCTCCATTTAATTTCCATCATTCACTGTAAGAAAATGGGTCAAATTTTGCACATTAAAAAGTTACACTATATAACACCATATTTAAACATGCAACATATTTTACTCTTTAAAAAAGTTGCAACTTTAAAGGTGCATTAATTTGCGAAAGGAGGTACAATATCACACCTGTAAAGTTGCCCACTGTGCAGTGTGACATTCTTCTGCACCTGTATTCTAAGAGTGGTCAGGAAGAGTCTCCTTCCTCGTTGTTCGCCTCGTGATTTTTGCCAATTCTGATGTTTATCTAATGAATTTTATGTTTGACTCTAAATTTTTTTTATGGGCCTACAGTCCAGTTCATTCGGTTATGCTATATTTGGAATGTATTTGTATTAACTCTAGAACGGAAATAAATCTAGATACAAATGATGTTGAATAATAAAACACACAAAAAAAAAAACATGCTGTGTAGACATAAGTAAAAAAGAGCTCTGAACAAGCGCAGTTGAATATATCCATATAAAAGCTGCGCTTTATACAAATTAATGTTTATTAGCATTAATATTATTCAACTACTTCTTCCATTATAACTGCAAAGAAATTAGGGAGATCATCTTCCCTCGGCAATAACCGATAGCAGTCATTGGACTACAAAGCTCGTGTCCAGATATTCTTATGGAAATTTGCATTATTAGAAATTTTTAATCTAAATATCAATAGTAATTATTATTATCAGTCACATCCTCTTGAGATTGAGGAAGGAGTAGACGTTCCGTGAGGATTCCAGTTGGTGATGCAAACCTGTACTTTTTAAAATTATGTACCGGGTTGTATTTGTAATGAAAAGAGAATAACCGAAGAGCAAAACTACTGACGGAAAATTTCAATTAAAGTTTCGCTTATTTCTACAAAACAGTTATCTGCACATCCTGGTCTGTATGCGAATGGGGGAACTGATGACATCACTCACTCACTATTTCTTTTGTATTTTATTATCTGAAATATGACAAATTCTATTTTTACCCTCGTTTTCCTGTAAAACAACGTTTTATTCAACCCCTGAACATGTGTATTTACCATTGTTTCAACACTCTATGGTTCAGTCAAGCTGGTCATTACTGCCGAATCTGTAAAAATTGAAATATTCTATAATTCAAACAATAAAAAAATAGTGAGTGCGGGACATCATCGACTCTCATTTACATGTCACTTAATTGTGCATACTGCTGTTTTATGAAAAATAAGGAAAATGAAAAAAAAATTAAAATCCGATTTTAATGAAATTTTTAGCATTATGCTTGTTTGATTTTTCTCTTTTGGTTCGAATTAACATTTTTCTGGGGTGGACTTGATCTGTAAGATCTTTTGTTGACTTCGTTTGCATTAATATTTGTTGTTACTTATATATATTATATATCCAAAGGAACTGTTGCTGGGCTCGCGCCATGAGCGTCTCTGGACGATGTGTGCGCTCGATAAGATACCACAGTTATTATTATTATTACCATTATTGTTATTATTATTATTATTATTGTTATTATTATCATTATTATTATTATCATCATTATTATAATTATTGTTGTTGTTATTATTATTATTATCATTATTATTATAATTATCATTATCATCATTATTATCATTATTATTATCATTATTATTATTATTATTATTATTGTTATTGTTATTATTATTAAAATTATTATTAATATTATTATTAATATTATTATCATTATTATTATTATCATCATTATTATTATTATTGTTATTATCATTATTATCATTATTATTATAATCATCATTATCATCATTATTATCATTATTATTATCATTATTTATTATTATTATTACCATTATTATTATTGTTATTATCATTATCATTACTATTATCATTATTATTATTGTTATTATTATCATTATTATTAATATTATTATAAATGGGATACAATTTTCCAGGAGAGCGGGTGTAGAACCGGAATGGGAACGCTAAAGAGTACTGTTGATAAACATTACAAAATATCTGGAAGGGTAGAGTACAGTTCAATCCCATGATAATTACATTCACCAATTGGTGAGTGGTACTAGCTGCAACAGTCCGGTTAATCGTTAATCCATTAGTAAAGATATGATTCTTCGTGTTGATATTACACAAGAGATATAAATCACCCGCCCGCCTGACAAAAATATTAGGAACGGTAATTACACACATACGCAGTGTCATAATTAACATATTGATGTGAGTGTGAATAGGCTTCAAGTCCGTGTATATGAATATATATATATAAAGCATTTATTTTTTTTCCTTTGGAAGAGAGGGTTGGCAAAATTAATTGAGACGCTTGAATTTTGGTAAGGGAGCGAAGTGAACGAACGGTGTTTCCCCCTTGATTTGCAACAATTGTTTTCCACCTATAGCCAATCTTACCAACCAATCATGTACGTCTGCCGTTTCTATTAAAAGGAGCATAACTAATAACCATCAATTTGTTCATTAGAAATTATGATACAACTGTCCTTATGAGGAAAAGCGCCATTTACTACTAAATAAAAGCAAAAACTGAAAGACCTCGAGTACATAAGCATAAGCCCGTTAAAATTTTTATTTAAAAAGCAACCCATATAAAAGGGATGTGTTTTAAACTAAATCCACAGAAAAGGGAAGTGATACGAAAAATAATTTTACAAACATCGCCTACAACCATGGTGTAATGCGTCATAATCATAATTCCACAAAGATGATCTATCATTATCTCATCACCTAAAAAAATATTTGAAAGCATTATTTAAGTATAACTCGTGACAAGTAAAACGCTTGAAACAATGAAGCCTTTTTTTTTGGGGGGGGGTTAGGCATGAAAGGCAGGAATCATGCATTTAGTTTCCCCTATTTCAATTAAACAGACTAGGTAACAGGAAATGTTTTTGAAGAAGAGAACCCCCAAACCGAAGAAAAGATAATGTCGATTTTTAATTTGTAGTCTTAAATTTCTTTAAAAGGGGCATGGTTTATAAGGTTTGTTTACTACATTCGATCAACAAAATATAAGGGTTTTTTTGTCGAAAATCTGTAATCATGGTATTTACCCATGTATATGGCGATATAATTTTTTTGGGGTGGGGCAATTTTCACTTCCTTTGTTCCTATTGGGGCGGTTGCGATCAAGTAAATCTGCAAAAAAAAGCTTCAGGAATTATTTATTCAGGACATTTTTTGTCATTTCAAATTCACACACACCCTTTTTGTTTGGATTATTTAGACTTATTTTTAGGAACACGCATTGTGTCACAATTTATTTTATATTCGTAACATTTATCACTTTATAGTGAGTCGGATCGGCATGTGTGTTATATTCCGATCAGATTCACAATTTTTGCTCTACTGACATGTAACACCAGTGGCTGATCCAGGTTTATTTAATAGACAAATTAAAAAGTGTTAATAATTGCTTGGTAAAAAAAAATCAATCGTTAATGGCATATAAATTATAGGTTGTGAAATCTCTTCCCTACATCATAATTTTCCTAAATATATTAATGTCATTGCACTATTTCGAAATCGCATGTATCGTAATTTTTGTTTTAGTTTATTGCTAGAGAATTCGTCTTATGGTCTAAGACGCTTAATGACATTCTCTATGATATTTAAATTGAGGTTAGCGCAATACAAAACGTATATATCAAATTCCACCCCCCCCCCCAAAAAAAAGGTGTCAAAATCTTATTTCACAAGATTTAATAGACCTTCTAAAGCAGATGCTCTAAAAGATATAAATACTTATTCGTACTTGAGCGTACATATACAAATTATTTTGGTGTAAAAAATGGTCAAATGAATAAATGGTCGGGCAGGCGCGGGTCTATTGCCCCTTATGCACTCTTTTCTTTTATTTGCTTACTTGCCTATTTTGTCAACCTTGCTGATTAATCAGGCGCGGATCCAGGAGGGGGCCGAGCCGGCCCCGGCCCTCCCCCTATTTTTTGACAACCTGCAGAAAAAAAGTGTACTCTTTACCTTGATAGAAACTACGAAAAACAGAAAGAAAAGTAAGAAAGAGGTATTTTACCCATGATGTGTAATTTACAGCCTCGTAACGACCGGCCCGACCCCGAAAGGATACAACAAAAAAAAAGTGAGGGGAAGAATTGAAAAATAGACTTTATATAATTTTTTTTCACTCGTGCTTCGCGCTCGCATTGCCTGTGTAATGAATCCCATTCAAGAGGGTTAAATGACACTAATATATAACCAATATATATATATACAATATATCCAGTTCTGATATCAATTTGCACTCATTTTTTTAGCTCGCACATCAAGCTTTCATTATTTTGTTTGATTTACACAAATTGTTAATGTGTATTTACTCATTTAACAGTTTTAGAATGATGGTAATGATAATTACACCGAATATGCCTTCTTGTTGTTCTTATTTCAGCAATGATCTCGTTATACTCTTTTAATCGTCTTATGTATAAGAACGAATGTATTACGTGCATGCCAGTATTTTGTATTAATTTTGTCTCTCCTTGATTATGTATATTTGTAATCTGTATGTTTGCATGTAAACAAAATGAATTTCCATTAAGTTGGACAATAAAACATTATATATAAAATGTTCAGCTCGCGCTGCGCGCTCGCATTGTTTGATTTGTGAGAAACCTATGCTCTTTGGAAATTCTTACCAAAATTTGTCAAAATGCTCCTTTATCATGTCAGTATATAAAAAATTAAGCTCATGCTTCGTGCTCGCATTTAATTGTTTGAGACACACAGTTTGTTTATTTAAATAAAAACGCGCTTAGACTGTTCATTTTCTTCAGGTCGGAATATCAGAAATTTTGAACTCGCGCTTCGCACTCTCATTTTTTAATTGGTGATACTTGTATCCTCTTCATTAATCACTAAAAACAGTCCTAATTGAGTCACTTTTCACGTTACTATATGATAAAATTTCGGCTCGCGCTTCGCGCTCGCATTGTTTAGTCGGATACTTATCTTTGTTCATAATTATAAAAACTGCTCTGAATCTTCAGTTCTAAGGACATAAAATATAAAAGATTTTTAGCTCGCGCTTCGCGCTCGCATTATATATCAAGACCACATGAGATACCTTTTATTTTTCATAGCAATAAAAACTAACATATACTTAAGTCTTTAGTTAGGACTACCCCCTGAAAAACCAACAACAAAAAAAGCCAGATTGTAGCGGCCAATCGAGAAAAATGTTGATCAAAATATTTTTCGGCCCCCCCCCTCCCTATTGGCGAAAGTTGGATCCGCCCCTGGATTTGAATATTTATGGGTGTGTTTTGCTTGTAAAAAATGGGCTAGAAAATGTTCCCCGCGAGTGTAGGTAATCCCCTTTTGGTAACTTGGAAGTGCCCCCTCTCAAATCCTGGACTTGCCTCTGGAAATGGGCCCGATAGAAGCAGTAGTCTGAATTGCATACTCCCAAATAAAGTATGTTTTGCTCTTTTCATTCATTTATTATTATGTTGGAATGATGTACCAACTTAGTCCAAGGTTGAAATACTAATTGCGTTTTACTTATAGGCTTGGGACTTGCTGATGCTT